>NC_137050.1:0-86070 GCF_032717465.1 Coenobita brevimanus
TTGTTTGTATAACCCTTGAGAACTGGTGGTGTAGAGCTTACCTAGTAGTTTATTAATGTACAACTTAGAAGCATTCTGGGAAACTACGAAGGTTGGGCTTGGGTTGGCCTAGTTGGAGACTGGCCCAGTCATTTTGGCATGCTACCACTCTTAACTTGGCCACTTGAAATGTAATAAACGCAACTGAAGAGGCCGTTAATGGGAGAGAGTCTCCATCAATCTGAGTTCCTGACTGTTTCATCACACATTGGAAGATTTCTACTTTTTGGTCTTGTTAATACACATTCCCTCCCACTCGAAACTTATTGTTTGTATAACCCTTGAGAACTGGTGGTGTAGAGCTTACCTAGTAGTTTATTAATGTACAACTTAGAAGCATTCTGGGAAACTACGAAGGTTGGGCTTGGGTTGGCCTAGTTGGAGACTGGCCCAGTCATTTTGGCATGCTACCACTCTTAACTTGGCCACTTGAAATGTAATAAACGCAACTGAAGAGGCCGTTAATGGGAGAGAGTCTCCATCAATCTGAGTTCCTGACTGTTTCATCACACATTGGTCATCAATAGTGACTTGTTTTCTACCCCTTTTGACCATGTAAAAGTCTGGATTGCAGAGGTGACAGTTCATACCTTCTAGAACTCTCTCCATTACCTTCATTTTCTGGTCTAAAACTTTATGCCTCTATAATTTCTTCTTTCCAGGGCATCACCCTTCCCCTTGTAGACATTTACAATTACTGTTCACTCTTCAGCTAATCATCTGGAAAACACACTCAGTTATAATCGTATTTATCAGGTCAGTTACTAACCTTGCTTCTGTATCTCCTGAGGCTTTCAGTGTTTCAACAGTCAACCCAGACACACCTGGTGCCTTCCCCACCTGCATTATTATTATTATTATTATTATAATTACTGTATTATTATTAAATAATAATTATCAGGAGCAGGCTGTAGTATGGTACCAGCCTGTGAGGGCAGTACTGTACTCTCAAGGAAGGTGGAAAAGCTGGTGATAGGGAGAGCTGGAGCTCCCCCTTGACATTTTTCAGTGTCACTAACATAGAGGGTAGGCCAGCATACCCTGCCAAACATTTTTATAACTACCTGCTCTTCACTGCTATACATGCACTTTATGCATCATACCCCATACCCTACAATGACACAGGTTGGTGCCAGTAAGGGCATGCGGCCGGAAAAGGACATCTAGGGGTTAGAACGCCCAGTCAGAATGACATCCATGCATGGCTTTGTCCCCGAGAAGCAACTGGATTTTTTTTTTTTTTTTTTTAACACCACCAAGGGATGTAGACAGGTCATCTACCCTTACATGTATTGGACTAGGTTAGCCTAGCCACAGGATCCTACACTGTGAAAGAAGTATGATGAGATTGTATTTTTTATCTATCTATCTATCGCCAGACGCCACAATCCCGTAAGGGGTGGCCATTTGACTTTGAGTTATTTGTTTTACGGCGAGGGGCACTAAGCCTCCACCAACCCACTTGTTGACACGTAGGGAGCACGTATGGTTTGGTTATATGGTTACCACCCAGCGTTGTAAATGGTTTCCTGGCTTACAGGAAACCATTTGGCTTGTCACTCAATGTAAAGCCACATGTAAAGGAAAGAAAAGCAATAAGAAGTGACAGGAAAGATGGGAGAAATAGGAAGAGAGGAGGGCAGGCACAGAAAAAGAATGATAAAGGCTAAGGAAGAAGTAGGCAGCACTACATCAAGTGAGTGGATGATGGTACAGTACATATAAACATTCTTATGTATATTTTATATTTTTTTTTTCCACAAAATTTATCAACTAATTTAAGAGGGTGTTAAGGTGTATAGAATAAATTGCTAAAGAAGAGGTGTTAGGAAATCTCCACAACCTTTATACTGTACTTGAAAGGTATATTCATTTGCAAAATTTACTATTTTATTTTTTCTTACTGCTTCCAAACTATTTAATTCATCTTAGAAGACTAGCCTGATGGTGAAGTGTTGAGTTATAGGTTTTTGCATTGTATGGTGAAGTTAGGAGGATGCTTGAATGATTGTCCCATTGTACTGGGCATGATGTTGATAGTTAATAAGTGTTGTTCAGTTAGGTCTTAGTTATAGGTTTTTGTACTGTAAGGTGAAGCTAAAGAATGCTTGAATAATAGTTCCGTTCCACTAGACATCCACTTGGTAGGTGGTAGATGGTTGGGAACATTATCCCTGGTAGGTGCTACCATGTGAGTGGTGTGGGAACAGAATCCTGGTACCTGGCCTTGCACAACAATCCCAGATGGAGACCTCAGCCACAGTTACACAGTTGTCATAGTACTTGATAAGACTGCTATACATGTATATCTCTTGTACAAAACTAAAATCTGTTCATTAGGGATAGGCTGGATTTGTTAATTGAACACGACACTCAGGCAGGAAACTCAGCCAAATGTACGCAGTTGTCGTAGTTTAGGCAGAGACAACAGTTAGGCATCAACTGAGCTGAAAAGGTTGAGAGATCTTTGTTAGGCTAAACACACTATAGGAACTCAACCAAATTTATGCAGTTGTCATAGTTTGGGGAGAGACAACATTCAAGCATCAACTGAGCTGAAAAGGTTTAGGGATCTTTGTTAGGTTAAACACATTACAGTACATGTATACTGTAGATGCCATCAATAGGTTATTAAAGGCTTGCATGTGGAGGCATAGCCAAGTCCCTCAAAATGATAAAAGCAAATGTAATACTGTTGATAGTCTTTGTACTTTTATAATTATTTTTATTATTAATGCAGCCCACCTTATCTATTAGGTGGAAATTATAGTGAGGATGAATATGGTGATGATGATGATGATGACAACAGCTCACATACTTGTGTGATAGTTTCAGTTTCCTTGATTCTGGATCCTACCTTGCTTCTGTGTGGGAATTAGGGTTAGGATGATGATCATGAATATTTTGTAATGGCCTAAGGTTCACATTAATCATCAGGAGTTAACTAGAAAGCAGTACTAGGTTCAGCCATTGAATTATTCACTAATTGTTAACCCTATGTACATTTTCTACACAGATGTCAGATATTTATTGGGAACCATATATGCTGTGAGGGGTTGGGGGTCAGAAAGAGTGAGCCTAGATGTGGTTTTATTAAAATTTGACACCACATGACATATGTACTAATGTTTAAGTAATATCAAAGCAGTGTTCATGCAGTCAGAGCCATATTATTAAAACTGAAAGTACAGAAGCATCAGAAAACCCAAAACTTGTATGAGTGATGGGGTATCTGCTGGAGAAAGGGCAGCCTGATGGCAGAGGACAGGGTGACATGAAGGCAGTTCATTTGTGGCCTCCCCTTCTGGGATTAAGGTATCTGGCCATAAATAGACATGTACAGTATAGCACACCTGTACTTGTTAGATTAATCAAGTTGCAGCCCACATTACAGAGTGTAGTCAGCAGTAGTACAGAAGGATCGGATATGTTATGTCACCATGACATGGCTTGGAAATTATCATTTGATGATCCTTATCCATAACATTGCACTCTTAGTTGTAATAATATGGCCATAAATCCTCTTTATAAGTCTGGGATGCATGCAGGCAAATTTCTGCTTTAAGTGAAGTACCTTAGAGATGTGTTAGATTCATGAGGAGGGCTAAAAAGCCAAAGGCAAATCTAAAACAACAGAACAAAGCAACTTTATGAAGAATGACAAGCAATTTTAACAGGAAAAAAGGTGTTATTTATCAGCAGTGTATTTTGAAAGTTTTCAAGGAAACAAAATTGGTGCATCAGTCTGTTTCATGACAGTAAAAAAAAAATAATCTTATGCAGTCCTTTAGTACCCCTTGAGAAGCGTAGGAGTACGAGGCTAGTGTTTTCAGTCCAGACATTTAATGGCAGAGTGACCATTGGTTCATGTATATCTGATCTGATCTTGTTTCTCCTGATTTACAGGATGAGTGGAATAGAAAAGTTTGTAATATTTTCAAACATTGCTGCCTGATATGGGAAAAGTTCTGATAATTTAGCGTGATCCCTGACTTATGAGAGGACTGGCTAAATGTATGATACAGTATTAAAAAATTGTACAGTATATACTTGCAGATGGATTTATGATCAGTTTTCTGCCATAGCTGTGATTTCTTTTTTTCAAGTTGGATGAGGAGAAGAGAGAACTGAATTTAACCCATGTCTCTTAGTTATGAGATGAAATTAATCCTACGGCTGTTGTGAATCCCTCATAAGATTTATAGCCCTTAACCCCATGTACCCCATAAGAATTAAAGTAAGTTGGAACTGGTTAACCTGTGGTAATATTGAGCTGGTTAAATTAAATGTTATATGTAGTAAGTTAAGTCTAGTAGGTTAAACTAAGTACAGTAAGTTGAGTGTTGTAGGTTAAAGCAAATAAGTTAGAATGAGTATATTAATTCTATTATGTTAAATCAAGTAGAGTTCATTAAGCCACTGTGATTCAGATCAGATCTGCCAGGCATTGGCTTTGAGACTTGACCCATAAGAGTGAGGGTCCCATCATACTGAAGGAGTTAAATAAATCTTGTACCCCGTTCCCTGTGGCCACAAGAGAATTCTCTCATAAGCCCTTCAGAATTACTGTATTATGTAGCTATATCAATTTTCAGAAGTTTTGACATTTTTGAGGCAATCATTCTACCTCCTGACTGTATTTCACTTACTGTTCAATTTTAAGGTCTTTTAGTAATGTCTTTTATGTAACATTTCTTCATGCTGCTGTTTCCTTTTAATTGCCATTTCTTCTTGATTCCATTTCATTATATAATTCAGTGTCATGGCCTGTATTATTTGGCGATTGGAGTTTATTATGTAGTTCATTTTTGGGGGGGCCATGGCGTAATTTGATAATGGTAGATTAAATATGATATTGGCCATCATTTTCCTGAAAATCTTGCACCTCAAAATTTGCCAATGAACCCCTGCATAAAACTTCCAGCATTTAATCAGATAATCATAGTACTGTATGAGTTACTAATATTCATGAAATTCACCCTGTTTTACCTCAAAGCTTATGTGTGGTTGATATGACCCTTCTGGCTCAATAGTCGATATGGAGAGGAGAAGGTTTTATTGTAGGAGGTGATTTGTTTGTGGCCACCCCAAACGGGATTGAGGCGTCTGGCAATAGATAGGTAGATAGATAGAATATAGCCAGCTCTATTGCCTGGTGATATTGGTGCCACCATGTGAAGGCATCCCTCTCCAAAGAAGGGTGAGATATGATTCAGCAACAGGTAAGAAAAAATAAATAAATGAAAAAATGGACTATCAACAGTACATCATGGTTAGTGAAATGGCCCACACATATACATTCAGACGGTTGTAATGACATAACTTGTTTTAATATGAGGGACCTGGGTCACTCATACAATTCAAATACCAGTTTGTGGTTGCTTAGAATGAGTCATAGTTGTAAGGATGGAGTAAGTCTCCTTGGTTGCCATTCATATTGACACCCAGTCTAACAACAACTGGCCATCAGCTCAATTACAAGAGATTAGGAATTTATGTTAGGATAGAATTAATGCTCTGTAGGCGATTTTGATCACCTTGAGTTCCCTTCACACAGTCTCTCTTCATATGATATCTCCTTGGTTACTAGTCTTATCATCTGTGCAGTCTTGCCACACTTGCCATCAACTAATCTGAAAGGGTTGGAGATCTCTCAGGCTAGAAAAAATAACTTGTAGACAGTTTTAATAATCTTCAGAGACCCCATTAGCCATTGTTTCCTCTGGTAGAACTAGGCCAGTAAGCAAGTTTAATCTCCTTTGGAAGAGTCTCCAAGTAGTAAAGAAGTTGATCAAGGCTTTAGCCACTCCAGTTCATGTACTCTTTCCTAAGCTGAATGATATTACTTAGAATTAAGAGGATTAAAATACAATACCAGATGCAAAGACCCATGGATTAAGTATTTTATTTCAGTTTTTTCCCCTTCATTCTTTCCTCGTCTTTCTGCCTATGGGTGACTTTACACTCCCAATTCTGTCTTGCATTCCTTCATTCTTTCCTCTTCCTTCTGCCTGTGGGTGACTTTACACTGAGTGACAAGCCAAGTGGTTTCCTGTACACCAGGAAACCATAAGCCAGTGAAGGTTCATATCCAAGGGATGATTGGGGTTTATTGCTCACGTAATGCTTCTCAGGGATGAGTGAGGTTGGTCTCTCTCATCTTAAATGTCAGGACCAACTGCCTAGCCCCGGGCTCCTACGCGCCTCATGGGGCAACGTAGGATTGAATGATGGATGGATGGATGGATTTCAGTTTTAACCACACACTTGAAAGATGAACTGATTTTATTCATGCTTCCTTCAGATGATATTCAGCATGGGAAAGACTTTGAACTGGAGGGGTTATATCGTATCATTTATGAAGGTTCCAACATGCTTGCATGCATTGGCTTTGGTCACCTAATGGCGACTTTCCATGCTGCTCGATTGCAGTAGCTCGGTAGTAGCGCTTGCTCTTCACAACCATAAAGTTGACAGTTCGAGCCCCCACCAGGGTAGCGTATACGAGGTCTCTCCTTGCCCTTCAGAGCTATGTGGTCCATTGGTCCTAGCTGGTTGGAATTAGTCCTCTGGCAACCTCTGTGATCAGCCTCCTATCCCTGATGTCACACTCTGTGACCTTGTTCCAAGCCATTTTCTGTGTCCAGTTGCCATCCTCCATCCTTTCAACATCCCCCATCATTCAATCTACCCCTTTTTATTACAGCACCGATACAATACTCTTCAGTCATGTTCTTCCTCCATTAATCCCTTTAATACAGTACTATATGTCTGTCTCAAGTTAGATATGATGGTCTGGTGGTAGAAATAGATAGTAAAATGAGAATATAACTACATCTTTTGGATTACAGGGCACAGACTGCTCCAATGATTAGCCTTTATTCTTGCTAATTTAAGACTGTTATTCAGCTTGGGTAAGACTTTTCAAACTGGAAGGGTCACATTACAACCTTCAGGAACCTGTTCAGTAGGAAAGTAATTAAAGGTTGATAGCTTTTGGACTGAAGGGGTTAGGGACAGGCTTCATTAAGCCATTCTTGTTACCTTTAAACTAAGTTAATCAGCATAGGAGAGCCTTTTCAAACTTAGAGTCCCATATGACATTCTTTAACATGTGTAGGAGAGACACTGGATAAAGCCTGATTGGAGATATAGTATATTGAACTGGAAGGACTGCATACCTTACATCCTTCATTAACCATTGCTGCTACCTTTAAATAAGAATTATCATACTGAAGGTAATTACTAGCAGCCTTCATTAACATATTACTGTACTGTAATTAGGAGAGAGGTTTCATAAGTTGATTGGAAGTCAGGAGACAGCAGGAATATACCATTACTGTTGAGGGGGATGAATTTGTGTGTAGGCTATGATATAGGAAGCATATCTCAGAATATGGATGTACAAGGTTAATCATATCTTGTATAGTACTTCCACTTTCAGATTTGATAGCTTTTCCTTTCGTAATCTTTACTGAATGATGCAATCAGTTCATGATTACACATTATATAATCTCAGACTTCACCTGTGTCATTGTAGTTGGCTCACCTTGACAAATTTTAGTCCTTCTGCTGCTTAGTTCCTGTATCTAAGTGGCAGAATAAGACGGTATTATGGTTTTGCATCCTCCCCATAGATCTTCATTGTGATTTGCATGATAATCTAGTCTTTATCTCTAGAAACAGCTCAGCATTCAAGGTGGAGAGATGCCAGGTTTTTGTCAGTTTAGGGTGGACATGTAGTCTATATAGTTTGTCTTTATTGTTTTATGTATTCATTATTATTATTATTTTTTACTGTGGATCAAATTTAGCGATTCATCTCTTCCGTTTATAAACCGGTACAGCAGATAGGCTTTCATTCTCAGTTCTCACAGAAGGTATACCCAATGAGTACTGTACTGTCTTCCTGTGCAGTGTATATTTTGTCATTTGTACTCTCATATAAGTTTCATTAAAGAATTTGTATCATATGTTTAGTTTTTGTGTCACTCAGTGTGTTAAGTTTATGTAATATATGGTTAATCGTTTAAGTCCTGCCGTTCGTAGCAGACTAAGTTGCAGTTTTTACTTTCTCCCTTTATATAAGTAGCAACTGCTCTATATTCTTTCCATTGCACTTGTTCATGATTAGCATTAAACTGCAGGCTTAGGTATTCCATGTAGCTCAGGAAATTTCGAGATATCTCCTCCTAAAGCGACATTAATAGGTACATGAAAATTTAGTTAAGTCTATGCATGTTGTCCAATTTCCCATTTTTTGTAACATGTAAAGAAATAAAATACAGTAGAAGTTTTAGCCACCATTCCTATGGGGCCGCGGTAGCAGGGTCAGTATAGTGCTGGCTTGCTAATCAGGAAGACCCGGGTTCAAGTCCCGGTGTGATAGAGGTTTCTTTAAAATGTGGCTGAGGGAAGTTTGCGTAGCAGGCTTTCCTTAAAACCACAAGGCCCCATAATTACACTTCAGCTCACACACTTAAGACACTTACACACACTACTACATACATACGCACATCAAGACACACACACACACACACAAGACACGTACACAGCCACCTTCACACAGTAGACACAAGACACGTACACAGCCACCTTCACACAGTAGACACACCACACACAAGACACGTACACAGCCACCTTCACACAGTAGACACACCACACACACACACAAGACACGTAAACAGCCACCTTCACACAGTAGACACACCACACACACACACAGAGGGTGGGACAGACACACCACACACACACAGAGGATGGGACAGACACACCACAGGCAGACAGAGAGAGGGTATATACAAAACACAGGGAGTGAGACAGAAGGGGGTTTTATTAAAAAGTCCAATTTTGGTATACCTCCTGTGGCAAAATTGATATAGCCCCCCCTTTAATATATTTTGGATATTTTCATTTAGTGCCCCCCAGGCCACAGACCCACTCGGCTGAACCAAATTGTCTGGCGTCAGCTGGAACATGATGCTAGAGTTACGTCGGTCGTGAGGGGGTTAATGGTGACAGTGTAGTAACTGTCAGGCTCCTATGACTCACTCAGCCGAACAAAATCGCCTGTCAGCTGGAATGGAATACTAGAGTTGTCCCAAGCACCAGAGGGTTAAGAATCTTAACCCCCCTCTGGTGCTTGGGACAACTCTAGTACCCCATTTCAGCTGACTCAGGCGATTTTATTCGACTCAGTGAGTCATAGGAGCCTGACAGTGTCAATACCGTCACCATTAACCCCCTCACGACCGACATAACTCTAGCATCATGTTCCAGCTGACGCCAGACAATTTGGTTCAGCCGAGACAGGATCCTAGGATCCTGAGAGACACTATAACAGCGGTTCCCAACCTGGGAGCCATGGCCCCCAAGGGGGCCATGGGACATTGACTGGGGGGCCATGGGCCTTATTGGTAATATAAGATATTATAAGTTATTTGGTCTGGGTAAAACCTGACAGAAATCAAGTATGAAATATACCTTACTGTGCTAGTTTAGCCTTAAGTATATTGGGGTAATTACCGTTTTCTGCACAATATCAAATATTAAAAATATATAAATATACGATCTGAGTTATATAGGGGCCACGGAGCTTCTCATAATTTTCTCGGGGGGCCACAGGACGAAAAAGGTTGGGAACCACTGCACTATAACATCACAAACAAAATACAAAATGCCTTCCCTCCATCCTGAACGTACTATAATTCATTTACATTAAGTAAGCTCGTATTTTTTCAGCTTATTTCATGTATCTTAGTTAAAAGAAAAAAATACTACGAGCCGGTGAATAAAACCAACACACGTGTAGACGAAGACTATAATTACCAAACAGTTTCGGTGGACACTGCCACCATCTTCAGTGGTCAAGATAGTGAGAGGGAGTGACATACTGATTATAGAAGGGTTCCTTTTTATGCCTGTGTGTGTGTGGAAGGGTGGGGTAAAGGTGAGGTGGGGTGGGGTAGATTGTAAGCGGGGATTAACCCAAGGGGGATTTTGGGGGGGACATTACCGGACAGGTCAGGTGTAATTCCTATCTGACCTCACCTGTGTCGTAGCAGAAAGGGACATGTCTCTTCCTGCTACGACACAGGTAAGGTCAGATAGGAATTACCAATGACCTGTCCGGTAATGTCCCCCCCAAAATCCCCCTTGGGTTAATCCCCGCTTACAATCTACCCCACCCCACCTCACCTTTACCCCACCCTTCCTGCTACGACACAGGTAAGGTCAGATAGGAATTACACCTGAACTGTCCGGTAATGTCCCCCCCAAAATCCCCCTTGGGTTAATCCCCGCTTACAATCTACCCCACCCCACCTCACCTTTACCCCGCCCTTCCTGCTACGACACAGGTAAGGTCAGATAGGAATTACACCTGACCTGTCCGGTAATGTCCCCCCCAAAATCCCCCTTGGGTTAATCCCCGCTTACAATCTACCCCACCCCACCTCACCTTTACCCCACCCTTCCACACACACACAGGCATAAAAAGGAACCCTTCTATAATCAGTATGTCACTCCCTCTCACTATCTTGACCACTGAAGATGGTGGCAGTGTCCACCGAAACTGTTTGGTAATTATAGTCTTCGTCTACAAGTGTGGGTTTTATTCACCGTCTGATTATCACGCAAGAGTGATTCATCCAGCCAATACTACGAGCTCTGTATCTTTTCATAACCCTTCTTCGTGACTAGCATCGTATTCTAGTTATCTATAGTTACAACTGAGCATTCAAGTTGGAGGGATCACAACTTTAAACAATTACAGTAAACAAACAAACAAAAAGCAAGTGTCGTCCTCTTGACCTCTCGTCTTCGCAGGAATGCAGCTGTGACGCCATCTTGTGCGTGGAATGCGTGAAGTGCAGGCTCTTGAGTGGAAGGAGCACGGAGCCACGGGAGACTTAATAATATTCGCTAGTCAGCCAGTCTAGAAGCCTGGGACATTTGCCTGAAATAATAATAATAATAATAATAATAATAGTAATAATAATAATAATAAAAATAACAAAACCAGTCATATACATAATTCAATATCTTAGTCACTCGATCTGTCCATTCCGCCTCTTCTGTACGAGACGCATTTCTGTAAGCTATTTTTTCTAACATGGGAGGTTCGATACGTTTGATTAAGCCTATCCATAAGACTCCTAAAGCTGAGTAAATGCCTCTGAAAGTTGCAAAATATAAAATATAAAACGTCTATATGATATAAAAACCTTTGTTCACCTCCGGGATTCGATCTGTGGCGCCTAGACCAAGTACTGACGTCAGGTTTACACTTTGCTACCTTTAGACGATTTCCTGGAGCTTAAAGAAACCCTCTCGGGATGATGGGACAGACACAATAACCCCTTCAGACAGAGAATGACTTAGTTACTTTGTTCTAGGTAACCGGACGATTTTATTCAGCTTAGGAGATCCCCTCGTAGTGAAGGGGTTGATGGTGACTGTATCTAACCCATCCAGTACGAAATTCCTCTCCAGAGTTGAAGAAAATCGTCTGGAGAAAGAAAGATGAGAATCGAAAAAAGTATTAATGTGGTGCGGTGTTGCTCCCGTAGTAGGGAAAAGCTACACGTACGATAGCAGGGGCTCTTTTCCCTGGTACGTACTCTGGCCGTAGCCGGGAGCTGATCTTTCCGACCAGAAGCAACTGAAGGGCGTACAAGGCCGCTCCTTCCCCGCCACGTATAGAGACTGTCGGCGCGGTGTTGCTCCTGTAGGGGAGAACAGCAGGAGAGGGATGCACTGGGGCAACTCTCTCTCTGGGGTGTACTAAGGCCGGAGCCTTGGGTCGCCTTACCCTCGTACACTTTATTAGGCCGTAGTCTTGGGCCTCCTGCCCTTGGGCCTCCTGCCCTAGAGGGTGTAACAATTGCCGTCAATACGGTGTTACCTGGGACTGAAGCTAGTTCAGTCCCACCCCTTTTCTGACGATGGTTGTCCCGCCTGCAAGGTAGTTGCCTTTCCCTGGTCACCTGGTGTTGGGGCGGTTGCGGGGAACAGGGGCTCAGGATTTTAGTGTCCTGGTGACCCTCTTGATCGGGGTCACTAACCCCAATGTTGTATCCTCCTGGGGTGGTGGTGCGTTGGCGGCCCGGTGGTGGGGTGGGGGGTGGTGAGGTGCTCAGTCCGGCGTAGGAGGCGGAGAGGGTGGGGGGTCCCTCGGATTCTGACAGGTGGGCGGTCGTGGTGGCGCTATAGCACCCTCTCAATTTTCGTCTCTGGTTGTGGTGGTACGGTGGTGGTGGTTGTTTCCGCGGCGGTGAAGGTGGGAGTTGGTGATGAGTGGTGTGGTGCAGTGTTGGTGGTGGGCGTAACGGGCGGTGATTGAGAGTGGTGGGTTGGAGGAGGTGGGGTAGCCGGAGGAGATGCAGGCGGAGGTGAGGTTGGTGAAGGATCAGAATCGGAGGAAGATAGTGGTGGGTCAGGTAAGGGTGAAGTGGGGGAAGGGGTTTGTGGGTATGGTGAGGTTTAGGGTGGGGTGGGGGAGGTGAGCGAGGAAAGAGAGGCAGGTGAGAGTGAGGAGGAGGATGGTGTGATAGGGAAGGCGAATGAGTTGGCTGCGTTGGCGGGAAAAATGAGTGGCGGGGAAGTGATGGTGGCGGGTGGGGTGGGGTGGTGGTGGGAGGGAGTAGGCAGGAGGCGGCGGTTTTGGGAAGTAGGTTAGGGGAAGATGAGGTAAGGGTTCTAGGAGGTCTGTGAAGGGGGAGGCAGGCTTTGTGTTGGGAAGGAATAGGAAGGGGGGAGGCGGTAGTAGTGGAGAAAATGGTGTGTGAGGTGGGAAGGTTAGGAATAGGGGAGGGCAAAATAGAAGAGATAGTGAGAGGAAAGGAAAAGGAAAGATGACGTTTCCCCCTGTCGTGGACTGGGGGAGATGTGAGGTGGCTCTCGTCATTACGGTGGGATGCGGGGGCAGTTGGGGGGGCGCCTTCTGTGCCTTCCTCGTCTTGCATTCCTGCTTTGAGGCTTGCGGCAATCCGCGTATGGTGGGTAGGCTTGTAAGCGCTCTTGTGTTGTTTTGCTGCGCCGGGCTACTTTTAGCTGTTCACGAATGTCGTGGATTGGGCACTCAGGGCAGCAAGGAGAAAATTCCCACGGATTTACAGGGATGAGATCCGTGGGGAATTGCTTGATGTTCCCGATGCGTTTGGGGGAGGAGTGGACGGCTACAAGGCGCCTTATTAGGTTGATATCTTTATCCAGGTCTCCCGTCGGTTCATGTATTATGAAGTGGTTTTTAATGAAACAGGGGAGGGTCCTGAGGAGTTTGTGGAATATGAGTTGTTCCCGGGTTTTTGCGTCTGTGCCCGGGTACGCAGCGGTGACGAGCCACCTAGCCTGGATGAAGGTGTCATCGAGGCTTCCGTCGTATGTGAGGGCGTCTAGTTGCGATATGGCTACAACTGTGCCCAGAGATGGCGTCGCTGCCTGTTTCACAATTTGTTTGAATTGATCCCATTATAGTCTCGGGACGATTTTCGGAGTGACAGTGGCGATTATTTTACCCAGGTTAGGTAATGTGACTGCAATCTTTTCTTTGTCTGAGTCGAACCCTATGTCTAAGAGGGGTTTAACCATATCCAAGTACTCATCAATGTTACATTGGTCCGGGTTGAATTTCGGCAATTGAATGTGATGTTTGGCTGCCATAGTACAAGTTTCCTTTTATCGTTCCTCCGTGCTTTTACTCGGATCCAGAACCACCGCTTGCCACCAGTGTTATGCTGGTGTTTTTAAGGCGACTTCTCGTCCTAAAAACACTAGCGACTGAAGCGGGGTCCTCTTTCTAGACCGGAAGTAAAGCACCAACAAAGGAACAGGACATAAAAACCAGGCAGTACACCTTAACACATCTATAACCTTAATTCTAACCGTTACAATACAACACAGAGTGATATTTGAGATACAGGGGAACAGAGACACAGAGTTAACATTCAGCACCACAAAATATAGTTACACTCAGTGCACACTACAATGCTCATACAGGGATATCTTGAATTATATATGGTATTGTCTATGTGTCACTTTTAGGCAGGATATACACTGAACTGATCACAAAGGGGACAAACAAGATTGGGAGTTTGTAGGGGAAATATAACTATAAATAAGACAGGGAGAGGATAGCGACACTTGACACAGTCACCTGGTCACGGCGACACTCACACTCAGGCGACTTTGATGAATGGTCGTGGAGAAGGAAGACGTGTTTCTGAGCTCTCCTCTAGCTGCAGGGTTGCCTCACCGGCGTTAGCTTTTTCCTTTTACTCGCCACTAGGGCGTTTTTCAATAAAGTTAGGTTAGCTAGACCTCATTTTCCTCCCTGGCCTTAGTAGATATAGTAGGTGTCTATATCTAAATACTGAGATTGCCTTTGCTTACTCACCTCTGGAGTGTACCCCCCACTGATCGCTCTGGGGTGAGTGACACACAGGCGCGTCCTCCCGAGAGTGGTTTGAGAGGGTAATCTCAGACTAGGTGTGTTTTCCCCAGGCAATTTCTCCCTTGGTTGTTTTTCTCTTTCTTCCCACTTCCCCCGTGAGGGGGAAGTGGTAACTATGGCGGACGCCACTACTGCCTCCCCCCCCCCTTCAGGGGGGGAGGTAGTCCTGACCGACCCCCGACTGCTGCACGGACGGACTGCCCCCAGACTGAACGGCCCCAGACACGTACCCGTCTTGACATTAACATACACAACGCCGAGTTTGTCATGATTCATGCGGTTAGTTCCACTCCCCTGTCCAGCCTCAATCCCTTCATCATCAAGAAGGTGATTGATGGGTGTGCAGGAGAGGTGGAACAAGTGAAAAAACTTGCGAGTGGAGACCTTCTCGTAAAAACCAAGAATTCAGCTCAGGTCAAGGATTTGCTTAACCTGAGGAAGTTCCACTGTCACGATGTCCAAAAAACGATCCCGCACGCCATGAATTCCTGCAAGGGTGTTATCACCTGCAGGGATCTTGTGCTTATGGAGGAGGAAGAAATCGTACAGGAACTTGCTTAGCAAGATGTAATAGAGGCCAGATTCATCACAAGATTTTCGGAAGGCATAAGGACGAAGACCGCAACAGTTGTTTTGACTTTTGGAAAGGTATCTCTCCCAAACAATGTGAAAGTTGGATATGAAATAGTAAATGTCAGACCATACATCCCGAACCCCCTTCGTTGTGCAAAGTGTCAACTCTATGGACACCACGAAAAGGCTTGTCGGGCTTCCAACATTGTGTGTGGCAAGTGCGCGGCTGTAGGTCACTCTGCTGACAACTGTACATCCGAGACTGAGTGCTGCTTTCACTGCAAGGATGCTCACTCCACTTCCTCAAGGGCTTGTCCCAAGTGGAAGGAGGAGAAAGAGGTCTGCACAGTGAAGGCAACTGAGGGCATTTCCTTTTACGATGTAAGGAAGAAGGTGAAGGAGTTGCATGCAACTCCCAAGCCTAATATCTCCTATGCATCGGCGGTTGTGTCCCGTCCCGTGATGTGCACCGTTGAGACACAGACTTACCTAACATTCGCCCCTCATGCCCTACGCCCTACCTCTCGGTCTAAGCCTCCTGTACGTTCCAACTCTCTGACAGACATCCCTGTTGCCACTTCATACTCTGAGGCTGACGCTGCTCCTTCGCAGTCATTGCGGCCAAAACAGAAGCCTGACAAGTCAGATAAAATTAACTTGACCACCCTCACCAAACAGTCACGTCCTCATGTCCTTCATGCTCCTAGTCCAGCGAGCGAGAGAAAGAATAGCTCTTCCTCGATGGATTCTGGGAGCCTTGTTATTGACGAGAATATGGAGATCTCCACGAGCAAGCACCGGGAAAGGTCCCCCGGTAGCCACTCGCCTGGTGGCGGGCGGCATAAAAAAACTAAGAGCACTGGCCACCCTCGTAAATCTTAAACTGTCGCTTTCACTGTATTACAGTGGAATTGTAGAGGTGTCGGGAATAAGTTACCAAATATAGCAATCTTGCTGTCAATACACAGGCCAGACGTTATTTGCTTACAGGAGACGCGCCTGGAGGATCACCCTGATCCTCCACAGTTCAAACACTATCAGTCGTATAGAAGATATGAAGGTCACGAAGTCGCCATATACACCCACAAATCACACCCACAAACGGAAGTGATTCTAAATTCTACTCTGGAAGCGGTCGCGTCCAGAGTCAAATTTAATAACACGTATCTGTCTATTTGCTCTCTGTACTGTACTCCACATGGCCCCATTGATAGTGATGCTTTAAATTCACTAGTTGAACATCTACCTGGGAATAAGTTAGTGTTGGGCGACTTTAACGCCCATCACTATCAATGGGGTAGCTTGAGGATTGATGGTCGTGGGGAGCAAGTAGCCGACCTAATGCTACAGTCCAACCTCTGTCTTCTGAACGATGGTAGAGCGACTCGTGTAGATGATCGTACTGGTAACTTTTCGGCCATTGACTTACTCGTATCTTTGGCCTCCCCTGGTATACATCAAGATTTTTCATGGGACCCTTACGACGACTCCTTGGGAAGTGATCATTTACCCATCTGTCTTTCTTATACACGCGACATCATTTCGAACACTCCACCTCCAAAATTTAACTATAAGAAAGCAGATTGGGAATCCTTCTCAAGGATCGCCAATTTAGATATATCTGGGGAGACCATAGATGTTAAGGTCGAAAATATACCTACTTCCATATTACACGCAGCTGAGGCTGCTATTCCCAAGACTTCTACAGTTCATGCGCAGCAAAGAGCACATTGGTGGACGCCGGATTGCCGACAAGCATTAAGAAAACGCAATAGGAGATACAGGATTTTTGATAGTCAGCCCACTGAGAAAAATTTTATTGCATACAAACAGGCACGGGCTGAGGCAAGGAGAATAATAAGAAGGGCCAAACGTGACTCCTGGCGGTCCTTTGTGTCCACGGTGACTCGTACAACACCATTACGTAAAGTCTGGTCCACTATAAGAATATTAAATAATAAAGGCCCATACATACGTATCACCACCCTGCGGGTTAATAATAACATCTATGACGAGCCCGTGGACGTCGCTAACATCCTCGCCAGGAGTTTTTCTCATGTAAGTACCTCAGCCAATTATGATCCGCGTTTTCAACATCATAAACGCACGGCTGAGCTACAGATATTAGACTTTGCCACAGAAGACGTAGGCTTCCCGTACAACCAAGAGTTTACGCTAGATGAACTGCTCCTTGCCCTAAAATCCTGTAAAGACACCAGCCCTGAACCAGACACCATCACGTATGGTATGATCCAGCATCTTAATCAGGACAACCTGATTAAGATGTTAGCATTGTACAATGAGATTTGGGCGTCTCGAACGTTCCCAAACTCATGGCACTTTGCGCTCGTCACACTGATACCCAAAGAGGCTGGTCGTCTTATGAATCCCACTTCATTTCGTCCTATTGTGTTGACTTCTTGTCTATGTAAGGTCATGGAAAAAATGGTAAACAATAGGCTTCGTTTTGTTTTAGAGTCGAAGAATTTGTTAAATGATCAACAATGTGGCTTCCGTAAATACAGAAGTTCACTAGATCATTTAATGAATTTGGAGCATTGTATTGCAGAGGCATTTGCCAATAAAGAATTCATGATAGGGGTGTTCTTGGACATCCATAAAGCCTATGACATGACATGGCGACACGGTATACTAATGAGACTCTATGCTTATGGTTTAAGAGGAAATTTGCCAATTTTTATTTCAAATTTCTTAAGGGACAGGACTTTGTCAAATTGCCCCGTAACGTAACATCGGATATATTTATCCAGCTGCAGCAGGGATCGCTACCCTGTCCGACCAACTATCGCAGGCTATTGCCGATAATGCTAAGGATGCTGTCTACCGCGTTAAAGGGTTAAAGAGCTTTGCTGCAAGTAGAACTGCCACATTACCTGGATATCCTGGTGTCATCTTAGAAACAGACCTTAGCAAATGGCTTCAGGACATAGAGAGTAAGACTACGGGACCTAGGTGGACTATTGCCGGTCGCTTTGATGTGGTCCTGGAGTACACTCTAGGTGGGGAACATGACAGCATTGAGGACCTTATTATCAGGGCCAATGATGATTGGGACCGGTTTAAATCTATTCTCACAACGCTGCTGTCCCCAGAACAAACTCTCCAACCTACATTTCATGCGTTAAAACATGCGCGTCGTAATCCTGGCGAACGGTTGGTTGAATACTGGCTGCGATTGACTAGTATAGCTAAACGCATTGGAACTCTGCAGCCTCGGTACTATGACTGTTGCTTGTACCATGCTTTGGACAACTTTCTCGACGTATTCCCTGCCCAGTATAGAGCAACACTTGACCAGCAAGAGTTTACAGGCTCTGTCGATGCCCTTGATAAAGTTGTGAGTAAAGCCATTGAGTGGACACAACGAAGTCACTCGTCGTTGGCAGATATAAATGTAGCAAAAGAAAAGAGAAGGGATGTAGTTGCACATGTAAGTGTAGAGTCAAAAGAGGCCAAGGTTCCAAAAGAAAAAACAGGCACTGGAAAATCCACGGGGGATGCCCCAACCAACTGTAATAGGTGCGGTGAGGCGGGCCATCGAGCACGTACCTGTCGCGCTCCCAACCCACTCTCGAGAGGCCAGGTTTTTGAGACTTCTGGAGGAGGAGTAGGCCACTGAATGAGACTTGTAGGTGCTCAAGGAAGCTTTTGAGACTTTTGCAGGAGGGGAAAAATACTGCTGTAGGTGCTCAAGGAGGCTTTTGAGACTTGTGAAAGAGGGGAAGGAGGCTTCGAGGTGGGACTTCTGCAGGAGAGTAAGGAACCGAACCACTAGCACAGCCGCGACACTCTGTCCCTGGAGGGAGTGACAGGGGCGTCCGTCCTCTCTTAGCTCACTCGCGGTCCACACTGACTCCATTCACCACTGCGCTCCCTCGGCCCTCTCTCTAGACTTGGAGAATTGACGGCTAGGATGCTGGGTCGACATACATTTATAATCATTCTTTTGCCTTATCAACGTTCTCCGTCTCAACCAGAGTTTAGGACTGCTTACTTAATCCTTTGTCTTCACTTATATAACCACCAAACGTTTCACAATAAGGCAAGTTAATATTAAAAAGGAAAAACATAAAACTAACACATAAAGGTGGGTTTAGCTGAGCTTGAGAATAAATTGGTTTTGGGATAAATAATTACACTGAGAAAGAGTGTCTGAGAAAGAGGTGGATCTGATTAGTATGGTAATAATGAGACAGCTTTGGGGTAGTCTATGGATAATTAAGATAGAAGATAAATAATAACTAAGAGAATAAATAGGAACTTCGATAATTATATGGTAAATGGGGGGTTTGTCTTAATATGGAAATAAATAAACAGGTTCGTGGGTTGGAGAAACAGAGGGCAGGACACAACAAACAAAACCTTGCTAGTTTTATCACGGGGTTCATCTCATCACTAAATAGCCTTAAACATGTCTCCCTAGCCTTTGTGTGTGTGTGCGTGTGTGTGTGTGTAGACAGGTAGGTAGGTAGGTAGGAAGACAGGCAGGCACGCAGGGACACACAGGTAAGTGGGTAGGTAATTAGGTAGGCAGACAGGCAGGCACACAGGCAGGTAAGCAGGTAGGCAAGTTAGTCCATCCTAAACCTAAACTGAATCGTTTAAATGTAATCTCTTCGAAAGGACTAAGAATTATGACCAAGGCGCCTGATACACTGTTGGTAACGAGTACTGTGCCATCTCAAGTCAGTCACTAGGCTATAAAAATATCACCCAATTCTCCTCTCAGCAACATACAGGGGAAGAGGCTTGATAACTGGGCACTGGTCGAAGGAGCTAGTGATTTGAGGTGCCAGTCATTGGTGTTGGTTAGTGATGTTACGGGAGCTAGTTTGGTGATGAAGCAGAACTGCCTCAAGAACACGAACACGATAACGAACACACACACACACACACACAGTATAACCTCAGATGTGTCCTTTCCATATGCCTACAGACTTATGCCTCACCCTTTATAATGAGGAGGACCATAAGTCGAAGAGGCTGTGTATTTCAAGTGTACAATTTTCCTGCTTGGAATGATTATAACCACTGATGCTACCGGCTCTAAGTACAGGCTTGCGAGGATCCTAAGTGATTTGCCTGATAAGGGAAATTACAATGAGGAAAAGAATTAATGAAGGTAGGAGTGTGGAGGATATAAATGGGGGAAAGAATAAATGAAAGTAGGGAAAAGGAAAATATAAAAATAAAAATATAAACTGAGATGACATGAGAGAAAAGTGATACCATGCCTTTTGCTGATAGGAAATTCCAGCACCTTATTACATGGGCTGAGGTAGCGAAAGGGAACTGGTCAAAGTTTTCCATTTTCTACTTACAAAATGCTGCGGTAAAGGACGCACGCACGCACACACTCACTCACGCACTCTCTCTCTCTCAAAAGAAAAAAAAAAGATGCACAATTAACTTACATGTCATGCCAGAACACAAAATGTATTGTATCACCGAAAACTCAAGAACGGTAGATTTTACAGCCAATAAACTGGAAGGGAAGTCTCAAAGAAATCGTTTTATTGCCCAGACGAAACACCTACAGCTTTTGATTGTGCCTTGAGGACCCGAGACCAACTGAAGAGACCGAGGTGGACCAGAATACTAAGAAAGTGTATCGCCTTTAATATGAGAGACTTTGGAGACGAGAGAAGTATGAGAGGGCTTGAGATGAGAGGATTACTATTTCAATACGAGAGGCCTTTGGATAGGAGTGAAGCAAGACAAGGAAACTTCAGGTCAGAAAATTATCTATTTCGATAAGAGAAACTATGGAGGGGAGTGAAGTTAGAGAGGAAGGGTTGAGGTGAGAAAGGGGGGCGTGAGTTGCAGAGAAGGTCGCCATATGGAGGAGGAAAGGGTGACATGGAGGTGATTCATATGTGGTCACCCCTGACGGGATTAAGGCATCTGGCGATAGACAGGTAGACAGTTAGATTGATTGACTGACTAACTGATTCATTGATAAGTGAAGTTTGTATGGAAGACGTAAATTTAGACCAGCTTAAAGTGAGTGTACAGTAGAAATGGATGGTCGAAGTAGGTATACAGGACAAAAATCTACCAAGTGAAGGTGAAGGTAATACAGAAATGGGTGGCAGATGTATGTATGAAGGACGAGAAAATGAACCAGGAGATATATGTATGAAGGACGAAAATAATGGGCCAGCTTATTGTGAAAGACCTATAATTATCACAGCATAAAAAACAAGGAATCAATAAGCTTCAAGTACTGAGATACAAGTCCTTCAAGTCTAGAGAGAAGCCATAAACCACACACAGAGGCCAAGTAAGGAAACTCGCCAAAGAACGAGCAAGATGATGACCATAACCATTTTCGTAATAACTTTCCTTGTATATCTTGCACGTAGGTAGGTTTGTACAACTTTAAGATGTGGAAACTGATTAGCTTGCGTGTAGATGTGTGTAGGGGAGGGGGGTGCGCGCGCAAGGAAAGGGGGGGAGGTCATGTAATCTAGTGGTGTTTGCACTTTGCTCATAAAAACACACTACAGAACTAATATGTGATGTTACAGCAGACCAACGTACATATCATTACTATTTAACCATCAATATACTTTCAGCTGGAGGTCCACGGTCGCTCAGTGAAAGCGTTTTTGTCTCGTGAACTGTTTTTAGGGTAACTCAAACCAAGGCGGCCATTTAAAGAGAATCCTGATATTAAGTATTGTCATGTGAAGTCAAAATTCTCTGCCAGCCTTGCGTCCTACTTTCCGTATTTCTCACTTTTGCCAAATGAGAGTATCGTTCCTTCTGATACCTTTCTCTTGTGTGTTTCATATTGCTATCACAAGAAACTAGTTCATGTGGCACCCTTCCATTGCCTCAACTGGCAGATAGGTGTTGGAGGCTTTTTGCTCACGGACATACTTGCATATGTGATCACCCTGTCGGTTCATATTGCAGACTGACGGGATGAATCATTATAACACATTTACGTATCACTCTCACTACAGACACCCCATCACCATTTGTGCTTCTGTGTTGCGTGCCTAACCTTGCAAGACTTAAGGCTTCCCAGTGTGAGGGACATTAACCTGGTCCATATACTGTAACTGAGCAAAAACAACATTCAATTAGACTTGCGTAATACTAGAGCTGTCCCGAACTGCAGAGGGTTAATATTGGATCTGGCGTCATTCTCACTACAGAAACCCATCACCATTTGTGCTTCACCAGTATGTTGCGTGCGGAGGCTTGTATGACTAGAGGCTTTACTATGTGTGAGGCATTTAGCCGGCCCATAAAACCCAGCAAAAACAATATTCGATTACCTTCCGTCAAAGGACTCGTAACACTGAGGCGGGAATCGGTCATATACTGATGCAAATCGTCCCGGGTGTGAAGTATGGGATAAAAATTGGATGGGGAAATACTCGTTTCATTTAGCTGGATTCTGGGTAAGCTTTCATAAGGAAGATAAACAGTAAAATTATGGTGTATTCGCTGCTGTATATAGGGAAAGACCAAAAGCAGAGTACAGAATCCCACTTGCAACTTTCTGCCCCAAGACTTCTTCAGGAACAACACCAGTAGACAGTGCTTCACTATTTAAATTGACCTAAGCCTGAATGGTGACCAGAACACAAGTACACAATCCTGCACTACCAGTCAGGCTTGGGTCTGTTTAAGGAGTGGAGTGTTGTCCAGTAATGATGTTCCTGAAGAAGCTTTGTGGGCGAAACGTTGACATAAACTGGTTCCTGTACTCTGCTTTTGGCCTTCCTCCGAGTATTAATATTGTTGCTGTCTTTGCTGCTTCCTGGACTTTGATGAATGGTCGTGGAGAATGAAGACGTGTTTCTGAGCTCTCCTCTAGCTGCAGGGTTGCCTCACCGGCGTTAGCTTTTTCTTTTTTTCGCCACTAGGGCGTCTTTCAATAAAGTTAGGTTAGCTAGACCTCATTTTCCTCCCTGGCCTTAGTAGATATAGTAGGTGTCTATATCTAATTTCTGAGATTGCCTTTGCTTACTCACCTCTGGAGTGTACACCCCACTGATCGCTCTGGGGTGTGAGTCACACACAGGCGCGTCCTCCCGACAGTGGTTTGAACCACTGAATATTACACCTTATTTCCTCCATCACATCTGTGCAACGGGACCGGTTGTAAACCGTCGTCCTTATAAGGTACCGGTTAATTATCACGAAACTCTTAGGCAACAGCTAAATGAACTAAGGGAGCAAAATATAATACGTCCTTCTAGATCACCATATTGTTCACTCTTGGTCCCGGTGGCCAAGAAGGATGGTGGACTAAGAATTTGTCTCGATTTTCGCCATTTGAATAAGCAGATAACATCAGACCCCTTCCCATTGCCAAACATTGCACAAATTCTTTCCCAGATAGGATTAAATACTGTATTCAGTAGCTTGGATTTGAGGCAAGGATACCGTCAGATCCCTCTGGATGAGGCGTCACGACCGCTGACCGCATTTTCCTCACCAGACGGTCATTGGGAATATAATAGTCTACCGTTTGGCTTAAAAGATGCCCCTGCTGCGTTCCAAAGGATCGTTAACGAAGTCCTGATAGGACTGACAGGGCGTATCAGTCATACTTACCTGGATGACATAATTGTCTATGGTGAGGATTTTGATTCACATGTACAGAACCTAGATGAGGTCCTTGCCAGACTTAAGGAAGCTCAACTTACTCTTAAGTTAGAGAAGTGCAGTTTTTTCAAAGATGAAGTGTCTTACCTCGGACACATAATTTCTGCAGAAGGCTTGCGGCCCCAACCGGATAAAGTCCGAGCCATAAGGGAAATTGCTGTTCCTAAGACACTGAAGGAACTCCAATCTTTCTTAGGGTTAGTTAATTATTACCGTAGATTCATAAGTGACTATGCTAAGATTGCTCTGCTCTCACAAAATTTATTCGTGGAAAGAAGGAAGTGAAAAACAGTAAACAAAAAATCGAGTGGAACGATGAGTCTGATCAAGCTTTTAGAAGTCTGAAAAGTAAGCTTACTGACGACATCGTACTCAAGTTTCCCTCCTTTGATAAACCATTCTATCTGACAACTGACGCGAGTGGTACTGCGATAGGTGGGGTATTACAACAGGAAGATGAGGATGGACACCTTAGACCGTTGACATATTTTAGTAGAGCATTAAATAAAGCTGAGCTCAATTATGCCACTATCGAGCAAGAAGCCTTAAGTATTGTGTACTGATTGCGGATAAATCGGCCTCTTGTCTTGGGATACAAAGTGATTGTGCAGACGGATCACCGACCCCTCACGTGGCTCTTTAATGTGAAGGAGCCTTCTGGCAGAATAGCTAGATGGCAGATACCGGTACAGGTTGCCGAATACGACTTAGAGGTATCCTACCTGCCAGGACACCAGAACCGAGTGGCTGACGCCTTGTCACGTCTTCGCAGAGAGCAAGACGAAGATATAGAACTTATAGCTGTTACGAGGGGCGTGACCGATACAGACACTGTTAGCTGGAATCTTGACGAACTGCGGAAGCGGCAAGATGCGCTTCCGGTTTGGGGATCATTGAAGCGGTATCTTCGCGGCATTGCGGAAATATTGAAATTGAAGCACGTCACTACGACTCCGTATCACCCTTCTGCGAATGGATTAGTAGAAAAAGTGAACGGAACTGTCATTCAAATCTTACGTACGATGATCGACAGTAATGCAAACCATTGGCACCGAATGATACATTTGGCATGCATGGCTTATAATTCAAGGTATAATAGGTCGATCAGGGACTCGCCCTATTTCCTGTTGTACCTGAGAGACCCACAAGTACCCTATGAAACGATACATGAGACTCAACCTCATTACAATGTAGATGATGCGAAACATATGCTAGCAGCCATGGCCACTAAAGTATTTCAAAGATGTCAATTGTATTTGGACCGGGCTAGTACCGAGAATGAGAATTACAGGGCTAAAAAGGCTGTAGTAAAACCGATCAAGGCAGGAGACAGAGTGTACGTACGCACGATTCCTAAACGGGGAGTTGCTAAGAAGTTACAGCCTCTCTATGCAGGACCATACAGAGTCACGGAGCGTGTTAGTGATGTTGTAATTAAAGTACGACGTGTGAAGGATGGAGCTGTCTCCACCCTTCATGTTGATCGTGTGCGAGTAATCCCCGAATCTTGCCTCACCACTAAGGATAATAAGAATGTACGTAGGGCATACCCAGTATATGAAACAGATGATGATGATGATGATGATGATGGTGATGGCGAGGACGGCTCAGATGATTTTACAGCCATTCCGGTATCTAGCCGCGGTGCGACACAATCATCCAACACGCCAGTAAATCATAGTTCTATGGGTGCTACCAACCCAGTTCAGCAGAGTGGGAATGAAAGTGATAATGAAAGTAGAAGCGAAAATGAGAGCGAGGATGGAGGCGAGATAGAAAACGGAGCGAGCAGTCACGAGGCGAGTGGAGAAGGGGAGTCCCCGAGTAAAGTGGTCGGCCCGGCGCCAGATCGTTTCTCCCCGGCTAGCAGCCTCAGCCCTGCGTCGGCCCCTAGATACAGCCTAAGATCACGCACAACAGTAGACGATTTACCTCTAGTTATGGATAGGCCAACAGAACACACTGACAGGAAGACAAGTAAAGAATAAGTTACTAGTCATGCTATTTTATTTTTGTTCCAGATTATGCTGCTTGCAGTCGTAGTATCAGGAAAGACTAGGCACACTGACCCCCACGTTGAGAAACCTGCTCCAACAGGCCTCATCTATTCTCCAGTCTCCAAACTTATATCAACTGGAAATCATAAGAGAGACTTTGAAATCATTTCAACATGAGTTTAGAATTAGATTTGATGACTTAAAGAACTCTGTTAATTATTTGTTGTCGGATAAACCACTGCCAGGTCGTAGAACTAGAGGCGCAATTGATCTTGCTGGCAATATTGCTAATGCTTTATTTGGGACTGCTACCCAGAATCAGGTGGACGAAATTCACACTAGATTGGGTCAAATTGAACAGATGTCCGAGAATAAGCGTCGAGTGTTAAATGTTCACTCCCAAATACTAAATACGACCATAAGAGACATGTCACATATGCATGCTGCAATTACTAAATTGCAGCGGGCAGCTAATATTTCACATGCTGTAATTCGGCTCTTCTCCATAAAAACTCTAGCGTTAGAAGGCGAAGCTCGCATATTTGAGGCTTTTCTTAATCTCCAGTTAGCTTTGTTGGATATCATTGCCGATCATGTGAGGATTAAGTTAGGCCTACAGAATATGATGCAAGCTCGTCTGAGTGTGGACATCGTGCCAAATACCTTATTGCTGGAACTTTTAAATAATATTTCTTTAATGAGACCAGGACTGCTTTTCCCTGCTCGACCCGAATAACTTGCGTTATATAGGGATCTCGTTAAGGTAGTGCCTCGCAAGACTCCCTCTTCAGTGTGCTTCTACTTACTATGGTCCGGTTCAGGGTAACCCGGCAGATACTTTTGATGTCTTCCGGATCACTTCCTTGCCTTATAAAGTCCCTGACACAGATGTCTATGTACAGACTGTCCCCTCTGCCAAATTCATTGCACTGAGTGAAAATAGCTTACATTATATGCTTATGGACGATTTCACTCAGTGCCGCACTCATCAGCAGTTGCTGGTGTACGGGCCGCAGAGTCCAGTGCTGAGGTCAAGTACTAGCACATGTGAGAGTGCTACATTCCTCAACAAGGACTTTGCGCCTCAGCTTTGTAGGAAAAGAGTCATTAAAAACTTTGTTCCTGTATTTGTTAAGAATAACGATAAGTGGTGCTTTTCTACGAATAAGCCTATGCAATTTACTCTTAATTGTGCTGTTAATGAGATAAGTAAGACAATACAGATTGTTAAAGGTATAGGACATTTGGTCCTGGGTGACGGTTGCAGTGCTCATAGTGAAACACTCACACTTCCAGCTTATGCCACCCTCACCAAGGATACTAAACTGTCTCTACGTCTCCATACATTGCATTTTAATATGTCTCTCTCTCATGTTGAACTAGATGCCATACAAGCAATCCCTGAGATTTTTCCCCAGAATGACTCCCTCACACCTGTGTACCTAGACGAGTTGTTACACTTCCAATTTAAACTCCTTCTTCTCAAACCCCTACCTAAACCAACTCAGCCAGCTGCCTTAGCTATTTATGTTTATGCTCTGTCAGGTGTTATTGCCATGTTCCTTGCTTCTTATTTAGCGTATAAGTGTTGGATTAACAGGCGCTGCTGTCGCTGCCTTGGACCGTCATTCGAGCTTTCCCGATCTTGGATCGACCTCTCTTTCTTCTCGCCACCTGGGGATGCATACCCCGGGAACTCCCTTGATGTCCCTGCGGAGTACATGGCGAGAACGACGAAAATGACGATTTTGACGAGGACAACGAACGAATGGTCCTTCACTTCCTCAATGACAACAGAGACAGAATCCTCCCCCACTTCTCCAGACTAACGAACAACCTTCTCACTAGACGAATCACAGTAGACGAACTTAAGACAGTAGTCACAAAAACGAAGAACACGGCCCCAGGACTGACAGGCATTAACAAACAAGTTATCATGGAATGCTCACACTCCATGATAGAAAGACTCATCGACATTTTCAACGCCTCCCTGTCCGCGGGATACTTCCCTGACAAACTTAAAGAAGCCGTAATAGTAATGATACCTAAGCCAGGAAAGACTGACACGACACCCGAGAACTATAGACCAATCTCACTGCTCGAAGTACCAAGAAAACTGCTTGAAAGGATCATCAACAGAAGACTCTGACTTTACCTAGAGACAAACAGACTTCATAACCCCAGACAGTACGGCTTCAGACCACAAAAAGACACAAACAAAGCCATAGCCCTGACTTACGAGACTATCGCCCAGACCCTGTCGAGACGGGAACAGTGCTGTCTCGTCCTCAGAGACGTAAGCAAGGCCTTTGACAAGGTCTGGCATGAAGGACTCAAATACAAACTATTACAACTAGAACTCCCTACCATCCTCAAGATGTTTTTATGCGACTTTGTGACTGAACCGCGAGAATTAGACACAAGGACCAGTTAGGCGACGTTATACAGCTCGACAGTGGGGTGGCACAAGGGAGCGTCCTCTCCCCCACCCTATACATTCTTTACACTAGAGACACCCCCCCCCACCTCCAGACTGCCTAGACATAATGTATGCTGACGATGTGACTCAAATAGTGACTTACCAAGGACGGTCCAAACTCATGATGGCCAGCAAAGTAGCCAGAGAAATCACCAGAATCAGTGATTATGAGAAACGACGGAAGATCAGGACTAACCAACAGAAATTTAAAATAATTCCATTAGCACAAAAATACATGGAAGAAATCATTGTGGATGGTGAGCTACTAAACACAAGCAATGAGGGAAGCCTGTTAGGCCTCACAATAACTCAGGCCGGGATCACAAAACATGTAAGGGAACGAATATGCAAGGGGAAGGCAGCACTGTCCACCCTCTACCGTTTTAAAACGCTAAATAGAAAAATAAAAAGCCACCTCGTTAAAGCCTACATTCTCCCTTTGCTAGAATACCCTCCTGTGCCACTGGACACTATATCAAACACCCAAAAACTAAAACTACAAAGAGTATTAAACAAAGCTCTGAGATTTGTCGAAAACGACCATCACCCCTTCAACTATATCACAGAACAATTACACAGCATGCACAAAATAGCTGCACTAAACATCCGGATGCACAAGAGGGCAGGAAAAATCTGGCAAAAACTAGAAGAGACCAGAGACCCAAATTACGAGGACATCACCAACAAAGAATACGGGAGGATGCATAATTGGTTCCCCAGCTCCCTCTTAAACAGAAATAGACCGCCACCAAACCCAATTTATACGTCCCTCTAACGACAACCCCTCTCATTATATATAATAACTAATAATACAAACGGCAGCAACGAAGCGAAAGATCACGTTACCCTATATCCCATACACCTGCCGACCTTGAACTGACCGCACCAGACCACCACTACTGTCAGGAGACAGCCGCACTGCACACTCATTCCCTGCCCACTCCTGAGTGAATGCACTCCGTCGTCCGTTGTGTTAGCTCCTGAAACCAAACTGTAAGGAGCTGTCACATCTGATGGCGGGGTCGTGAACGTGGAGTGGGTTGGGAATAGACATTGCCCATGCACAGCCTATGCCTCGTGCACCCTGGTGAATGCCATGGGGAGGAAAGATAATTTCTATCCTTCCCCTCCCGTTTTCTCTAATACTAAACTCCTCCTTTCCATGACTATAGAGCCTGTGAAATAGAGAGCAGCAACCCACCAAGACAGCAGAACCCACCAATGCCACAGAGACAGGCACCACCCTTAGTAGCGCCGGGGGTACAAACTATGGCTCTTCACCTTCATCGATATATCTACCCTTGTCTGCACATACACAGAGTGACCGCTGTATAGGACCAACAGGAACACAGCATACACAAAAAATAAAAACTAAGCCACAGCAATGGGGACGGCCCCCAATCTTTATACCTCCGACTGTCTTTCATATTTCCCCACTTAATCTCTTCCAATCTCTCTCTCTTCTTTCCCCCCACTTTTCTATGACGAAGTGACGAAGTGAAATGGATACGCCAGATCATAAAACGTGCTGCAGACTGTGTAATGAACCCAGAGCCCACACCCTGCAACACTATGTACATCACTGCTCAAAATTAGCGCAGTTTAGAAATCCTGCTGTAGACTCAGTGACCGAACAAGTCGTTTGGATGTTTAATAACGATAAAATAGGAAGTATACCGAATTGTAAAAACATCAAACACATACTTAAGTAGACATTGCTATATTGTGATGTAAGAGTAACTGAACAAAATATCTGAGTAGGGTGAAGAGTACATTATGCTCTTATGTAATATCTCAGAGCAGGGTGAAAAGTACATTATGTTCTTATGTTAGTATGTAATATCTCGGAGTTGGGTGAAGAGTAGCTCAGCGTCCTCATCCTTTTGAGGTGATAATGTAATATATAGATATACCTGTATACGTATATGTATGTATAACTGTTTGTCTCAATAAACTGTCTAAATTCTAAAAATACACCCTCTTAGTCAGTCTTTCATTCTCCATTCTCTCCCCATGTCCAAACCACCTCAGTGTATTTCTCCTAATCTTCTCAACCACATCCACATCCACCCCACAACGTTCCTCCACTTCTTGATTCGTCAACCTGTCCCTCCATGTCACTCCACATGCTCCTCTCAAGTAACTCATTTCCACTGCTCTCACTCTTGACTTGTTCCCCTCTTGCAAGGTCCACGCCTCGCTTCCATAAGTCAGGGTAGGGATCACAATACTATCATGCAGGGACTTCTTAACTTCCATACTCACCTCCCTATTTCTCATCACTGCTTTCAGTGAACCAACAACCTTCCTTCCCTGTTGTACCCTTTCACGCACTTCATCCCCCAAAGTTCCATCCTTACTCATCACACTACCCAAGTACTTGAATGCACTCACATTCTCCATATCCTCACCATCCAACCTCACTGTACATATTGTGACTTCATTCCTCTCAAACACCATAACTTTACTTTTTGTTTATATTAACTTTCAGCTTCCTCCTCCTACACACTGTCCCAAATTCATTCACCAAACCTTGCAACTCCCATTCATCTTCACTCAACAATACTATATCATCAGCAAACAGCAACACCGGAATCTTCCAAATCTCACCCTCATTCATTAGAGCCACCCCTACATCCACTGCCCTACCTTGCACCTCCTTTACAACCCCATCCATGTATATATTAAACTGCCATGAAGACATCACACAACCCTGTTTCAGTCCCACATTGAGATCAAAGAACTCACTCAGCTCACCATCCACTCGCACCGTAGCCCTACCTCCTTCGTACATACTCTTCACAGCATTCAACAATTTCCTCTCCACCCCATATATTCTTAATACCTTCCACATACCTTGCCTATCTATTCTGTCATAAGTTTTCTCCAAGTCCATGAAGGCAGCATACACTTTCTTTCCCTTCTCTAGATACTTCTCCACTAAACATCTTAGAACAATTATCTGATCTACACACCCTTTTCCCTTCCTAAATCCCACTTGTTCTTCTCCAACTAGCTCCTCTGTCATATGCCTAACCCTATCAATGAGTATTCTACCATATATTTTACCAGTCACACTAAGAAGGCAAATACCCCTATGGTTACCACATACTTCTCTCTCCCTTTTTCCTTTGTATAAAGGAACAATTATACCTGATTTCCTGTCCTCTGGAACCCTTCCCTCTTCCCAAGCCAATCTACACAACTTCCATATCCATTCCACAACAATCTCACCCCCATACCTCAGCATTTCACCACACACTTCATCAATCCCTGGGGCCTTTCCCATCTTGATCTTCTTCATTGCTTCCGTTACTTCCGCCCTACTGATCTCTTCCTCCCTCCTCTCATCTCTCCTTCTCCCAGCCATTCCCCAACCACTTATACTCGCATTGCTCTCATTCTCTACATTCAACAAATCCTCAAAGTGCTCCTTCCATCTCCTCAATTTCTCTCTCTTCTCCACCAACAATCTATTATTCCTTTCTTTCACTCCCCTATTATATCTCCTTTCACACTGCCTTACTTTCTTTACCTCCTTCCAAAACAATTTCTTACTCTCCCTCCATTTCACACTCAGATTCCTCCCAAACTCTTCATCCACTTTCTTCTTACTCCCCTTCACCAGTCTCTCATTCTCGTTCGAGAGCATCTCCTCCAGCTCTTTAACTCTACGGAGTTTACATCCCACGTTTCACTTTCGTCAACTCGATTCCTCACTTCCTGCCACCAGCAGCACCACACGACTGTGACTATACACTGTTGGGCAACTGACAGCTGTATATCACAGTCAGGCGGGTTTTCCCGCCTTCCAAACACTCTCCTTTCTGTAAAGTTCCCCCCCCACCGTCTCCCCCAACACACATACACACACACACACACACATCCAATACACCACACTCTATCTCCCCGTCCTTTGCAATCCTTTGCCCACATCGCCGTAAGATTTCCTGCAACCCCATCACTGGCGAACCGAACCCCGCGGGAAGGCCGTTTAGGGCCGCCACAAGGGGGGCCACTAGGTTGGCTGGGGAGTCAGGGGGTTGCAGGAAGGCAAAACGCTGTTAGGGTTAGGTTCCCCTCAGGGGGCAATCAGCGTAGGTGCAAGGGTCCCTCCCCACGACGTCCTTTAGAGGACGGGGGAGGTAAAAACCCGGCGCCTAGGATCGCTGATATAGGTAGGCCTGGGCACTCTCTTTCTCTCTCCCTATCACTATGAAGAAAACGACCAACCAACCCAGAACCCCTCCCCAAGGACAAGGAGGAGGAGGAGGAACCATCCCCAAAACCAAGACAACGAAGCCAAAACCAATACAACTGAAGACAGGCACAACAACCACAGGCAACATAACGAAACTAGCTGGCCTAAACAAAAGACCAAGAGACCCCAGCCCCAAGGAACACAGACCAGGAGCAAAAAAGCAAGTACCTGTGCAACAGGACAACTCGCAGAAGAAAAACCCGCTGACTCCACCCACCGAAAATTCAAGTGAAATGGACACCACTCCACCACCGCCAGAATCTGATCTTACAGAAGCAATCTCCACTTCACCCATTGACACGAACGACACGGCCCAAGACTGCACAGCACAAATAGATAAGCAAGAGACAGACAACTCGAATACAGCACCAGATGAAGACGAAAACTTCACCGTCGTCACAAACAAGAAAAAGAACAACAAAAACCAGAAACGAAGCAATGACAGCAGCAATGACTCACTAACTCTGCCAGCCCCCCTTAAATCGGGAAACGACAACCCCCCTGCAGCACGACCTCCAAACATCCAACACAGAAGAACTCCAGCTGTCTCTGTAAAGACTGCCCCACACTCCACTACAAACCTACCACCCTTCTTGATACCAAAGCAGGAGGCCTTCGCCACAACAGTGGACCTAGTCATGCAACTAGAAGAGGAACACCCCAACCTAAAATTCCACACCACAACGAGACGAGACTACAGTATGATCTTAACACCACACGACCAAGACACGTACGAGACCCTGAAGTATTGCAAAACAGTAGCAGGCTACCCTGCAATCATAAAGGAATTAAACCCCGACCTCGCAACACGCAAAGTCATACTGATGGGCTACAACCAATTCCAGCCACTAGAACCATTCCTAAAACACAGCCAGGTGGAAACAGCCACACGCTGCGAAACACGGGGGGAACCGACAAGACAAGTTCTAGTAACATTCAGAGGCACCATTCCCCAGACTCTAGACCTGGGAAACTGGGGAACCTACTACCTCCGCCCATATTCCCCGGAACCACTAAGATGTTACAATTGCCAGTAGTTTGGACATCATCAGTCGACATGCACACGCCCACCAACCTGCGCAATGTGCAGCCAACAATATCCAACAGAGCAGTGCCTCACCAGGTTCAAAACCAAACAGCCAATAAACTCCAAATGCCCAAATTGCGGACGCAACCACCATGCCTGGAACAGATCCTGCCCAGCAAGGATAGACAGAGTACTAAAAAGCATGGAAAGACAAGCCAAGTGGGTGCAGGAAAGACTCAAAGTCTCTCCTGCACCCCTAGGCACCTTCGTCTGGGGCACACAGAACAGACAATCCCAACCCCCACCCAACCCCACCTCAACAGCAGAGTACCCCCCACTCCCCAGAAGCAGCAACGCCACCACCACCAACTTCAAAACAAGCCTACCTGCCACACAACAAACACCCCCATCCCCCACCCAAGCAACCTCAACACCAATTTTGACTACGACTGCAACACAAACACAGTCGACAGAGGCAACCCAAACGCCACGGCCACAACACACTACAGTGGACACAGAAACACTCCGCACCATATGCCGGGAGATAGCACTGGGAGTACTACAGATTGTCTCAGACCAACTAGGCCGCCAACTAGACCCCAGACTAGTAACCCCAACGATAAACAAGCTAATCAACACTCACACGACACAACACAGTCCCAACTTACTCACCCCAAGCAGCCAGCCAGACAACCCACCTCTACCAACCGCCTCACAGGTCAACCCAACACACCAACCACCGCTGCAACCAACTCCATACCCCTACAAACCCCCACAACCCCGAGAACAAGTAGACAAACCACTCCACTCCACATCAGTGGACGCCAGGCACATGCAGAGAACTCGCTCACGATCACCACTAAAAGCCATGGACACAACCCAAGCAACAAGCGAAACAACACGCAACCTACCCCCAGATCACACAACAACCTAGATACACGAAATGTCCTGGGACTTACTCAACAGCATAACCCCAATACCAACAACATCAAATTCCTCCAGTGGAATATCTGCGGAATCAGGGGTAAACAAGCAGAACTCGAGGAAGCAGTCCACACAGACAAAACAGATGTCGTCATACTACAAGAAACCCTCCTGCCCCAAAACCGAAACTGCAGATTGAGAGGCTTCACCCCCCTCTTCCTCCCCTCAGCACGTAACGGGCCCCAAGGCCTCGCAATATTTATAAGAAACCACATACCCCCAACACCCATAGTACCCATGCCACACTGTGGTGACGGGGTAGAGGCACAGGGAATTTCCATATCACTGCAGAACTGCAATCTCCACATCTACAACGTATACCGCAAGCATAACGCAGACCTTGACCTCACAGAACTCGTTGCTAATGCAGACACCCAGCCAACACTCATAGTAGGAGATATGAACGCCCATCACCCCCTCCTCGGCTCCCCTAGCAACACCAACCAAGCAGGGAGACACATTGCAGAACTCCTGAACGAAACTAACACAGTCACCCTTCTAAATAAAGCCGACACCCCAACCTATATACAAGGAGGCCGCCTTGACCTCGCATTCATATCAACCAATCTGGCTTCCCTAACCCAGTGGAACACCCACCCAATTCTAATGTCTGACCACCATGCCATATCAATAAAAGCTAATTTACCCCCTCTACCCAAACCACCAGGCCCACCCGCACGATTCAGTACAGAAAAAGCTAACTGGCAACCATACACAGATACTCTGGAACAACTCACAGCCTCACTGCAACACTCACTTGATCTCCAAGCACATGAAAAACAAATAACAACAGCCATACAAGACGCCGCACTAGCTGCCATCCCTAAAACAACACACAAAAGACTCAACCACAAGGACTGGTGGTTTTACAACGATAGAGTCAAGGAACTAAACCACAGACAAAACCAAGCAAAGAAAATATACAGGAAAAACAGAACCCCTGAAGGACTGCAACACTTACGAACGACAGTCCGACTGGTAAGAGAAGAAAAGAACAAAATCAAGGAAAAAAAGTGGTTAGAGTGGTGCAGTTCCCTTAATGCAAGCAGCAGCACTGGGGCATTATGGAAAAAACTCAGAGCAGTGTCAGGATCAACCCCCAGCAGACCCACATCCCACCCCAACCCACAAGAAGAAGCTGAAAGAATAGCACTAAACTTTGCAAACAACACTTCCCCAAGACATCTCCCAGATGCCACAAGACGGCGCCAGGAATCACTGCATAATGAAAGAAGACACCTAATTAACAGGGAGAAGCAAAAACAGCATCCAGCCGACTGCCCATTCACAATGAACGAACTAGAAAATGCTCTGAAAACAAGCCAAGACACTGCCCCTGGTAAGGATGGCATCACTTACTCTATGATAAGACACGCAGGCCCCATTGCAAAAGCCGCCATACTGAACCTAATTAACCATTCCTGGGAAGCAGGACAACTCCCAACAACTTGGAAACAGGCACTCATCACCCCCGTGCCAAAGCCCCAAAACCCAGGCTCATACAGGCCCATCTCCCTACTAAGCTGTCTCAGCAAAACAGCTGAAAGAATGATTTTACGACGACTACAGTGGTGCACACCCACACCCCACGATCATATATTCGCCTACACCAGCGGCAGGGGAACGAGCGAATGCCTCGCAACACTACTCACCGAACTGAGAGGAAGGAGGGGGCTAGCTATTTTTATAGACTTAGAGAAGGCTTTCGAACTAGCCTGCCCCGAATCAATACTAGATGCCCTAGCCCGCAAAGGAATAGGAGGCAAGCTCCTACAGTGGATAGAAAACTTCTTCACAAACAGAGAAGCGATGGTGCGTTTCCACGGCACCACATCATCACTCCACAAACACACCAACGGCACCCCTCAGGGAAGTATAATCAGCCCCACCCTCTTTAACACACTAATTGAACGCCTCCTAGAAATAGACCTAGGCCCCAACGTCAAATTATTCACTTACGCAGACGACCTAGCAATCATCATAAACAAGGGCCCCTATCACACTAAAGCCCAAACCGCCTTGACACGCTTAAATTCCGCCTGCAAAAACCTTGGCTTTAAAATAAACATAAACAAAACCAAAGCACTCCCCTTCGGTATGAACACACCACAACAACAACTATACCTCGATACCACACCTATCGACTACGTCACCACCCACATGTACCTAGGAGTCTGGCTAGATACCGACCTCAGATTCAGACAAGAAATAAGCTACCTCAGGGAAAGAACAAAAATAAGAACAAACGCACTCAGAGCGTTAGCTGGCAGAGGAATGGGAGCAACACATCGAGTACTAAGACTCTTCTACATCCAAGCTATCCGTTCCCTAGTAGACTACGCCGCCCCTGCACTAATAGCCATAAAATCACAACTAACTGAAAAGTTAGAGGTAATCCAGAATAATGCACTACGTGCGATAACAAACGCCCCACCCTGGACTCGTCTCGTCAACTTACGCATGGAATGCGGTATCGAATCATTACAAAACAGAATACAAGCACGAGTAGTATGCATAGCTGCTAAGCTAGCTCACAGTGCTTCAGACCTTACCCCTATAAAACAAATCAAAGCAGAACTGATCAGACACCCCACTCTCCTAAATAAAAGCTGGACACACTGCACAATTCGGGCCATTAGGAAATACAATGCCACAAACAAAATCACACAACAGCCCGACACCCCGATACCGGAATATAAAGAACCTCCCCAATGGACCCCCCCACCATACAGACTCCTCACCCCAAAAATCACAGGGAAAAAAACCACAACTACTACGCCAAGAAGCGCTAGAAAGAATTGCGACAATCACAGACCGAAACACAGTAAACTACTATACAGATGGTTCTGTAGAACAACCGAAAGCTGCAGCTGCATTCATCAGCAATGAAAAAGAATTCGCTGCAAGAATCTCTGACGGAGCATCCACCCTGCAAGCAGAACTAGTAGCCATTGCGGAGGCGCTGTCAGACGCTAACACAACAAATACACAGACGCACAGAAACATACACACAGACTCTCTCTCCGCCATACAAACACTACGCAAACATAAACACCGCAACAACAGACACATCATCTCCACAATAAACAACACAGCACACAACATCGCACAATCAGGCAGAACAATCACGATACACTGGATCCCCAGCCATGTAAACATACACGGCAACGAACGAGCAGACCGTGCAGCCAAACACGCCCTTACGCACCCACAGATAGATATACACATACCACCGACCATAACACAAACAAAACACGACATAAAAACGATAACACCCACTCTCACAAAACAAGAACATGAATACCATGTCAACCAAGGCTCCACTTCCGCCATCTGGTACGCCAGTGCAACAAAATATAAACAAATACCGCTACTCACACATACACCCAACAGACTTCTCACCTACATACATCGCCTCCGCCTCGGCTACTTATCACGCGATCTAGTAATCAATAACATCAGAAACGCAATCTGCAGCTACTGCAGAACAGACGCCCCCTTCCCCCTGTTACACTACATAATTAAATGCAGAGCAACAGCCACCATCAGAGGTGGCGCCGCTTACCCAGACCCCGATATAACACCCACCTCCCCTCTCGCCACACCTGTTCAAACACTAAGCAACACAGCCACATCCATCATCCATAACGCCACATCCAACACCCCGCATCTTTTATTCAACCTAGTTAAGTCAAAACCCCCTCCGATGTAACTACTAAACGAACATTACCGCACTGGGCTACGAGGTGGCCCAGCCCCCCCCCCACCTTCTCTAACCAGGGGGGGGGAATCAATTACTACTACTACCAGTCTCTTCACGTCCCTTCTCCTGCTCACATATATCTCTCTCTTCTCTCTCTCATCTTCTCCCCTACCTCTCCTCGCTAACCATTCACTATGTGCCTTCTTCTTTTGTTCCACGGCTCGTTTCACCTCATCATTCCACCATACTGTCCCTTGCACATCCTTGCATCTCCTCCTCACTCCACAAACCACCTCACACGCTGCGCCTATCTCTTCCGTGAATACCTTACTGTAGGTCTTCCACCCCTTCCATCTGCTCTAGCTCATACCTTCCCAATCTTTCTTTCTTCCACTATACTCTTATACTCTGCCATTTTCTCACTATCTTGCAAATTCTCCACTCTTCTCACAGGAGCTGTTTCTTCCTGTCTTCCCCTTCGTTTCCTTAACCATTTTCTTTGCATCTTTATCTTGACCATCACTAAGTGATGGTCCGAGACTCCATTCCCCCACCCTCTCCACACTCTTGCATCCAACACTTGTCTTTTCATTCGCTCATCGACACACACATAGTCAATCATTGCCTTTCGTTCGACAAGTTCACCATCCATCCTCCTCATTACTCTCCATGTATACCGGTGGATCATCTTATGCCGAAAGTAGGTGTTGGCTACTGTCAACCCCTTACCAACACAGATGTCCACCAAAGCACTACCATTCCCATCTACTTCAGCTGGCACACCCCACTGACCAACCACTCCATCCATTCGTACATTCTCAACTTTGCCATTCATGTCTCCAATCAAAAGCACTCTCTCGCTCCTCTCAAATTTGTCCATATATGCATCTACTCTCGCCCAAAACTCTTTCACTCTTGCCACTCGGTCCTCTGTCGGAGCATACTCACATACAATCGCCCACGCTTGTATACCTACTTTCATCCTCACTTCATCAATCCCTGGGGCCTTTCCCATCTTGATCTTCTTCATTGCTTCCATTACTTCCGCCCTACTGATCTCTTCCTCCCTCCTCTCATCTCTTCTTCTCCCAGCCATTCCCCCAACCACTTATACTCGCACTGTTGTCACCCTCTACATTCAACAAATCCTCAAAGTGCTCCTTCCATCTCCTCACTGTAGTGGAAGGGTTAATGTAATGTGTGTGTGTGTGTGTGTGTGTGTGTGTGTGTGTGTGTGTGTGGTGTGTGTGTGTGTGTGTGTGTGTGTGTGTGTGTGTGTGTGTGTGTGTGTGTGTGTGTGTGTGTGTGTGTGTGTGTGTGTGTGTGTGTGTGTGTGTGTGTGTGTGTGTGTGTGTGTGTGTGTGTGTGTGTGTGTGTGTGTGTGGGAGAGAGAGAAAGAGAGAGGTGGGGGAGTTGATGAAATGATGTGGAAAAATACTACATGTCTTGTAATCACTCACCTGGATTGCCAAAATTCTGGTGTGCATCTCCCCCTGCCTTCGACCTCCATTTTTCTAACGCTGTGTGTCCAGGTACAACATGGTCTTGACGTTGGCTTGCTTGTTTGACTATCTTGCGTTTGTGTTCAGCCTTTGGTTCCTTCTCTCTGAAAAATGAAATAGTGTTAGTATATTGTATTGCTAGCACTTACTGTTAGGAATTTGGCGGAGAGGAACACGCAGAGAACATCAGGAAAATGGTAATGAAAAAAAAAAATAAGAAAACTGTATAAATAAATGAGGGAAACCTGTCATAGAGGTATCCAGGAAAAATGGCCTTGGGTTCATTCTTCCTTGCATAAAAAAAAATACACAGAAATAATACAGACTCCTTCAATACTTCGTCTTAATTTAGTCCTTAATCTTAAAACTATGAGACCAAAGGAGAATTAAAGACCTCAGTTTTTGACGGTCACTAATGTAAGACTAGCAGGGATCAGATTTATTAGCCTGCATGCCACATTTCGAGTTCCTAATTAAGATATCATACAGGTAAAATCAACACATCAGTCTGTCTATCTATCTATATACCCAGGCTGCTTCCCCCAAGGAAAGGGAGGTAGCCGAGACAGGACGACACACTCCCCATTTACTCATCCATCAGTACAGGTGCATAATATCAGTGATGGTTTTATGTGAAAATTCTTTACTTATTCAACATCATGACACCTTCTTACTATCATTATTATTATTATTATTATTATTATTATTATTATTATTATTTAACTGGTACAACCTGATGGTTGTAATTGGCTCAGGGTAACTGGGTTGTCAACAGTCTCCTCTACTCCTGCCAGCGTCTAGAGATTTCTCCTAAGATGGGTGAAGCTCTACTGAAGGGAAGAGGCTGTGTGTGTGTGTGTGTGTGTGTGTGTGTGTGTGTGTGTGTGTGTGTGTGTGTGTGTGTGTGTGTGTGTGTGTGTGTGTGTGTGTGTGTGTGTGTGGAGGTGTGGCTGTGTATGAAGGTGTGCCTGTGTATGGAGGTGTGGCTGTGTGTCTCTGTAGGATAATATTACACAAACCATCTCCATAACGTGGTGTCTAAATATGTATATCAACATTTCGTAAAGCCTCTTATTTCCTAAGTACAGAATCACCCACTGTCTATCAATAAAGATAATATATACTTACATATATTCACACCATATTACTTCTACCAATGACATACACACACTCTGACACATAAACATAACCAATACTTTACAATATTTCCACTTTCACAAACATCACACTCCCTACACACCCATCCCATTCCCAGATGTACTTTGCCAGCATGTGGTAGTTAATTCTGCCTTTCACTCTCCCTCATATTTCTCCACTTTCATATGCATCATCCCTCCTACGGACACCCATCTCCCACTGGCACCTCGTCAGCATGGAAGTTAATTCTGGCTATCACTCTCCCTCCGACTGTAAGGTCCGACCCTACACTGAACGTAGCATAGATTAATAAAGATATATATTCAAGCAAAAACTCCAGGATTATGTTAAGCTGAGAGAAGACCTTACAGAGCAACAGAAAAGAAAAATCAATTGACTCACTACTATGGATGTATTTATATCTCGGTGCTCTTTCTTATATCTAAAACTAATCTCTGGAGGGGTGACCACAGACAAACTGCCTCCATGTTACCCTGTCATGCATCATCAGGCTGCCTCTCCTTCAACTCACACCAGCATCGTTCATATACCTCTCCACAGCATCCCTCCACCTCATTATTCTCGGTCTCCCACTACTCGTCTCTCTCCACCTAACTCACATACACTCTCCTATACTCCTTTCACTCTAACTTGCCCTAATATTACTGTCTCTGTCTTCAGATCTGAGCTGTAGCAATACGAATACCAGAATATGACGCGTAAAATAAACAAATAAATAACAAGCATTATGGTAGGAACGTACGTAGAACCGTAGTACTGTATTATATTTTCCTGCCACTGAGCTACATGAAATAAGCTACAAAGGGACGAAAACCTGGGCCAAGTTAAGGTGGAAGAACTATAGGTAATCTCTCAGTCTTCATTCCACATGGCCAAACCATCTCAAGGTACCTCTCCCAACACCCTCCAGCGCATCCACATCAACACCACAGCGTATCTTTACTTTTTCAGATTAATACAGACTATTTGGCGCAGCGGCGAGAACTCGTAGCTATCAAAGAACGAATGAACAGTATCCTCGCTTACCCTTCTGTACCTCAAGAAGACGGGGAAGCTGTTTACACACTATAATCCTATCACTGAGTTAATATACACACAATACCTGCGTCCTCCCCTTTCTCGGTTAGAGGGTGACTGATGGGATTTGGAGCTTCAAGGGTTCACAGAGTTCCAGTTAGAGACAGAAGACTCATTTCAATCATGCTCGGTAACATTTGCTTTACTGTATATTTCATTTTAACTATACTCTTTTCACTTATGTGCTATATACTTAAACATTATCATTATCTTTACATTAACCACTTCACTCTGAGAGCGTCTCTTTGCCTCTGTTCATATTGCTGTCAGACGATTTTAATTATCTAGAGTAAAACCTGTCGAAAATGATCGCTTATAGCATCATCATCCATTAACCTCTACGTAAGATGCGCCTTTTTAATTATATCTGCCACCGAGTCTCAAGATATTAATATATATATATATACATTTTTTATTATGACATGCATATAAACATCTGACTGCCAGAATATATCTCAGCTGAATGAAATAATCTTAGTAAGTATTTAGGTGCGTTTACGCTACCCATAAGATCCTCTCAGTAGCCCACACATCATCTTGGCTCATCATCATCATCATCATCATCATCTTATCACCGTTATTATAAGATTACCCATCATATGACTACAACATGTGTGCCCATGCGTGTATTACTGCATGTGTATGCAGATATAAGATGTGTGAGTTAGAGAAAGAACAGAGGAATTACTTGGAGAAGAACAGGGAGGCTTTAGGAAGGGAAGAGGTTGTGTAGATCAAGGCCGGTATAAAAACTTCTAGGAGTACTCCTAAAATTATTACTAAATGTGGTTGTAGATGAGAGTTGCTTCTAAAAGTTCCTCCTAGGAGGACTCGTAGTAGTAATTTCGCTCCTACCATGAATTGTTACCAGCACAAAGAATCTATCTATCTATCTGTATACCTAGGCTGCTTCCCCCAAGGAAAGGGAGGTAGCCGAGACAGGACGACACACTCCCCATTTACTCATCCATTCAAACACAGTCATTCGCATCTTAGCCCCAAAGGGGAGAAGGGACAGATCCTCACCGCACCACACCACACATGGGTCAACTGCGCAATGCAATCAGTGACATCCGCAGCAGGGCCCGACGGCAGAGCTGGTTTACCCCTGCCACATTATAATAGACCCATCCCTTTACTCGCACCTGACCTGACTAGCTGATCAGACCAAATGCGGGAAAATATCCCCTCAGGGCTGCGTCATCATACATTCATTCACAATTTCTCTCCATTTATTTCTGTCACGCACAGCCACTCTTCCTTGCTCAACAAACATCCCTCTCGCATCCAGCGCTCTGATCACACTGTCCATCCATCCTATTCGTGGTCTCCCTCTCAGCCTTACACCTCTCACATCAGATCTAGTTATCTTTTTCACCAATCGCTCATTATCCATTCTCTCCATATGCCCAAACCATCGCAACACCCTCTAATCAACTCTACCAGCCATCTCCCGAACAACTCCAGTTCTCCTTCGCACTTCATCATTTCGCACCCGATCCATACGCGTCACTCCACACATACTCCTCAGACACCTCATCTCCATTACATTCAAACTTTTCCTCTCTGCCACACCCATATTCCATGTTTCAGCCCCATATAACGGAATCGGTACCCCAACACCCTCATACAGCCTTCTCTTTACATCCATTCTAAGCGAACGACATCTAAACACTTTTTTCATTCCTCCCAGCACCTTTCCTACTTCATTTATTCTAAACTTCACTTCTGCATCTATTCTTCGATCCATAGCAACATGAGACCCTAAATATTTAAAACACTCCACCTCCTCAAGCAACTCACCATTCAAAACTATATTCATCCCCCTACCATCTACCAACCTCGTACACTTCATCACTTTACTCTTATTCTCATTTACTTTCAATTTCCTCCTTTCACACACCCTTCCAAACTCCTCTACCTACTGTCTTAATCTCTCCTCTGAATCAGCCACCAGTGCAATATCATCTGCAAACAGCAGCTGCTTAATGGTTTGTACCAGGCCCATTCAATGATGTTTTGATAGCGGTGGTGTGATGGCAGAAGAAATTAATTTGAATGATGGTTAGGGTTTGTGTGCCTGGCACCTGATCATCAGTCCTGTTATACTCTAGTGATTTGTTGTTATCCGACAGAACTGGGCCACTCCCACAACTTGTTTACCAGGTTGTGGTTACATGAAATATGATGAGCCTTAGTTATTTAGTTAGGAAGTAGTCTCTTTGGTTGTTAGTCAAATCTGCCCTCCTGTTTGAAGACACTTTGCCATCAGCTAAGATGAAAAGGGTTACAGATCTTTGTCAGGGTAGGGTAAATGCTGTGTGCCAGGGATATAGGTGTGTGTGTGTATCAGGTATATACTGTAGGTTTGTGTGTATCAGGGATATAGGTCATTGTCACAGACACAAATATCGTAGATTATATCTTGACAAGGGGTGGGGATATTACCATTGTTCAGTACAGTATACGCGTTTGTTCGTTCATTTTTATCAAGGCGTCAACCTACTTGCACGTGTCAGCGTTGGTCAGCCAGTGGTGGCTGTCCACGCTGTCACAGGAAATGTGTGGGATAGTTCGGGTGGTGATTGTTGGCTTGATTTTGATAATTTCTGTATGGTGTATTATGATGGGTTCATTTGTTATTAATGGACTGACAGTTACTGATAACTTATGCCAGGAATTGGTCTCCCTCATAATTGGTGATGATAGTAATTAGTTGTGCTGGCGGTGGTAGTTGTGATGTTGATAATTTTAGTGGAGGTATTGGTGGTGGTGATGATGATAGTTGTGATCCTGTTAAATGTGATGGTGTTGGCAGTTGTAAAGGCTGTTTGTGATGGTGCTGGTAGTTGTAAAGGTTGTTCATAATGCATGGTAATTGTGATACTGGTAACTGGCATTGGTAGTGGTGATATTGGTACCCACTATTCACCCACCTGCCCATTCACCAAATCATGCAATTGTCTTTATCTGATTACCTTTTTATCAATTTACCCACCTACATATTTACCTGGTTACCTTTACTGGTTTACCCACCTGCTTATTTACCTGTATACTTATCAGTTTACCCACCTGCATATTTACCTGTATACTTATCAGTTTACCCACATACATATTTACCTGTATACTTATCAGTTTACCCACATACATATTTACCAGGTAACCTTTGTTGGTTTACACACCTACATATTTACTTGTACTCTCATCAGTTAACCTACCTCCATATGTACCTACTTATATAGTTACCAGCCAGCTTGTTGACCAACATAAGTTTACCTGTGTATTTACTTTAATGTTTATGTATCTGTTGCTGCCAGTTTAAATACAGATAGTCCTCAACTTATGTCGGGGTTGTGTTCTGATGGATCAGTCACATGGCAAAAATGCCTATACAGTACAGTACTGTCATAAGTTTGACATACAGTACTGTACACATTAGTCACACATGTGTGCAGACACTTTTATAGTTAATAATATGCATAAATACTGCAAATAACTAACTCAGAATATAGAGGGGTATTTAAATGATTACAGAACAGCAGTAATAAACAAATAAAAACAATTCCCCCATGAACGTCTCGGCTGCTGTCACGTTGGCACAGCAGCCTCACCTTGACGATATGGAACATTCCTTTAGCATCACATAGAAAACAGGCTGTAGGCTTGGCTTTGAGATGAAACAAGTGCATCCTTGGTCGCAAACTGTATGCAGTGTGATATATATATCTTTGCAGTAAAAGAAACTGTAAACATCAACATGTAACAATGAACAGTACATTCAAATATTGATGACACAGCTGTTTATTACAGCTGTACAGTATTATTAATTTGACATTCAGTGCCATTATTCATACCGCTGGCATCACAGTCAGTTTATTGTGTGTGCGATCCTCGGGAACCCCACCACTGATGACTACAACTGCTGTCGGTTGCAACTCGAAAGTGCTTGTGAAGGCTGTATGGGGCCTTTGTCGTAAGTTGAAGACTGCCTGTGTATTTTTAATAAGTGAACAAATAAATACAACTGAAATTAAGCATTTTTGACATGCCATTTAATGTATTAAAAATTGCTGATGTAATTCATGTTTAAATTGCTGTTCTCATATCACATTTTAAATTCTGCCAACTGGTTAGGAGGGAGTGTTGGAAGTGGAGGCCATGAGTTGTCATGTACTGTTTAAAGAATTACGCATGTAGTGAGTCTCTACTGATTAATGTTGATATAGAGTTGTATTGAAACAACTTTGTATGTACATACAGTAAGTCTTCTGATTTATGTTGTTATATAACTATACTGTAATTGTACCCCTGTACAAATAATAAAGGCGAGCAAAGTGAGTGCAAGAATTATCGTGGTGTAAGTTTATTGAGTGTGGTATGGAAGGTATTTGGAAGAATTATTCTAGAGAAAGTAAGAGAGAGATCAGAAGTCCTAGTGACTGATGAACAGGGTGGATTTAGGAGTGGCAGAGGATGTGAGTATCAAATATTTGCTGTGTGACAGATAGTGGAGAGAAGGCTTGTGAGAATGCCTGTAAGGAGTTTATGGCATTCATGGATCTGGAAAAAGCATATGACAAAGTAGACAAGAGAAGGATTGTGGAAGGTTTTGTGCATGTATGATGTAGATGGTAAGCTGCTAGGTGCCTCAAGAGTTTTTATGATGGTAGTGAAGCATGTATAAGGGTTAATGGGCATCTAAGTGAATGGTTCACGATTAGTGTGGGGTTCGACAAGGTTGTGTGATGTCTCCATGGTTGTTCTATATATATATATGGATGGGGTGATGAGAGAAGTAAAAACACGAGTAATGGAGAGAGGGATGGCGTTGGTAATGAATGGTGATGGATGGCATATCTCAAATTTGTTGTATGCTGATGATGCAGTACTGCTTGCAAATACCAGACAAGAACTTGGTAGGCTATTGCAGTTTTGCTGATGTCTGGGAGCGTCATGCCTTGAGAGTAAATGTAGAAAAGAGTAAAGTGATGGTTATTGAGAGAGAAGGTGACTCCCAGTGCAATGTAACAGTGAATGGAGAGAGACTGGAGTTGGTGAGAGAGTTCAAATACCTGGGTACAGTGATAAAAAAAGAGAGGAAAATGTGCAAAAGAAGTTAAAAGTCGGGTGACACAAGGAAGAAAAGTAGCTGGTGTAATGATGGCCTTGATAGGAAACGAGGCTTGAGTGTTGCAGCTGCACGAGGATTACATGAAGGAGTGTTAGTGCCAACTTTAACATATGGATGTGAGACTATGGTGTGACATGGAAATGAAAAGTCAAGAGTAAGAGCAGTGGAGGTGGGACTGATGAGGAATGTATGTGGAGTACAGAGAGTGGATTGGATACAAAATAATGTGATTCGTGAAAGATGTCGCGTGAGGAAGTCTGTGGACACCAGAATCGAAGAGTGTACTGAGATGGTTTGGTCATGTGGAAAGAATGAATGACAATAGAGTGGTGAAAATGGTATATCTGAGTGAATTTGAAGGAGGGGAGAGGTGAGGTAGGCTAAGGAGAAGGTGAAGGGATATGGTGGATTAGTGTGTGAGGAAGAGAGGCTTGGAAGTCGGTAAGGCTAGGGAACTGACAAGAGATTGAGCTGGCTGAATGAATATTGTGAGGAGAAGCGGATTTGGCACCCCTTTTTAATGTGACTGTGTCCGTATTGACCCTGTTGGGAACATTTATGTAAAGCTACAGAACGTGGTGGATGATTTTGGCATATCAGATAGAGCCAGGATTTCAGGGGCCTGAATGATGAGTGAATGGAAGCTTGGCCTTTTGGATTGGGCAAATTTGGGCTGTCTGGACATTGCTACTCTTCACCCTGCCCTTGGGTGGGAAAGGAGGTTCGGATAATGATGATGATATCCAACCAACAGCAGGACTACATTGTTCACCTCTCCACACTGCCAAAATTGGGTTTGTAAATCCCCTTCAATGACATTCTAAGTTTCTTCTTCTAAATTCACTCATTCCTTTTTTATAATATCTTTTATTGTCTTTGTTCATTATTTAAAAAAGAAAAAATTTGGATAATAAAAGACCAGAATATCAGATGGTCATTTTTTTTGTGATAAAGCCGGATGTGTGGGGGAGATTTATGCATTCCTTTATGCACTATTAATTATTGTAATGCTTAATTTCTTTGTTTTTCTTTAGCTTTCATGATTATTATGAATGCATATACAGTATATTCATATGTTAGTGAAATATATCTGTACAGTATGAAGTTTTGCAATTGGTGTCATAGGTATGGGGCCATATTTTACAAACAACGTACAGAGTTTTGCCATCAGTGATCCACTAAATTGACGGTTTACTGTATGTCAGACGTGGCAGACTGACCAGCATACAGCTGCATTGTCTTGAGTATATACACTTACCCTGCTGCTATACAGCTGCATTGTCCTGAGTATATACACTTACCCTGCTGCTATACAGCTGCATTGTCCTGAGTATATACACTTACCCTGCTGCTATACAGCTGCTTTGTCCTGAGTATATACACTTACCCTGCTGTCATCCTTCATTGATGTAATTTATTAATAACAAAATCGTTCAAAATATATACAGGTAGGTCCTGTTACATAAGCCTGGGCATTGTAGATCCATTCTCGTACATCCAAGGTTCCAAGCTTTGCCAATCTGCTGTTATCAGTGAAAGCTTGGAGGTGAGAGGAAAATTTGCCTCTTACAGTGTTGTGATAAATTATACTGCTTGTTGACATGTTTATTATTCAGGGTTGCTACACTCTCATCTTAAATGTCAGGACCAACTTGCCTAGCCCTGGGCTCCTACGCTGCTCATGGGGCAATGTAGGATTGGATGATGGATGCTACATTCATGTTTCCCTACAAGTTGTTTGCAATCACTAATCAGATTTACAAGTTTGTGGACTAGATGCAATATCAGTGACATTTCTTGGGATATTTATGTTTCTGTTACAACAGATGAGCATTAGTATAGAATTTGTATGTGTTTTAAAGGTAACTTGTTTATAATTCCTTTACATAATATTATGGATGTCCGCTGGTGGTGGTGAGTTAACCTAACCTTTTTCCCATAAGTTATGTACTTTTTTTACAATTTTACATTCAACAAGCAGATTTCCATAAGCATAATTATTACTTGTAACATCAGGACCCACCTGTATATGTTTGCAATATTAATTTGTAATGGAAATGTATTCTTGCATATGTTTGCAATAGTAAGTTGTAATGGAAATGTACATTTGTAGCTTAAAGGTCTTGAGTAAGGAAGATCCAAATCCACAGCCATCATGACAAGATTTGTACTGTATACCCTTGGCTGAGTTGATCCACCATTTGGCCTAACACTGATGTACAGTGATGGATTCCTTCCCCACCCCCCAGTGAAACAACCCTTGGCTGGGTTGATCCACCATTTGCCCCAACACTGATGTACAGTGATAGATTCCCTCCCTCCACCCCCAATAAAACAACCCTTGGCTTGGTTGATCCACCATTTGGCTCAACACTGATGCACAGTGATGGATTCCTTTCCCTCCCCCCAGTGAAACAACCCTTGGCTGGGTTGATCCACCATTTGGCCCAACACTGATGCACAGTGATGGATTCCTTTCCCTCCCCCCAATGAAACAACCCTTGGCTGGGTTGATCCACCATTTGGCCCAACACTGATGCACAGTGATGGATTCCCTCCCCTCCAATGAAGCAGTCATAGTTTTACTTCACCCCATAATTCAGGGACTTTCAGCTGCAGGTGTACCTAATGTACACACACAGATATATATAATGAACATATGTTTATGTATTAAGATGTTCAAACGTCAGACTTCAAACTTTATATTGTACCAATGCACTGCTTGTCCCAATTATAAATCATTAAGAGGGGTTGTTGTATATTATGTGCTTAGTATCTGCACAGTTTTATTTATCTCAGGACACTTGAAATGGAAGGGCCAGAAATTACCTTCTGTAACCCTTTGATACAAATAACCTTTTTGAATTAAAATGGTAGCAGAGCATAAAAGATGTTACCACACTGAAGGATAAACACCTGTATTATCATTCGTTAAAAATAAACCACCTGTAGGTAGTAAGCTTAAAAGATGTAACCAAACTGAAGGGCAAACACATGTATTATCATTGGTTAAGAATAAATTACTTATAGTTAGTAAGCATAAAAGATGTAACCAGACTGAAAGACAGACACCTGTATTATTTTTGGTTAACAAGTGTATGTATTATTTTGTACACAACATTAGTCTTGTTATGTATTTCTCTCTCTCTTTTCTGTATTACTCCGTATCTTACTGCCCATATCTCTCTCTCTCTTTTTCTCTTCACTGACCCCCCCCCTCTCCTCTCTCACTGACCCCCTTCTCTTGTCTCGTACTGACCCCCCTCCTCTCTTGTTTCTTACTGATCCCTCCCTCTCTCTCTCTTTTACTGCCCCCCTCCTTCTCATTTTTATTGCCCCTCTTTTATTCCTATTGCCCCCCATTCTCTCTTTTTCAGTCCCCCACCCCTCTGTCCTCTTATTGCACCTTCCCTCCCCCTCCCTTTCTCTCTCTGCCTCTTCCTTTCTCTCACTCCCCTCCTGACTTTCTCTTACTGCGTCTCTCCTTACTAACCCGCCGCTCTCTATCTTGCCTCACTCTTACTCTCCCCCCTCTCTCTCTCTCACTGAACCTTCTCTTTCTTGCTGCCCCCTCTGCTCTCACTACCCCCTCCTGCTCTTACTGAACCTCCCCTTCTTTTTCATACTGCCCCCCTTCTCTCTTTCTTTAACTGTCCCCGTTTTGTTTCTCTTTCTTACAGCCTCTCTCTTGTACTCTCTCTCTTAGTGCCTCCCCTCTCTGTTACTACTTCTTACTGAATCTCCCCCTTCTCTCTGAATCTCTCACTCACTGCCCCCCTCTCCTCTCACTTTCATACTGAAACCCCTCTCTCTCCTATTTAGTACTACTGTCCCTCCTCTCTCTCTTATTGCCCCCTCCTCATTCTTACTACCCCCCTTCTTACTGTCCCTCTTTTCAACTGCTCCCTCCTCTCTCTTTCTTACTCTCCCCCCCTCTTTCTTACCGCCTCTCTCTCAATCTCTTAATCCCCACCCCTTCTCTTTTACTTCCCCCTTTCTCTATCTTTCTCTTACTACTCTTCACGCCTCTCTCTCTGCCCCCTCCTCTTCTAACAACTGCCCCTTTCTCGTTTGCAGTCCTCCCCCCCCCCTTTCTCCCTTGCTGCCCCCTGTCTATTTCTTCCTTTATCATTTACTACCCCCCCTTCTCTTACTGCCTCTCATAAAACTTCCTTCTTTCTCTTACTATCCCCTTTCTTGTACTTCCTCTCAATGAACACCCTTCTCTCTTACTATCCCTTCTTTCTTGTACTTCTTCTCACTGAACTCCCTTCTCTCTCTTACTGTCCCCTTGTACTTCCTCTCACTGAACTCCCTTCTCTCTCTTACTATCCCCTTGTACTTCCTCTCACTGAACTCCCTTCTTTCACTATCCCTTCTTTCTTGTACTTCCTCTCACTGAACTCCATTCTCTCTCTCACTATCCCCTCTTTCTTATACTGCCTCTCATTAAACTCCCTCTCTCCTACTATCCCCTTTCTTTTACTACCTCTCACTCCCCCCCCTTCCCTCTCTCTCTCTCTCTCCTACTGACCCCCCCCCTCTCAGTCCCACCTTTCCCCTCACTCATTGTCCCATTTCTCTCTCACTACCCCCCCTTCTCTCCCTCTTTCACCGACACCTCCCCTTTCTGTAACTGCCACTCATTAACCCCCCCCCCTCTCTCTTACTGCCTTCCCTCCCTTTCTCTCTCACTGAACCTCCTTTTCGCTTTCTCTTACTGCTTCTGCTCTCTTTCTCATACTGTTCCCCCCTCCCTCCTCTCTCTTACTGTCCCTCTTCTTTTTCTCTTCTCTAATTCTCTCACTGTCCCCCCTCTCTCTTTTAACTGCCTCACTCACTACCCTCTCTTATTGCTCTCCCTCCCTCTCTTACTGCTTCTGCTCTCTTTCTCAGTCCCTCCCCCCTTCTTTCTCTCCTCCTCTCATAACTGCCTCACTACCCCCCCCCCATCTCTTACTGCCTTCCCTCCCTCTCTCTTTCTGAACCTCCCTTTCATTTTTACTGCTTCTGCTCGCTCTCTCTCATGTTCCCCCCCCCCTCTTAATGTCCCCTTTTCCTCTCTCTCCTTTGTTTTACTGTCCCCTTTGACCATCTCTTACTGTCCCATTTCTCTTTCTTAATGCCACTTCCTTCTCTTCTCCCCGTTGTCTCTCAGGGTCCCCCCCCCTTCCTTACCTCATTGGGCCCTGGACGGAGCATAATCACCTGGGGGGGGGGGCATAATCTCCCACCCATTACAATGTAACATGTTAGTAATAATATAGTGTAATAATTTTATCTATTCGTACTTTATTAAACCCTCTCCCAGACATGAGATGGAGTGGGAAGGGGAATAGGGAGGAGGAGAAGAGGAAGTTCCAAGGAGGACGAGAAGAGGAAGGGGAACAAGGAGGAGGAGAAGAGGAAAGGGAACAACAAGGAGGAGGAGAAGAGGAAAGGGAACAAGGAGGGGGAAGGAGAAGGGGGAAGAGGCAGGATGAGGGGAGAAGGGAGGGGTGAGGGGAGAAGGGAGGGGTGAGGGGAGAAGGGAGGGGAGAGGGGAGAAGGGAGGGAAAGGGGGGGATGAGAAGGGAAAGGGGGGATGAGAAGGGGAAGGAAGAAGGGAGTAGGAGGTGAGGGGGAGGGGGAGGAGGGGAGGGAGGAGGGGAGGGGGTAGGAGGAGGAGGGGATGGGGTAGGAGGAGGGGATGGGGTAGGAGGAGGGGATGGGGTAGGAGGAGGGGATGAGGTAGGAGGAGGGGATGAGGTAGGAGGAGGGGATGAGGTAGTTTTCTAATATTTTCTTATGAGTTAACTAACCATGAATCATCATGTGGTAAGTCAAAAAACATAACTAAAAACATAATGCATTGATCTATTTTGGTGTAAACTGCAACATCAGTATTCTGTGCTGGTTCTGTCACAATAACTGAACACAAATTAACTAAGATGTCCTTCAGAGTGGACGGTAACTAATTTTACAATAAGCATACATTCAATGCAAACCACCTTAGTTTACTGTGAAGCTAACAGCACAACATTTTGTGTCCACTATTAAAGATGCAACATCAAATAGTACATCTGGAACACTATTAGATTCCCAAGTATGAACAACAACTGTTTCTTAACAATTCATATATTCGTGGTATAACACGAAATTCCCAAGTACCGTATGAACAATAACTGTTTCTGAATTCATATATTCGTGGTACAACAGGAAATATACCAAGAGAAGCTAGTTGAGATGAGAAAATATACAAAAAATATAACAAGCATAATACCAGACTTGTGGTACAACTAAAATATACCAAAGAAAGTGATATGAGGTATGAGACAAAATACATCAGAAAAATATAACAAGCATAATACCAGACTCGCGGTATAACAGGAAATATACCAAAAGAAGTGACTTGAGGTATAACAAGGCAACATATATAAGAAAAATAAAACAAGCATAATACCAGACTTGTGGTATAACAGGAAATATACCAGAAGCGTGTATCTGGAATAACAAAAAGCATAATAGTGGCTTTGGGATATAACAAAAGGTACCAAAAAGAAGCAATACGAGGCACAGAGACAAATACTGTGACTTCATACTGACCTATAAAAGCCCATTTCAAACTATATATATATATATATATATATATATATACACACACACACACAGTATACATAGAAAATACAAAATTATCACACCATGCTTTGCTGTACATTTTTTTTTTTTTTTTTTTTTTTATGAAATTGAATCACTTTACGATCTCACTCTTATTATGTCACCAAACGCCAAGATAATCCAAGTACCTCTTATGACTAAACCTTTAAGTAACGTCACCAAGTATTATGTCACCAAGCATGTACTGTAATGTCACCAAGCATATACCGGTACTTCGTCACCAAGCATGTACTGTAATGTCACCAAGCATATACCGGTACTTCGTCACCAAGCATGTACTGTAATGTCACCAAGCATATACCCGTACTTCGTCACCAAGCATGTACTGTAATGTCACCAAGCATATACCCGTACTTCGTCACCAAGCATAGATTTTAATGCCAACAACCATTTTTAATGCCACTAGGTAATTGTGTTACTAGACAAACTTTGTCAAAAATTGCAGCTTTCAGCTAGTGTGATCTTCATTCATATGCTTCTAGCTCCTCTAAAATATGGTCATAGTGAGGGACGCCTTCATGTGGTGGCGCTGATGTAATTGGGTGCTTCTACTGCCCACCCACACAAACATCCCTCAACTATCTCCCAAACAAGAGTCGTACCTTGCAGGAGAACAATTTCATCGTCCCTCGCCTCATCTTCCAAACAACGGTTGTGGGCTGCAGGAAGGCAATTTCAGGCTGCAATCCACAGGGTTTATATTTCTAATGAACCTGGAGCTAAAGCAACAATATATACATGAAGATCACTCTACCCAGGTCCACCACGAGGAGGTAAGCTGCTCGGACCCACACCATGCCCGTCCCAACCACCCTTCCATTGGACATGCTGCCATCATCATCATTGCATAGGCCTTGCAGTTTGATATGCTGAAATCTGTGTTGAACGATGGCAATAGACGTTTGACATTTGGAGAAACGTTTCAAACTGGAAGCATTAAGTTTAGTCTTCCATTTCTTCTTGATCTTTGTCTTTGGAACACTCCGCGAACAGAAAGTGGTGTGTGTGACAAAGAAATCACACCAAGAGCAGGAACTGGTGTGTGTGACGTAGAAATCACACCAGGAACAGGAACTGGTGTGTGTGAGATGCAAAGAAACCACACCAGGAACAGGAATTGGTGTGTGTGAGACGCAAAGAAACCACACCAGGAACAGGAACTGATGTGTGTGATGCAAAGAAACCACACCAGGAACAGGAACTGGTGTGTGTGACGCAAAGAAACCACACCAGGAACAGGAACTGGTGTGTGTGACGCAAAGAAACCACACCAGGAACAGGAACTGGTGTGTGTGACGCAAAGAAACCACACCAGGAACAGGAACTGGTGTGTGTGAAGCAAAGAAACCACACCAAGAACAGGAACTGGTGTGTGTGACGCAAAGAAACCACACCAGGAACGGGAACTGGTGTGTGATGCAGAAACCACACCGAGAAGTTCCGAACGGGAACTGGTGTGTGTGATGCAAAGAAACCACACCGAGAACAGGAACTGGTGTGTGTGACCCAAAGAAACCACACCAAGAACAGGAACTGGTGTGTGTATGGAATTGTAAGCTCACGCTGAGAACGGAATCGAATGCCGGCCGCAACGCAATCCCCGCTGGTGCAAGCTTAGCACCTTCCGAACGAATGTACATCGAAAGAGTTCTTTCTAGCGAATCAAGCTGGCCCATACCACAGGCTTTATCCGGATATATTTTTTATACAGTGTAGCTTGGTGACATTTTGGTGACATCGTACTTTAGAATACCTTGGTGACGTTTCGGTGACATCGTACTTTTATAATATATAAAAGTACACCTAATCTGGAAACCTAGCAGCTTGGTGAGATTTTTAACAATTAAAAATCTCATCCATTTAAGAAGCTAATGAATTGGAGGCACCCTGGAAGACACACACACACACACACACACAAATGCCTTTCTAAAGGCTTGCCAGTTACTACAGAATATTCAGGTGGTCCATGTGGCTGTGATCAAAAGCGATCTAACTCAAGGGGTGTTTGGGGTGCCATGCCATCAGAGCAATGATGCATGAACCATGACCATCAGAGCAATGGAGTGAACCATAGTCATCAGAGCAATGGTCTATGAACCAAAGTCATCAGAGCAATGGTGTGTGAAGACTGGGAGGATGTGAAATATGTATCAGCGTCCCACGTATGACATTCAGATAAGTGCTGGTGCCCTGATTAACGAGCAACACATCGGCCCAGACTATACTCAATTCAACAAGTCCGACACCATCAGGAATGACATCAATGCCTCAGGTGTTGATGACCCCACAGATATGGTGCCAGGCAGGGTGAAAATGGCATATAGCCCGATTGTTTGTTGTGCCCAGGGGTTATGGCCTCAAAAGCGTCCTCTCAGGTACATCCAACACCCACACGGCATATAATAAACATTTGTGATAAAAATTACTAAAATCAAAATTGAAAATACATTATTCAATGGAAAAAAATAAAAACCAAGCAACCACGTGATTGTCACACGCAAGGGCCGAGTGCATGTGATGGCTGGAACGTCCTCCCTTTGTGACATCTCGCCGTTCACCTTACGTGCCAGTTGTGGGTTCGCGCAGTACATCCTAGGGCCAGGGCATCACATTTAAGACCCCTTCTTAGCGACCCCCTCGTAAGAAGACCATCCCCACACAACAAGCAAGCATGGCGAGACGACATCAATTTGACAGAAACTGGGAGGCTATGTATGTGTGGACTATTCTAAGTACCCAGCCATCCAGACCTCACACGAAGAGAGACAGTGAGAGAGAGGTAAAGGGGAGGGAGGGGGGGACATGACTCAGCCAGGAAAACACCTGATATTCAGTCAGCTAAACGGTACGGTAAACCATACCGTGTCTGGGCTTGGCAAATTTTTACGGCCGGACACCCACTCCTGACACCAACCCTCCCCAATTCATCCGGGCTTGGGACCGGCATTGAGTTGAGCCGGCATCCTCCTGGGATCAAACGCAACTCAATGGCTGGGTTAAAAGGTCATATACTCCTATTTTAACTTGGCCTAAAACTGCCATCTACCCATGATTCCCTGCAAGGTTAACAAGCACCTGTCATCTGGTGTACGGATTATTTTTTTCATATTTTTCCTCCCTCTGTTCTGTTATTTTATAATCATCATCATTGGGACCTCCTTGCCCACCCAGGGCAGAGTGAGGAGTAGAAATGTCCAGACAGCCCAAATTTGTCCAATCCAATGGGCCACGCTTCCATTCACACATCATTCAAGCCCACGGAATCCTGGCTGTATCGGATATGCCAAAAACATTCAACATGCTCTGTAGCTTCACATAGCCTAAACATATCCAATAGTCAATCTGGACACTGTCACATTAAAAAAAGGGTTGCCAATTCCCTGATCATGCACTTCTCACAATATTCACCTTCTGCTTGGCCTACCTCGCCTCCTCCCTCCTTCAAATTCATCCAGCCAGCTCAATCTCTTGTCAGTTCCCTAGCCTCACCAACTTCCATACCTCTCTTCCTCACACACTTATCCACCATATCCCTCCACCTTCTCCTTGGCCCACCTCTCCTCCTCCCTCCTTTAAATTCACTCAGGTTAACCTTTTTCACCACTCTATTGTTATCCATTCTCTCCACATGACCGTACCATCTGAGTACAGTCTCTTCGATTCTGGTGTCCACAGACTTCCTCACTCTGCGACTTTCATGAATCACATTATTTCGTATCCTATCCACTCTCTGTACTCCATATACATATACAACAGCAATAATAATGCAAATATATCAATGGAAATTACAATAGGAAAAAATCTACATGAGTAATCAGAAAAATCGCACATCACAAAACAACAACAATAATAATAATAAATAATAATAATAATAATAATGTACAGCAAATGCATAATAACAGGGAGAGAAAACGAAAAACTCCCCTACATTTACTGCAAGCTAATTAAATAAGCATTTTATAACCTGAGGCTGTTTCCCTCTTCTTCTTTCCTTTCTCTCTCTCTCTCTCTTTTCTCTCTCTCCTTTTTTTTCTGTCTGATTGTAAGTTTACTGTTTCAACATAAAAACATGACCCCTTTCAGCTCAGTGACTTTATTTCACTAGTAACTAAGGAGATTCTACAGTACAATTGCAGTTGATTTGATTAGTAACCAAGGATATTCTGAAGCCTGACTGCATGAAATAGAAGATTCATTTGACTAGTAACCAAGGAGACTAGAGTACAATCACATGAATGAAATTTGATTTGACTAGTAACCAAGGAGGTTCTAGAGTATGATCGCTGGGGAGGTTTGATTTGACTAATAACCAAGGAGTATGACTGCTGGGGAGGTCTGACTAGTAACCAAGGAGATTCTAGAGTATCATCGTTGGGGAGGTTTGATTTGACAAATAACCAAGGAGATTCTAGAGTATGACTGCTGGGGAGGTTTGATTTGACTAGTAACCACGGAGATTCTAAAGCTTGATTGCAGGAAAGGTTTAATTTCACTAGTAACCAAGGAGATTGTAGAGAACGATTGTTGGAAATAGGTTTGATTCTACTAGCAACCAAGAGGGCTCTTAATGAACTTAGCCTATAATATTTTTTAATCCAGAAATTAATTTGGTTTGAATTAAAAAAAAGACAGGTTATAAAATACTTAGCCACATAATAATAATAATAACAATAATTACAAGCTGCTCCTCCACTTATGAAATTATAATTATCATCATCACTGCCATTATCTATCTATCATCTGTCTGTCTGTCATTGTTCATTTATATATCACTATCTATAAATTATCTATCACCATCTATCTATCATCACCACTACCTATCACAACTGTCTAGCCATCATTATCACCATCTATCTATCATCACAACTGTCTATCCATCATTATCTATCACCATATATCTATCTATCATCATCACAACTGTCCATCCATCATTATCTATCACAATTGTATCTATCATCACCATCATCACAACTGTCCCTCATTGTCTATCACCATCTATCTATCTATCACCATCATCACAACTGTCTATCCATCATTATCCATCACAATCGTATCTATCACCTATCTATCAATCTATCTATCAGAGGAACTCAATTTAGTGGTGAAGCAACTCTCAACATATCTATCAAACTATCTGTCAGTCTATCTATCTATAACATTTATCTGCCTATCATTCTACCTAAAAGGTGAAGAAACTTTTAACATTATCTATCCATCAATCTATCACTATGTATCTATAACATTACCTATCCTAACCACCAATTTATCAGTCTATCTATTACATTTATCCTGTCCACCAATCTATCAGTCTGTCTATCTATAACACTTATCTATCCTATCCACCAATCTATGTCTATCTATTACACTTATCTATCTGCCTATCAGTCTATCTAAAAGGTGCAGCAACTTAACATATCTATTTCACAGGAGCTCATATGGTGGAGAAACTAACATCTATCTATCAATATATCTACCATAAGTGGTGATGCAACTGTCAACGTACGTTAACTTGGTCAAAGAAAATGCTAGTCACAAAGAAGTGCTATGGAGGGATGTACTGCATGGTAATAACACTAGAATATGATGCTAGTCACAAAGAAGTGCTATGGAGGAATGTATAGCATAGTATTTGCACTAGAATATTATGCTAGTCACAAAAAAGTGCTATGTGGGGATGTACAGCATAGTATTAACACTGGAATATGATGCTAGTCACAAAGAAGTGCTATGTGGGGATGTATTGCCACAAAATTACAATATATTGGCCAAGTTAAACTGAAAGAAATATTGAATAACTCACGATTTTGATGCACTGTAGTAGTGGTCGTGGTGGTGGTGGTGGTAGTAGTATTAACAGCAGCAGCAGTAGTAGTAGTAGCAGCATCAGCAGCAGTAGTAGTAGTAGTAGTAGTAGTAGTAGTAACAGCAGCAGTAGTAGTAGTAGTAGTAGTAACAGCAGCAGTAGTAGTAGTAGTAGTAGTAGTTGTAGTAGTAGTTGTGGTAGTAGTTGTTGTAGTAGTAGTAGTAGTAGTGCTTACAATTTCATCATCGTCACTACACAGGATGGCCTTGCAGGAGTGCTCCTTGCCTGTGGTTGATGGGTCTGCTCCTTTAGACAACTGGGGTAACCAACAACTGAAAAAATAATTTGATTTTAGCAAACGATATCAAGTTAAGGAACTCTCACTCTCATGGCAGGTTTTATCTAACCATCTATCTACCTATCTATCCATCTGATTTACCTTATCTATCTATCCATGTATCTACCTAGTAAACAATCACTCTACCTATCTTCTAACAATCAATTCATCTATTGAACATAATAAACAAACAATAACTTTGTGTGCAGGGGAGGCATCATTCATTCGTATCGTTTCAGTAACATTATTAACATATTACAATCTTTTGAGTAACATTATTAACACATTCCGATCATTGAGTAACACTAACACATTCCAATCTTTTCAGTAACACATGAACCCATTCCAATCTTTTGAGCATCACCAATAACACATTACGATCTTTTGCGTATCACTAACAACACATTACAATCTTTTGCATAGGGTGTGCCTGTTGAGACAGATGAGAATGGCAGTGCTTTGGTGGACATTTGAGCCGGGAGGGGGTTGGTGATAGCCAATACCCTCTTCAGGCACAAAATGATGCACAGGTATACATGGCGAGTGATGATAAGGGTGGGTGGTGAACTGAATGAAAGGAAGGCAATGATTGATTATGTGTGTGTGGATGAAAGGATGCGAAGGTGTGTAATGGATGCAAGAGCATATAGAGGTTGGGGGAGTGGACTTTCTGACCACCACAGAATTAAGGTCCAAGTAAAATGGAGAAATAGAAGAAGGGAAGGACAGGAGGAAGGAGTAGGCACAAGGAGAGTGGAAAGGTTACAAGAGGATGAGAAAAAGGCAGAATATAAGAGAGGTGTAGGAGCGATTGGGTAAATATGGATTGGAGCAGATGGATGACGTGGAAGGTGTGTGCAAGATATTTATAGAAGAAATCTGTGCAGCATGTGAGGTGGTGTGTGGGATGAAGAAAAGACGAAATGGGGTGCATGGAACAGCATGGTGGAATGAAGAGGTGAGACAGGCTGTGGCATAAAAGAAGAAAACATATAGTGAGTGGATGAGAAACAGGGTGGGGAAGAAGTTCAGAAAAGGAAGAGAGAGTTATATGTACGGAAGAAGAGAGAGGTGAAAGGATTAGTGAGAAAGTAAGATGAGGCTGGATAAGGAATTTGGAAGGAATCTGAGTGTAAAGTGGTGGGACTGTAAGAAAATGTTTTGGAAAGAAGTAAAGAGAGTCAGACAGGGTGGAGATGAAGTTAGTCGGGGAGTGAAAGATGAAAACGGTAAATTACTAGTGGAGAAGGGAAAAAAGGTGAGCAGATGGAGAGAACACTATAATGAATTGTTGAACACAGAGAATGAAAGTAATGTGAGTATAAGTGGCTGGGGAATGGCTGGGAGAAGGAGGGATGTGAGAAGAGAGGAAGGAATCAGTAGGATGGAAGTTGTAGAAGCAATGAAGAAAGTCAAAATGGGGAAAGCCCCAGGAATTGATGAAATGTGTGGTGAAATGTTGAAGCTTGGGGGAGAGATAGTAGTAGAATGGATGTGGAAGATGTGCAGGTTGGCCTGGGAGGAAGGTAGAGTCCCGGGAGGATTGGAAGTCAGGTATAATTATTCCCTTGTACAAAGGAAAAGGGGGAAAAAGAAATGCGTGGTAATCATAGGGGCATTTGTCTTCTTAGTGTAATAGGAAAAGTACATGGTAGAATACTTATCGATAGAGTTAGGGAAATAACAGAGGAATTAGTTGGAGATGAACAGGGAGGTTTTAGAAAGGGAAGAGGTTCTGTAGATCAGATATTCATTCTTAGGTCTTTAGTGAAAAAGTTTCTAGAGATGGGAAAGAAGTTGTATGCGGCCTTCATGGATTTGGGGAGAGCATATGACAGGGTGGATAGACAAGGATTGTGGAAAGTATTATATATGGAGTTGTTGGGAAGTTGTTGAATGCAATGAAGAGTATGTATTAGGGGGCTAAGACTGCAGTGCTTGTGGATAGTGAACTGAGTGAATTTTTCTATCTGAAGGTTGGGTTGAAACAGGGATGTGTCATGTCTACATGGTTGTTCAATTTGTATATGGATGGGGTTATAAAAGAGATACATGGTAGGGCAGTGGATGTTGGAGTGGTCCTAATGAGAGAGGGCAGTGTTTGGAAACTCCCTGTACTGTTTGCAGATGATACTGTGTTAAGTGGCGATGAAGGGGAGCTGCAAGGCTTGGCGAACGAGTCTGGGAGTGTGTGTAAGAAACGGAATCTAAAGGTGAATGTAGGGAAGAGTAAAGTTATGACCTTCGAGAGAAGTGAAGTCAGTGAATGTACAGTGAGGTTGGATGGGGAAGAAATGGGAAATGTGAGTACTGGTACGTTTAAGGACTTGGGTAGTATGATGAGTAAAGATGGAAGTTTGGAGGGTGAAGTGCTTGAAAGGGTACAACAAATAAGAAAGGTTGGTGGTTCCTTGAAAGCAGTAATAAGAAACAGGGAAGTGAGCATGGAAGTGAAAAAGCTACTACATGACAGTATTGTGTTACCAACTCTAACATACGGAAGTGAAGCCTAGACCTTGTTGGAGGGACACAAGTTAAGAGAGCAGTGGAAATGAGTTATTTGAGAGGAGCATGTGGAGTCACATGGAGAGACAGACTGACAAATGAGGATATAAAGAAGCGTTGTGGTGTTGATGTGGATGTGATAGAAAACGTTAGGAGAAACACACTGAGGTGGTTTGGCAATATGGAGAGGATGGAGAGTGAGAGACTGATGAGGAGTGTATGAGTGAAGTGGAGGGGGAGAGAGGGAGGGGAAGGCCAAGGATGAGATGGAGGGATGGAGTGGAGAGGTATATGAGAGAGGGGGGTGTTAGCTGGGAGCTGGGCAGTGAAATGGCAGGGGACATGGGGACACGGAGGCGTTTTGTTGTGGCCATTCTGTACGGGATTTAGGGGTCTGGCAATAGATAAACAGATCACTAATAACACATTATGATCTTTTGCATATCACTAATAACACATTACGATCGTTTGCATATCTCTAATAACACATTACGATCTTTTACGTATCACTAATAACTCATTATGATCTTTTGCAAATCACTAACAACACTTTACAATCTTTTGCGAATCACTAATAACACTTTACAATCTTTTGCATATCACTAATAACACGTTACGACCTTTTGCGTATTACTAATAACACATCACGAGCTTTTGCGTATCGCTAACTGCATATCCCTAATAACACATTACGATCTTTTGCATACCATATCACTAATAACACATTGCAATCTTTTGCTACCACATCACATAACACATTACAATCTTCTGCGTACCATATCACTAATAACACGTTACGATCTTCTGCGTATCACAAATAACACCTTTCAATCTTTTCAGTAACACATTATTAACACATTCCAATCATTTCAGTAACACACCAGTAAAACATTCTGATCTTTTCAGTAACAGTATACAATATATTAACACACTGATCTTCCAACACACTAACACAGTTCGATCTTTTCAGTAACACACCATCAGCACAGTCTTTTGAGCTACACACTACTGTATTAACACAATCCGATCTTTTGACTAACACTTTATCACATTCCGATGTTTATAGTAACATGCTAGTAACATACTCTGATCTCTGAGTAACAATAATAACACACTCCAATCTTCTGAGCAACACTTTTATAAGACATTCTGTTCTTCTGTTCCCATCCTCTGCATAACACATTCTACCATGTAATCATGTACCTCTAGGTGAAGGGAACAATTAGTGAGATAGGTGAAAGTAAACTATGTTTCTTATTATTACCATCAAAATAAGTTACACCCACATGCATATACTGAAGGTGTTTTTAGAACAGTAAACCCGCGCTTTCCCATACCCCACTACACCAGATACCAGGCTTAAACTCCCACATACATGTACTGATGCTGCTTTTACTACACCAAAACCTCGCTGAACTGTACCTCGCTGGACCGGATATCGGATTCAATGAACACTTGGAGATCCCTGGACAAACCATTGTACATACCAGATACCATCCAGTTAAATGGGACAAACCATGTGGACCAACTAAACGACTCTGGGCCCTCCGGACACTTTTTTATAATTTAACATACACTATCAATTACATGGGGCGTAGGACACACCAATGCTGGTGGCGGTTCTTCCCTACTGTTTGGGCCAGTCATGAAGAAAAGCCATGCAAGGGTGTGAAATTATGGGCCAAGTCAAGGTAAAATGGGACGTTTTCATTTTTTGTACTAGAACCTGCTGCTTCACTCATTATTATTTCCATTATGAGTTTGAAATCCCACTTCAGGGGGGGACCATCAGACCTACCAGAACATCAGCTTCATCAGATTGGAAAGAATGTGAAGCAGTAATACTGTCCTATTCCGGAACTAAGCTACATGAGATTAATAGGCTTCAAAAGGACAACAAACTGGACAAAGTTAAGTGAAGAATACAGAACAATGTAAGAAAATTAGCTGCAAATGGAAAAAGTGTTCCCAGTAATTAGTGAAAGTTAACATTTTTCACTGTTTTTTTTTTCTTATACAGGATCACAACACAAAACCATTTAAAACCACCTTACTCCTATTTACCTCCTTTAACATACTTAATATTAGCAACCAGAACTGGCACACTTAATGCTGACAACTAGTTGGAGGGATGCAGTGATGTAGGAGAGGGCAGTCACATGGCAGGGACAGGGCGACGTGAGCGGAGGAGGAATTGGAGAGGGGACAGCCAAATGGCACAGGACAGGGCGACGTGGAGGTGTCTGTGCCCATCCTCTACGCCTCCGGGATTAAGGTGCCTGGCAATAAATAAGATAATGTAAGAAAATCAGCTGCAAGTAGACAAAAAGTGTATTTGGAAAAGGATAACATTTCAAAAATTCCTATCAATAGCAAAGAACTATTAACTATCTAAAAACAGCAAAATTTCCCCCAGTCTCCCCCCCAAAAAAAAAACAAATCCCAGTTATCTTATTAACTTATTGATTAGTAAGTAGAATAATGAAAGTACAGTAAATTAAAGTGGCAAAAAAGGCAAAATCAGAGCAGGAATTTCTTGTCTAAAAATTTTGGTATAAACCCTCAAAACCGACGGCCATTAATCATATAAAACAGCAAATTCCTTTACCATACTTTTATTTTAGTTACCTCCACCAACTTATCTAACATTAATAAGTAGAATAAATTGTGTAAATAGCCTGTGATGAGGAAAAAAAAATTTAGTTATCTCAGAGTACTTGCTATGGCAACGTTCTTTGGTATCTGGTCTCACAATATAACCACTTATCAACCTAAACTCCAAAAATGCCTATGTATACTTATACCCTAGTTCTCTCCATTACCTTTTCTAACATTAATAAGTATAATTAATGTAAGTAAATTATTCTTAAGTGGTCAAAATGTGATCAGAATTGAAAAATTAACAAGGCAACCATCTTCTGTGTACCTCTCACTATAAATCATCACATAATACATCAAGATTATCTTCACATATATCCTACTAATCTCCATTCACTTCTCTAACATTATTAAGCATAATAATGTGCGCAAAATACCTATAAGTAGTAGAAGAGAACGGGATAAAGAGTAACTAACAGGACGAAATTTGAAACGACTTAAAAACAATCAAGAAATAACAATACTGTTTTTACATTACCTTGGCCCAGATATTTGTCCTTTGCAGCATATTTCACACATCTTATTGACAGAAAAAGACAATTCTACGGCTCTACATCCATTCCATAGCACTTCTTCGTGACTGGCACCGTATTCTTGGGTTAATCTTTCGTTAAAACCCAGTATTCAAGGCAGAGATGTGGCAATTTTAGGGCAAGTTAGGGTATAAAGGGTATAATCACCTAAATGCCCTAACCATATTCACCTCTTTCTTACCTCTATTAACTGATTTAACATTAATAAATGGATGAACAAGCTGTACCAGTAAGTAGGTAAAAGGGGGAATTAGAGATGGAGACTTGACAACTTTCTTAGACTTCACCTCACAATAGCACCAATCATATCCTCAAACAATCCTAATCTCCACTTACTTATAATTAACAGTAAACAGAAACGTGTTCATAAAATAGCTGCAACAAGAAAAAAATTAATTTAATATGGTTAATTCTCAGGCCGAAATTTAAAAAACCTAAAATCTATCTACTATCTTCTGCTGTCAATAATTTATCACAAAACACCAATTTCTTTACCATACTCTCATCCTCCTTATCTCTATTATATAACTTATTTAACATGAATAACAGAAAAAGGTGAATAAAGAGGCTGTAACAGTAACACAATTTCATCTTAAAACATAAAAATTCCCTTAACATTTATATCCTAGTTATCTCCATTTGCTTATTTAACACTAGCAGGCATATTAGTGTACATAAATTACCCGCAAGAAGTCAATATATATAGAATTATAGATGGATAATTATCTAAACTTTCTTACATTTGTTCTCACAAAAACACGATTTCCTTAACTGAAATCTAGGACAGTGGTTCCCAAAGTTTAACATCTGCCGGAAAGCTTTCTCAATCGCTGTTGCTTCTCGGCACACACACACACACACACACACACACACACACACACACACACACACACACACACACACACACACACACACACATTTTTTTTTTTAAATGCGAGGAAGAAGGAACCAAAGGCCATGAGCCCGCAATAATCACGATGTGAATCAATTGAAAATCACTGCAGAGCTTCGTCATCCTTATAGTTTTCAGCGTGATGCATGGGCTTGCTTTTGGTCACAAAGACTATCAATATCTGAAAGGATGCTTGTTAGGTGCAGGCGCTTATCAGGTTCTGCATCCAACTTGGGTCTGTATTTGTTTTTAGTGGCAATATAGCGTGAGAAACCAGCTTCACGCCTATACGGTGTTGCAAATGGAGTCAGATGTTTCATAGCTCGTTTTGTAATATCACGATACTCGTGCAAGAGCTCTGCCCAAAAGGTAAGTAAACTGCGAATCTTTATCAAATGTTGTTCTGAGCGTTTGTTCTGTTGAAATTTCAATCAGTTGCTAATTCTCGTTCACAGACAGGGTTTGTCCTATTACAGAACCAGAATCCAAAACTGGACAGAGGGTCTGCCTGCCTGGGAAATTATTCCCTCAAAGTATTACTTAATTGTTAAATGGTGAACAATGCATTCTCCTGAACTTCCCTCCAACTACAAGGAATTTTTAGTCAGGAACAGATGAAGAGTTGGAAAACATTCACTTTGTTTTGCCTTTGCACAATCAACCTAAAAGTTTACTTTGAGAAGATTCAATTTTGTCCTGAACCTCAGTATGTCACATCTGAGCCTTGCAATGACAAGTTCAGTTCGTTTAGTTTTTTAAAAAACATCTGTGAGATTGCCGTTTCATTGACTAGACTTCGTCACTAAAACTACTTGACAGAGAAAAGCTGTCTCCTGTAAGAAAGATTCTAATCTCACACACACGTGCAAGAATTTTGTCGCGGGATAACCAGCGCACCTCCGTGTGCAGTAAGTGAGCAGTATGACTGGGTCCCATCTCTTAGCAGAGCCGTACGCAGCTGCGAATTTCATGGTCTAGCTTTGATGAAATTTACCACCTTGAATACCTCATTGAGCATAACTTAGTTCGCATGGCATCTTTACTGCAAGTGCACGTCTATGAAAGCAACATTGTCTGCCTGATGGAGCAACGTTTCTAATAAGAGCCAAAACACCTTTTACTGAGCCTGTCATTGCTTTTGCACCAACAGTGCAAACGGCAGTACGAATACAGTAATAATTTTAGCGAATTAGGTTCCCTTAGGTATGTTGTATAGTTACAGTACACCAATGACTTCAATTTAAAATTCAAATATTCTACAGTTTCTACCCATCATTACAATGTAGCTGTCAATAATCACAGATATTCAAGTCAGACACGTATTGGATGCGTGCCTTAACACACGGAAACTGGTAGCACGTATTGGATGCATGCCTTGACACACGGAAACTGGTAGCCTACCACGGAATCGCGTAACCGTTTGGGAACCAGTGATCTAAGAAATTTACATTAACTTATCTAATTATACTAAGCAGATAAAAGTAAGTAAATTACCTGTATCCTGTATATGGGAAGGAAGGGAACTGGTGCAGCATCCTTACCGGGACGAGATGTGGAGACGTAACCTGAAAAACAGTCAACAGTTTTACACCATAAAACAATAAAAGTTCCAGACCATTCTAACCTCTAAACAATCTCTATTAACTTGCCTTAATTTACCAAGTGCAATAATGTAGCTAACTTGGTTGAAAACGGTTGTAAGTTTGGAATCAAAGCTAAGTACATGGGACGCCGGCCTCTTGGGCGTCTGTGCACTCCATCACCATTTACGCTCAAAACACCAATAACCCTTATGATACCTAATTCAAAGTTATCTCTGTTACCTTTACTAAAACTAGTAACAAGAATAAAGTGGACAAAATATGTGTTAGTCAAAAATTTAAATTAGGACGGATACTTACGAAGCCAATTTTTCGGAGTCGCCCGCCCCAATCTCATGTCACCTAAAAGCATCACCATTAACATATTTTCCAACCATACCTACCTCCAAGTGATCACCATTAGCCTATCTAATATCAGTAAATATAATAGTGTTTGCAATTTAACTGTGACTAATAAAAAAAAGATGAATTAAGGTCGGATGCTTACCAGGCTGTCCTCTCTTTCTTCAAAATGGCGTCGGGATGCAACTTCCTGTCCGATCTGCTTGGCATTCATAAAACATCGTCAACACTTTATGGGATTTTCTGGCGTTCATTAGCAACTTACTATTAACCGAAAAAGACTTGTTTGGTCAAATTTTTTCCAGTTTAATATTTTCCTACCTTGGTTGCAGTGAAAGAAAAAATAAAAAAAAGAATAAAACATTCTTATCCACGCGCACCTGCTGAAAAACGTTTATAATTTTGGAACCTGCCCGCCGATTTCAAAAGTTCAAAGTTTGCTTCACTTAGTTCACTTTAAACAGACCAAAAACTGCCATCTGCATATTTTGACCGATGAGTTACAGCAATAAATTAATAACAGAATATGAAGCTGCTCATAAGTGATGTAGAAATAATGTAAGGCTGCACTATTCTCTATGCCATTTAGCTACGGGAGGAGCAACAAAAATTTGAGCCAAGGAGCTTGTAGCGTTGCATTATGATCAACAGCAGTGTAAAAGATTTTGTGCTAAATAAGCTATTTGCATTAATTCTAAGACACTGCATGATGATTTAATTGGTTGATGAAAAGACGAAACCATGGCTAATAAGTACGATTAAGAAAAAAAATCACATCTCCCTATATCTTAAGGTTTTAGTGTTTTTATTCTATCTTGACCTAAAACTGACATATTAAAAGCAGAGTGAAGTACAGAAAAACAGCTGGGTACGAGGCTTGTCACGAAAATTAATCTAACGTAATTCTCAGGATACGTTAAGCTATCTATCTATCTATCTATCTATATAACTACAGTAGGCTGCTTCCCCCAAGGAAAGGGAGGTAGCCGAGACAGGATGACTCACTCTCCATTTACTCATCCATTCAAACACATTCATTCGCATCTTAGCCCCAAAGGGGAGAACGGACAGATCCTCACCGCACCACACCGCACAAGGGTCAACTGGGCAATGCAATCAGTGACATCCGCAGCAGGGCCCGACAGCAGAACTGGTTTACCCCTGCCACATCATAACAGACCCATCCCCTTACCCGCACCTGACCTGACTAGCTGATCAGACCAAATGCGGGAGAATATCCCCTCAGGGCTGCGTCATCACTTATTCATTCACAATTTCTCTCCATTTATTTCTGTCACGCACAGCCACTCTTCCTTGCTCAACAGACATCCCTCTCGCATCCAGCGCTCTCTTCACACTGTCCATCCATCCTATTCGTGGTCTTCCTCTCAGCCTTACACCTCTCACATCAGATCTAGTTATCTTTTTCACCAATCGCTCATTATCCATTCTCTCCATATGCCCAAACCATTGCAACACCCTCTGCTCAACTCTGCCAGCCATCTCCCGAACAACCCCAGTTCTCCTTCGCACTTCATCATTTCGCACCCGATCCATACGCGTCACTCCACACATACTCCTCAGACATCTCATCTCCATTACATTCAAACTTTTCCTCTCTGCTACACCCATATTCCATGTTTCAGCCCCATATAATGCAGTCGGTACCACAACACCCTCATACAGCCTTCTCTTTACATCCATTCTAAGCGAACGACATTTAAACACTTTTTTCATTCCTCCCAGCACCTTTCCTACTTCATTTATTCTAAACTTCACTTCTGCATCTATTCTTCCATCCACAGCAACATGTGACCCTAGATATTTAAAACAATCTACCTCCTCAAGCAACTCACCATTCAAAACTATATTCATCCCCCTACCATCTATCAACCTCGTACACTTCATCACTTTACTCTTATTCTCATTAAGCTACCATAACTTAACCTACACTAATCTAACGTAGCTGAACCTACACTAATCTAACATAACCCTTTCGCTGCGCTTTATGACTATAGTAGTTCTATGAATTATTCCTTTTCACTGCAGAATACGACAGTAGTCGACGGGCACTCGCCAACTTTGCTATGGCAACGGCGTCCCAGAACGTGCTGCCCTCCGTGATTCAAAACACGTTCTCAAAGTTCTTATTTTAACATATTTCCGCTTGATTACTGTACGTTAATGCTTCTGCAGTGTGTAATGATGTGGTAGGACATATATAAAAGCTTCTGAGATGAGTTAAATGTGAGTTTGAAATGATTTAGGCTACAAATACAAACATTTTGTTGCCACTCATTCACGTTTTCTCACTCTTTGTTTACGTTTATGTTCATTCATAATTACGTTCCATTCATAATTATGCTTTTAAATTTACCTGCTACGGCATTGTTTACGTTGCAAACCTTTAAATTTCTTCGTTTCTCAACCGGGAAGCGCGGGAGCTCGGTGGTAGGGTGTCGGGCTCGTAATCGTGAGGTTGCGAGTTCGCGCCCCGCCCGGTAGCTACCGTGCTGGGAGGGGTAACTATCTCCTGTAACACTAGCAGGGGTGTATGAACTGATGAGGTCTAGCTCGGAGATTAATCCCTTTTTCTAACTCTAAAGCAACAAAACTATAGTCTGGGTTCCAAAGCTCTGGGAAAAGACCCAAAAAGTATTACTTTATACCTTTGGCACTTTTTAAGTGGCTTTAGGGCAAAAAACATTTTTTTTATAATACATATTAACATTAACGGTTTATCAGTAACTTCCGTGACATTTTTAACTAATTAACTGATTAACGGTTATGGAAGTTAACTTTCTGGTTAACAGATTAATGGTTACCGAAATGAACTACTGTATTTGATTAACGGTGGCCACCTCTGACTAGGACACACCGAGTCACCTGTACCTGCTTGGCCAGGGTGAATGATGACAGGAGAGAGACCAACACTGATACACCTTCCTTGATCATAGGAACACGGTCCTGAAAAAAGAAAGAAATCATCACCATCACCATCATCACCACCATCACTTTCACCATCATCACTGTTGTCATCATCTTCACCACAATCACTGTCACCATCATCATCATCATCATCACTGTTCTCACCATCATCATCAAACCACTATCACCATCATCATTCTCATCATCATCATCACCACCACCATCATCATCATCATCCAGACCTACTTTCCAACCCTAGAATGGTGTAAGGTAGGGTGCAGAGACCCAGAAATATCAGAGTGACAAACCACCTGAAGTCTTTCCAGTTCAGTGTGCCACACACTCACTCCTCACCATTTCAGCCCCAGGAATCCTGACTCCACCTCATAAACATCCACACTTAAATGCTTCATATTATAGCATAAATATCCTGTACATCTCAGTAGTCAAGATGGAAAGATGGTTATTTTATGCTGTGATACGTAGGCAAACAGACAGACTGACAAATGAGGAAGTAAAGAAGCATTGTGGTGTTGATGTGGTTGTAAGTGTTAAGAAAAATACTCTGAGATGGTTTGGCTATGTGGAAAGGATAGACAATGAGAGACTGACTAGAAGAGTGCATGGGAATGAGGCAGAAGAGGAGACCAAGAATGAGATGGAAGGATGGAGTGGAGAGGATGGGGAATGAGAGACTGATTAGAAGAGTTTGTGATTGAGGTGGAGGGGAAGAAGGGGAGGGGGAGACCAAGAATGAGAAAAGGGATGGAGCAAAGAGGATGGAGATATTAATCTACTAAAGTTTTATGCCTCAATAATTTCCTCTTTCCAGGGTGTCACCCTTCCCCTTGTACACATTTACAATCACACTCTTCAGCCAGTCATCTGGGACAACACTCTCATATACTGTATAATCGAATTTATCAGATCAGTAACTAAACCCTCTCCTGTATCTCCAGAGGCCATCAACATTGAAGCAGTCAATCCAAACACACCTGCTGCCTTCCCCACCTGCATTCTGCCTATTGCCCTGCTCACAGCAGCAGCATCAATCAAAGGCCAAGGCCCAAACACTGAATACACTGACTCCAAACCTTCCTTGTTCCAGTCAAGCTCCTCATTCAGCAAGTGGCTATAATGGTCTTTCCAGGTGTCGTTAATATCCTAACTGGACACCATTACCTTACCTTCATCATTCTTCACACACTGCACACCTATGATATCCCTGTTGTCCCTCATCATCTGATTTGCCACTTTAAATATCACATTCTTCCTTTCAGTGCTATTTAGGTTACCCAGTAAAGTCTTTGAGACTTAGATTTTGCTCTGTATACCTCCTTTCTAGCCCTACACTTGGCAGCCAAGTATTCCCCTCTGTTGTCACCCCTTTTCTATTGCCATAAAGTATCATTTCTCCTTTACAGCAGCATCTACACCCTCATCCCATCACCAGATTACTTTGAGTCTTGGTCAGCCTGTTGTCCGTCCACACACTGAATCAGTAACTCACAGGAGATTGTCTTTGAGAGCACTGTGCTGTTCATTAACACTTCTGTCAACCGTTCCCTGTTCAGCCACCAGTCTACTCATTTTGCTATAGAGGGCATCCCTTACTTCATGGTTTTTCAACTTCCATATTTTCCTCTTAGGTCCATAGGTCCTCTTCTTCACCACGTGTTCCTTAAGCACCATGTCACGTACTGCTAACTTGTGTTGCTGCACACAAAATGTTTGCATGCATTTGCCTTGATCACCTAATGGCAGCTTTCCATGCTGGTCAGTTTCTAGCAGTCTAAATAAAAGTACAGCATACTGTAGTAGATGTCCCTCAGCTAAAGAAGTGAAGGTGGTTTCATTTTTTTTATATGTTACAAGTATTGCTTAATATTTTGTATCTTCTCCATATTCCTAGTTTACTAACTTTTTTATGAGTGCCAAGAGCACTGTAGTTAAAAAGTTGATCATGAAGCAGATCATCATTTTGCAGAATTTTTCCTCAACCAAAGAATGAAGTGAAGATTTTTTTTCCGATTTTTTTCCCTTCATTCTTCCATGCCAGATGTTCTTTCCTATTGATATGTACTTATCCCACTTCATGTATAATTTTGTTGGTAAGTAATTATGAACAGTGCACAAAATATAATACTTTTTCTGGGGTGAATTAATTTTGAAGGCTTGGGTGATGTGTGATTGTCTCATGACTTGCTCTTACTTTTGTGCTTTCTTTTTATTTGTTTATGGATCCTATCTCATTTCTTATGTGGGAATAAGATTGAATTATGATGATGATGAAGATGGGAACTTAAGGTTTGGATGATGATGATTATGAAAGATTGGAATTTAGGTTGGTATGATGATGATGGTGATGGTGATGATGATTTATGTGCTTCCCTCCACTAATGAGTTTGCTATTTTGCAGTGGACTACAGCCAGCTAGCATCGGAAGTCATTAGCATCACCTGCAACAACCCCAAGTAATTCTGGCAATGCAATGCATGCATCAACCTCTTGCCACACCAGAGGGTCATTCTGGATTACAGGTGGGTGTGGGAGGGTGGTCAGTTTTAATTTTTATGCTTTTGTTCATTCTTCCTCTCATGTTTTTCTTCTTTCCTCTCTTTTTCAACCCTGCCTCAACCCTTCATTTATGTGGGAAATGAAGTAAGGATGATGAAGACTTCCCCACCCTCCACCCCCTTGGAAAATGCAGTGTAACTATGGCACAGAACTGCCTTGAGGGCTGGCATAATTCAGTAAACATATGGATTCCCTTGTCCAATAGAATTACAGTAGCCATGAACTCTTGTGGCTTTTTATTATTGCATGAAGAGACTGAGGATGAGATGTAAGGATGGAGTGGAGAGGTATATGAGAGAGGGAAGTGTGAGTTGAGGGGAGGGCAGTGAAATGGCAGGGGATAGAGTGACATGGAGGTGATATGTTTGTGGCCACCCCATACAAGATTAAGGCATCATCACCAGCCTATATATAGATGAATAGACTAGGGTATTATTCATCCCATTCCTGTTAAGTTTCTTTGAAGCAGCAGTGCTCAGGAGTAGTGCCAGTATGTATAATATTTTCAGTGGCTCCTTACAGTACTCACAAAATTTTTCTCACAACTCATTTTGCATCATATTTGGCATTTTCTCATAATGGTACCTACACTCTCATAACCCCAGTGATACTTTTTTTTTTTTTTTTTTTAATGGTGTAAATTTCAGTCATAAATTGTTGTCTTAATGTTTTTTTTGTGTGGGTAAATGTCAACCATACTCACCTACCATACTGGAGAGGATCCTGTGAAGATTAAAGTTGCTTTTACCAGGCCTTCGTGGGTGGTATTTGATGGTGACCATTATCCTCTCATTACATGTAGTGCTGCCCACTTCTTCCTTCTCTTTCTTTTTCTGCCTCAGTGCCTGCTGTCCTCTTCCTAATTCCTTCTTCCCTTCTTGTCATTTTTTACTATTCTTTCTACTTCCAGTGGCTCTATGCTGAGTGACAAACTTGTTGGTTTCCTGCAACCCAGGAGACCATGTACAGCTCTAGGTGGTAACCATATAATCAGATTATGGGGTCAAGTGGAGCCTACTAGGGTGCCCCTGTTAACTGAGTGGAGAGACGCAGATGTGGCATCCAATCATGAACCAAATCTCCACACTTTTCCCCGCACCTCACAGTGATGTGACACTGTTAGACACAAAGAAACATCGGTCCACTGCAGGAGATGACCCTGCAGGGACAGTTGCTTGCCTGTGGTTAATGGATTTGCATGGTCAAATGTACTGGGGTTGATCAGCAACAGCAACCAGACCTTTGTCTCAGGCATTGTACCAGTACTCTGAAAATTACATCTCATCCTTGTTACAAATTCGTATGTCTTTCAGTAAATCACACGGTGGTCTAAAGGTTTAGTAGCTTCATGTAGAGTAAGACTTATGCCTCCTAGACATAGGTTTAGTTCTCAAAAAATGACTGGTGTTTTTCTGATTATGTAATGCCACAAGAAGAGTATGGATGTTGTTTGCCCTAAATTTTTCAGTATGGTACCCTAACCCAGGGCTCCTGCACCTCATAAGGGATGATTTGGAGCTGGTTGTTGCCCTTTATCAGTAACAGTCTGCCATTCTTGAACATGAATATGATTTTTTCCACCACCCATCCCACAGCTCACCCAGCATTGCCAAGCCTTTCCAAGTTGGCCACCTGTGCTCCACCATCATCAGCACATCCTGGCCTGTCTCCACTAAGCCCTGGGCCACTGTGTCACCTGCAGCAACCTCCTGGGTGACTGGGACACAGTTTGGTTTCCTCAGATATGGGTAAGACTTAGGCACAACTTTACTCCTTCAGTATAGTTTTTGTTTTGCTTCTTTCATGCAGTTTTATTCAGCTCAGGAGAGACTTTTGGACTGGGGAGGTTATAAATTGACTTCATTAATATGTTCAGTACCAGAGGGCTTTTCCAAACTGTATAGTATATATATTTGTTTCTTTTAATGCAAGCAAGAAAAAAACCAAAAGCCAGAAGCCTGCAAGATTGTTCCCTTCAAGAAAAAGAACAAAAACAAGTTAACAGAGAGCCTAATTCAAGATCCATTCATTTCAACATGCCTGGACACACTGTGTTTGAAAGACAGGAGGTTATAGGCAGTGGGAAATACAGACAGAGGAAGATAGTTCTAGAGTTGTTAGGTCATTAGCTAGAATAATGGAAAAAATGATGGAGAATGAATTGGCTATGTAGGCTGGATAACGGGAGTGACTTTGAGGTGATGTGCACGCTTGGACAGAGTGCTGGAAGGTAGAGTGAGAAGAAGAGCATGAACCCCTGCCACACTGATTGCTAGAAAGATAGGTTACCTCCCCTGAATCATTGTTTTATAGCCAGTGTAAGTTGTACCTCATATGAGACTTGCAGCTGGGCCCATGCAGACCTTCATTGTGCCTCATGTGAAGTCTGTAGCTCGGCAAGGGTTAATCCCTTTCAGTATGGTGATATGATTTTTTATAGATGATGATGGCAGAATATAAGAGAGAAGTAGTGGAACGATTGGGTATATATGAATTGGAGCAGATGGGGGAAGTGGAAGGTGTGTGCAGGATATTCACAGAAGAAATACTGTATGTGCAGCATGTGATGTGGTGTGTGGGGTGAAGAGAAGACGAAGGGGGGTGCAAGGAACAGCGTGGTGGAATGACGAGGTGAGACAGGCTGTGGCACAAAAGAAGAAAGCATACAATGATTGGATGAGAAATAGGGGCGTGGAAGAAGTTGAGAGGCGGAAGAGAGAGTTATATGTAGAAAGGAAGAGACAGGTGAAAAGATTAGTAAGAGAGAGTAAGAAAAGAGTGGATGAGGAATTTGGAAGGAATTTGAGTGTAAAGTGGAGGGACTGTATGAAAATGTTCTGGAAAGAGGTGAAGAGAGTAAGACAGGGTGGCAGTGAAGTTAGCAGGGGAGTGAAAGATAAAAATGATAGATTATTAGTGGAGAAGAGAGAAAAAGTGAGCAGATGGAGAGATCACTTTAAGGAATTGTTGAACATAGAGGATGGAAGTACTGTAATGTGAGTATAAGTGGCTGGGGAATGGCTGGGAGGAGGGAGGTGAGAAGACAGGAAGAAATCAGAAGGATAGAAGTTGTGGAAGCAATGAAGAAAGTCAAATTGGGGAAAGCCCCAGGAATTGCTGGAGTGTGTGGTGAAATGCTGTAGCATGGGGGAGAGATAGTAGTAGAATGGATGTGGAAGATGCACAGATTTGCCTGGGAGGAAGATAGAGTCCCAGAGGATTGGAAGTCAGGTATAATTATTCCCTTGCACAAAGGAACAGAGTTAAGGAAAGAACAGAGGAATTAGTTGGAGAAGAACAGGGAGGCTTTAGGAAGGGAAGAGGTTGTGTAGATCAGATATTCATTCTTAGATCTTTAGTGGAAAAGTTTCTAGAGAAGGGAAAGAAGTTGTATGCGGCTTTCATGGATTTGGAGAAAGCATATGACCGGGTGGATAGACAAGGATTGTGGAAAGTACTAAGAATATATGGAGTAGATGGGAAGTTGTTGAATGCTGTGAAGAGTATGTATGATGGTGCTAAGGCTGCAGGGCGTGTGGATGGTGAACTGAGTGAATTTTTCCCTTTGAAGGTTGGGTTGAAACAAGGATGTGCCATGTCTCCATGGTTGTTCAATCTGTACATGGATGGGGTAATAAAAGAGGTACAAGGTAGAGCAGTGGATGTTGGAGTGGGCCTGGTGAGAGAGGGTAGTGTTTGGAAACTCCCTGTACTGTTGTTTGGAGATGATACTGTGTTGTTGAGTGAATATGAAGGGGAACTACAAGGCTTGGATGAGTCTGGGAGAGTGTGTAAGAAACGGAATCTAAAGGTGAATGCAGGGAAGAGTTAAGTGATGGTCTTTGAGAGAGGTGAAGTCAGTGAATGTACAGTGAGGTTGGATGGTGAGGAAATGGAAAATGTGAGTACATTTAAGTACTTGGGTAGTGTGATGAGTAAGGATGGAAGACTTTTCTTTGAGTTTCTTGCTGAAGCTGTCTAGTTTTTACTGGTTTTCACTTTTCCCATTGGAGTACAGTATTGACATAAGGCAATATTATTAGCCCATTTAATATGTTGACCTCCATCTTTTAGTACTCTTGTTTCTGCTTGATGGCTGAATTCAGCTTAGGAGTGATTTGCAGGCTGGAGGGACTGAACATACCTTTCATTAACTGTTTCACTTCTAAAGATTTTTGTCTATCTGTCTATCAATAGCCAGATTCTATCCGTAACCAGATGCTGTGATCCTGTAAGAAGCAGCCCTTTGTCTTTGAGCTAGCTGTTTTATGGGGAGCGGCACTAACCCTTCGCCACCCCACTTGTTGACACATAGGGAACACACTGTTGGTTATATGGTTACTACCTAGCATTGTAAATGGTTTCCTGACTTACAGGAAACCATTAGGCTTGTCACTCAGTGTAAAGCCAACTGAAAAGGAAAGAAAACTACAGTACTGTAATAAAAAATGGCAGCAAAGATTAAAGTGACTAAAATCATGCCATAGTTGCATGAATGAACCAAGAGAAAACATCACCATATTGAGGGAGTTAATGATCATGAAACTTGTAATCAGATGAACTAAAGTGCTTCTGTTCCTGCAGCTACAAAAGCAAGTGTGAGGATAAGTGGTGATAACATGGCAGAGAAGGTGGTTGTATCCTCCATCATCATCATCGGGACTAGAAATAGCAGTGGCGGTGGGATTATGTCTTCTCATGGGACAAGGCTCTGCAGGTTAATACACTGGCATAACAGAGTAACACATATAGATTGTTGTTTACCTATTTCAATCTGTTGCCAGATGCCTTAATCCCTTAAGGGGTGGCCACAAATGAATCTCCTCCTTGTTGCCCTGTCCCCTGCCATTTCACTGCCCCGCTCCTGGCACACACACTCCTCTGTCATATACTGTTGTACTCATTTAATACTGGGAGATAAGTTATGTAAAAAAGTTATGTCAATTAAGCCAGTGCTTTAGTTGTTTCTCATGCTAATAAATTTTACATGTATAGTCATGTTATGGCTAGAAAGCATCTAGGTAAAATCTACCTACCCCCACCACTACTCAGCTTCATTGTGGCTTCAGATCTCATGAAGAGGATTAGTGTGAACTCCTAGTGGCTGGGGACCTGATGCTTAGTACATCCTGAAATGTAGATGAACTCAGTAGGAAAGATAGTGAGGAATATGTATGTCGTTAGGGTTTGGTGGTGGTGAAGTCTGCCACCTGCTGTACTCAAATATACATTAGCCTTTAATCATGACTGTGCACTTTACAAACAAATTTAGAGTGAAGTTATGCTGGGTTAGTTGACTTTGTTGCATTTGTAGTGCATATTCTTGTTTTACTACAATTTACAATTGAAGAAAAAATCTTCATTAGCATCTGAAGTATGACTTAAGTCTTGTGTTATTGTTGCCACCAGACAATTCTGTTTAGCTTGAGGGAAATCTGTTGGAGTGGAAGAGTTGAATGATGAATGGTTGCTGCTTAACAAACATTCTTGACCTTAATTTTGATCCTGTAGTCATTTACCATAGTAGTAAACTTGTTAAGGTCATAAATTTGATATTACCAGTGGACTTGCAGAGCCACGGAGACATGGGAGTGAAGTTGCAGTACCTCCACTGTTGCCTGGTGAGCCTGGAGAGGGAATGTGGCCTGGTGCATAACCCTCGTCTCACCCACATCCCCACCCTCCTCACAGACACCCCAGTGGCACTGCTTGTATGAGACTTGACCAGGTCAGCATTGGAAACAGATAACCTAAACTTACCTATTTTATTTAAACCTAGGCTAACCTAATCTTATCTTAATTTACAACCTTATCCTTCTCCATGCTAACCTATTTACCAGTCCAAACCTAAGCTAAGCTAATCTTGTCTCACTTATAACCCTATCCTACTTTATGTGGACCTATTCACTGTGATCCAGTCTATCCTAATTTAATGGAACTCAGAGCTTCCCTGTTCTAAAAGTATGTGCTCTCCCAACCTCATCTGACATGTACTAATCTAATATAAGCATCATCCTAACATTAATTTTTACAGAAAATAGGAAGGGAAGGTTTCAGAAGCAAGAAAGAAGAAGAGTAAAAAAAAGTAGAGCTGTCAACAAAAACAAAATATGGTACCAAGTTGCCTAACAATATTGTAAACATTCCTTTAGCAGTTCCTTTGCTATGAATAAATAAACCAAATTGTCTGTTATTAGTATTAACTCTCCTTAATCATGCAGGCCAAAATTTTGTCCTGTCTATCATTTTTAGGCTTCTTTAGCTACCTTGATTAGGAGAATCACCCTTCCCTTCATAAACATTCACAATATCACTGCTGCATCCCTAGATGCTTTGAACATTTCATCTACTACACCTTAGACACCCACAGTTTTATCTATTTCCACCTATCAGTTGCTTTAGTACAGTCCTGTGATGTGTCATTGGTGAAATATTGTCAAACCCAGTCAGTCATTATACCATGCTTCCTCACAAATGCATCCTCATACTGTACTGAGGTTGGCATGGTATAACTGATATATCTTGTGGATTGGAAGCTATAACAGGTACCCTGTCTAGCTGCCTGTCTGTCTATTGCCAGATGCCTTAATCCTATAAGGTATGGCCACAAACCAGGTACTCAAGCCAGCAAATTTCCTTGCAAGTGCTGGAAACCATAGGGAAGGACTAACTACTGTTGAAACTAATAGATAATTTGAAGTGACCACCACCAACCATAGCCCATTCTTGTAGGTTTGGCATGGTGGCTAGAATATGGTTGAGTAGATTGCTAGTACAGATGTGAACCAGTGAATCCACTCAGTCTAGACATATGAGGTGAGGGTGACCATTTGCTCCACTCCCCCCCCCCCAAGTGGTATTTTGTTAGCAGTAATTTCCAACTAGATCTCAGATGTAAGCCCAATCCATCAGGAGTGTAGTGGCCCAGGGCTGGCATACTCACTACAGATATATAAGGTGAGGGTGAACATTTGCTTTCCTTTGAGTGGTGTTATGTAAGCAGTAAACCCCAGCCATCACTCAGATGTAAACTCTTTCATGGATCACATCTCGTAATGCCTTAACCCACCAGACCACCACGCATCTCCTGGTGATATGGTTACCAGTCAGTTTAGTAAATAGTTTCCTGGACTACAGAAAACTATTTGGCTTGTCATTTTGCATAAATACGGTACTTCATCATCATCATCATCATCCAGACCTCCTTTCCACCCTAGGGGAGGGTGAGGAGCAGCAATGTCCAGACAGCCAAAGTTTGGCCAGTTCAATGGGCCATGCTTCCATTTACTCATCATTCAAGCCTTCGAAATCCTGACACCATCAGATAAGCCAAAAAAATTTCACTATGTTCTGTAGCTTTGCATATACCTATCTGATGGAGCCAGTCTGAACGCTTTCACTTTAAAAGAGGTGCCAAATCCTTGGTCATGCACTTCGCGCAAAGTTCATCCAGCCAGCTTGATCTGTTGTCAGTCCCTTAGCCTCACCAACTTTCATACTTTTCTTCCTTACACACTCATCCACCATATCCCTCCACCTTCATCTTGGCCTGCCTCGCCTCCTTCCTCCTTCAAGTTCACTCAGATATACCTTTTTCACTCCTATTGTTATGCATCCTCTCCACAAGAGCATACCATTTCAACATATGCATTTTGCTTCTGGTGTCCACAGACTTCCTCATTCCGCATCTTTCACGAATCACATTATTCCACGTCCTATCCACTTTTTGTACTCCACATACATTCCTCAGCAGTCCCATCTCCACTGCTCTTACTCCTGACTTTCCATTTTCATGGCACACCAGTCACACATCCGTATGTGAAAGTTGGCGCTAACACTCTTTGATGTAAGCCTCATGCAACCGCAACACTCAAGCCTCTTTTTCCTGTCAAGACTTTTATAGCACCAGCTACTTTCCTTCCTTGTGTCACTCAACTTTCCATTTCTTTTGCACATTTACCTCTCTTTTCAGTCACTGTACCCAGGTATTTGAACTCACACAGATTCCAGTCTTTCTTCAGTCACTGTAATATCACACTCAGAATCACCTTCTCTCTCAGTAACCATCACTTTACTCTTTTCTACATTTTCACCTAAGGTGCGACGCTGACAGACATCCACGAACCTCTGCACTAGTCTACCAAGCTCTTGTCCAGTATTTGCAATTAGCACTTTATCATCAGCATACAGCAAATTTGAGATATTCCATCCATCACCATGCATTACCAATGCAATTCCTCTCTCCATTGCTCATGTTTTTCTCTCATATATATATATATATATATATATATATATATATATATATATATATATATATGTATATATAATATATATATATATGTATATATAATATATATATATATATATATATATATATATATATATACAGGTCTCCCTCGTTTTACGTTGTATCGTTTTACGATATTTCGCATTTACGATCATTCTTCTTTAGTACCACGTGTTCATTTTACGATTGAGCTCCCTTGCATTTACGATTGGGCATGTGGAAATCCTGCACTCACAGGCAGATCTGCTGAGAGATGCGTGGCATACCCGCCCCACCCACACAGTTTCCCGTGCTTTTGCCAGTCTCACCCGCGAGCTTGTTCAGTATACAACCTCTGTGCATCTGTGCCCATGATATTACTATTTCTCCTGTTCTTCATATTTTGCACCCCTAGTGCCACCACCGTGATGTCTTGTAAACGCCCTGCAACATCTGGTGCTGGTGATATGAAGCCAAAGAAAGCAAGAACGTCCTTAACCCTGGAGTCTAAGCTTAATATTGTGAAGCAGCACGAAGCAGGTAAGGGGGCAAACTCCATCACTCGTTCCATGAGTCTTGCACAGTCGACTGTATTGACTGTTATAAAGCATGCTGTCAACATTAAGAAAACTGGGGAGACAAGCACGACTCTACAATACATAAAACATCATCATTATTATTGCATATTAGATCACTTGTATGGGTCTTGGGTTCCTTATACGTGAGTCCAGGAACGCATCCCTATTTATCCCATTAAACCTTAATTTCGCTTTACAATATTTCGGTTTGCGATTGCCTTTCTAGGAACGCATACCAATCGTAAAACGAGGGAAACCTGTATATATATATATATATATATATATATTGAACAACCATGGAGACATCACACAGCCATGTCACATGCCCACATTGATAGTGAACCATTCACTTAGATGCCCATTTACCCTTACACATTCCTCACTACCGTCATAACAACTCTTGACAGTAGCTGGAAGCTCACCATCTACACCTTACATGTGCAAAACCTTCCACAATCCCTCTCTATCTACTTTGTCATATGTTTTTTCCAAATCCATAAATACCATAAACACCTTATAGTCCTTCTCACGTCTTCCGCACTATCTGTCTCACTGCAAATATTTGAGCCACACTTCCCCTGCCAATCCTAAAGCCACCCTGTTTGTCACACACCAGGACTTCTGATATCTCCCTTACACTCTCAATAATAATTCTTTCATATACCTTCCCTACAACATTCAACAGACTTATGCCACTATAATTCTTGCACTCACTTCGCTCACCTTAAAATATTTTTGTACAAGGGGACACTCACTGCCTTTTTCCACTCTACTGGCACAGTTTCACTCATCCGTGCCTTCTTACGTATATCCAACAAGCCTTCATTTCACTCTCTCCACTGCACTTAACCATCTCCGCATACACCTTATCAATCCCAGCAGCTGTCCCATTTTTTAGCTGCTTCACAGCGTTCTTCACCTCTGCGAGTGTCACATTTCCCGGCACTGTATTGCTTCTCTGTACACCCCCAAAACCAATCATGTTAACAGTTGCTTTGCTCTCTCCATTCCTATTCATCAGACTTGTAAAATATTCTTTCCATCTGGTCCTCACTCTATCCCCATGGGTTAATACTCTACCACTTACATCCTTCTCACTCTCACATTTCTTTCCACTGCTACTTCTACATTTCTGCACCCCTTTCCACAATAACTTCCTATTTTCAGAGTATTTTGCATTCATTTTTCTTCTTAGATCATCATTTACCTCCTTCTTTTTCCTCTTCACTAGACTTTTTATATGTGCTTCTTGCTTTCAGTATATTCAGTTCTTATTTCAACTGAACCCCTGTCCTATAACCACTCTAGCCACTTCTTCCTCTTTTCCTCCACTGGTCTCTAAACCTTTTCATCTCACCATCCCATACCTTTCTTCTTTGTTGTTACTCCTGCCACACCACACACCGCTTTAGCATTCCTAACTAAGCTATCCCTATAATGAAATTCACAAGCTGCCCAGGCACTTAACCTCTTGAATTAGCGTAGGTGATGCGTTTTTCATTTTGTTTTTGTTATTTCTGGACATTTTTATTTAGCTCAGGAAGGCAAGGGGGAGACAGAAAATGAGATGGAGGGATGGAATGGAGAGGTACGTAAGTGGAGGAGTGCAAGTTGGAGGGATTGCAGCATGATGATTGGGGACAGGGGCAATATGGTGGTTCACTAGTAGCCACCCCTTCTGGGGCTGAGGTGTCTGGCTGCAGGTAGATAAAATTCTTATAGTGAAAGATAAATGTAGGCTAAATCTACTCTCTTGTGTTTGAAAATTCTATTGTAAGATGAATAAACTGTAGAAATTGTAGAAATAACAAGAATGCAATAAAAAAGGCATCATCAGCTAGGACTGATTAATGTCTCATTGGTACATATATGCTTCAATATGTGAATGGGCAGAGTAACTGTAAATGCCCGCTCCAAGACTTCCTGGTCATTCCCCACTTTGCCTGTAAATCTTCGGTGATTCCCAAAGGGGGAATTCCTTCCCCCCCTCCTTGTGAGTTATTTTACATAACTTTAAATTCTCGAGTTATATGCCTCCATTTTTCAGTACTTTTTTAACGCGTAACAGCAAGAAATCTAACGGTATTATGGAAATTTTCACAAAGTTTTGGGATTTTTAGAAAGATTTTTTTTTTTTTCCTTTCTGAGTAGCATAAGAATGATTACAGATCCAGAATTCTGAATTTATTCTTTCAAAGCACAATTTAAAACGAAAAATGCATTCTGCCATAAAATATGTATGTAACCAATAACACATCACAAAGGCTGCTTTGGCCATTTTGGAAGTACAGTACCTCTTTATCCTTTTCCCCTCAGAATGTCCAAATTTCCCCCAGTGGAGAATTCCCCCCCCCCCTTTGGGAACTCTGCCCCATGACAGTGCAATATGCTCATCTTACATTTATTTAGCCTAAAATTACAATCTCTCCAGTCTGAATGCTGTGCTACGAGAGTGGTTTAACAGTAGAATTCAATGCTAGTCATGAGGAAGTTCTGTGAAAATGATGTAGGGCTCTAGCTATAAAAGGATGAAAATTTGGGCAAATGTGAAAGAACTATGGCACTGTACTTACTGTGTTTCCACTCTACGCAACTCAGTAACCTTTATGCTATTGCACATAGATTCCCTGCTTAAATTCTCATTCCAATTATACAGGTCTCCCCCCATATTCACTGAGGGTTAGGGGACACAGACCCCCACAAATGTGGGGGATCTGTGAATTTTGGATCTCCCCACCCTAGAAAATTCCAATACAGAATCAAATTATCCCTGGAAGCCCCTTAAAACCACTTTAGGGACCTGAAACCAGCGTAAAAATAAAAAACATATGCTGTGCTACTGTATGAAATACTTGAATAATAAAGAAGTTTTTAATGAGTATGGTTATAAGAATTTAGGGCAATTTTGTTGCTGATGACTGCCATGGACTCCTGCAGCAGTGTGCACAAAGACCTTAAAAACCATTTCTGGGACCTGAAAGTAGCATAAAATATCACAAATATATACTGAACTGCTGTATAAAAAACTGTAATATTACATGAGTTTTTAATGAGAATTGCTATAAGAAGTTAGGGTAAATCATGTAGCTGGTGACTTCCCAGAAAAATCGGCGAATACTGTATGCGAACTCACAAATAGCAATCCCGTGAACATTGGCGGAGACCTGTATATGAGTTCACAGGATAATTCTGAGAACAAAAAGGGTGGGGGAAAATTACAGATTGTTGGAAGTACCTTTTTCAGCTATAATTTTTTATGAAAACTCAGACATGTTATAGTTTAACACTTTCTTTCAACATATTCTTGAACATTGCAATATACACACACAAGTCCATCATCATCATCATCGTCATTGTCGCC
>NC_137050.1:86170-216170 GCF_032717465.1 Coenobita brevimanus
TGATGTACAGTGATGGATTCCTTCCCCACCCCCCAGTGAAACAACCCTTGGCTGGGTTGATCCACCATTTGCCCCAACACTGATGTACAATGATAGATTCCCTCCCTCCACCCCCAATAAAACAACCCTTGGCTTGGTTGATCCACCATTTGGCTCAACACTGATGCACAGTGATGGATTCCTTTCCCTCCCCCAGTGAAACAACCCTTGGCTGGGTTGATCCACCATTTATTTAACACTGATGCACAGTGATGGATTCCCTCCCCTCCAATGGAAGCAGTCATAGTTTTACTTCACCCCATAATTCAGGGACTTTCAGCTGCAGGTGTACCTAATGTACACACACAGATATATATAATGAACATATGTTTATGTATTAAGATGTTCAAACGTCAGACTTCAAACTTTATATTGTACCAATGCACTGCTTGTCCCAATTATAAATCATTAAGAGGGGTTGTTGTATATTATGTGCTTAGTATCTGCACAGTTTTATTTATCTCAGGACACTTGAAATGGAAGGGCCAGAAATTACCTTCTGTAACCCTTTGATACCAAATAACCTTTTTGAATTAAAATGGTAGCAGAGCATAAAAGATGTTACCACACTGAAGGATAAACACCTGTATTATCATTCGTTAAAAATAAACCACCTGTAGGTAGTAAGCTTAAAAGATGTAACCAAACTGAAAGGGCAAACACATGCAGTATTATCATTGGTTAAGAATAAAGTACTTATAGTTAGTAAGCATAAAAGATGTAACCAGACTGAAAGACAGACACCTGTATTATTTTTGGTTAACAAGTGTATGTATTATTTTGTACACAACATTAGTCTTGTTATGTATTTCTCTCTCTCTTTTCTGTATTACTCCGTATCTTACCTTTATATCTCTCTCTCTCTTTTTCTCTTCACTGACCCCCCCTCTCCTCTCTCACTGACCCCCTTCTCTTGTCTCATGCTGACCCCCTCCTCTCTTGCTTCTTACTGATCCCTCCCTCTCTCTCTCTTTTACTGCCCCCCCTTCTCTCATTTTTATTGCCCCTCTTTTATTCCTATTGCCCCCCATTCTCTCTTTTTCAGTCCCCCACCCCCCTGTCCGCTTATTGCACCTTCCCTCCCCCTCCCTTTCTCTCTCTGCCCCACTCTTCCTTTCTCTCACTCCCCTCCTGACTTTCTCTTACTGCGTCTCTCCTTACTAACCCCCCTCTCTCTAACTTGCCTCACTCTTACTCTCCCCCCCCCCTCTCTCTCTCACTGAACCTTCTCTTTCTTGCTGCCCCCTCTGCTCTCACTACCCCCTCCTGCTCTTACTGAACCTCCCCTTCTTTTCCTTACTGCCCCCTTCTCTCTTTCTTTAACTGTCCCCGTTTTGTTTCTCTTTCTTTCAGCCTCTCTCTTGTACTCTCTCTCTTAGTGCCTCCCCTCTCTGTTACTACTTCTTACTGAATCTCCCCCTTCTCTCTGAATCTCTCACTCACTGCCCCCCTCTCCTCTCACTCTCATACTGAAACCCCTCTCTCTCCCTATTTAGTACTACTGTCCCTCCTCTCTCTCTCTTATTGCCCCCTCCTCATTCTACTACCCCCCCCCACTTCTTACTGTCCCTCTTTCCTTTGCTCCCTCCTCTCTCTTTCTTACTCTCCCCCCCTCTTTCTTACCGCCTCTCTCTCAATCTCTTACTGCCCACCCCGTCGCGTTTACTTCCCCCGATCTGTATCTATCTCTTACTACTCTTCACGCCTCTCTCTCTGCCCCCTCACTCTTCTAACAACTGCCCCTTTCTCGTTTGCAGTCCTCCCCCCCCTTTCTCCCTTGCTGCCCCCCTGTCCTATTTCTTCCTTTATCATTTTACTACCCCCCCTTCTCTTACTGCCTCTCTTAAAACTTCAGCCCTTCTCTTACTATCCCCTTTCTTGTACTTCCACTCTCAATGAACACCCTTCTCTCTTTTCTCCCTTCTTTCTTGTACTTCTTCTCACTGAACTCCCTTCTCTCTCTTACTGTCCCCTTGTACTTCCTCTCACTGAACTCCCTTCTCTCTCTTACTATCCCCTTGTACTTCCTCTCACTGAACTCTCCCTTCTACACTATCCCTTCTTTCTTGTCCTTCCTCTCACTGAACTCCATTCTCTCTCCCACTATCCCCTCACCTTATACTGCCTCTCATTAAACTCCCTCTCTCCTACTATCCCCTTTCTTTTACTACCTCTCACTCCCCCCCCCTTCCCTCTCTCTCCTACTGACCCCCCCCCCCTCCTCAGTCCCACCTTTCCCCTCACTCATTGTCCCATTTCTCTCTCACTGCCCCCCTTCTCTCCCTCTTTCCCTGGCACCTCCCCTTTCTGTAACTGCTACTCATTAACCCCCCCTCTCTCTTACTGCCTTCCCTCCCTTTCTCTCTCACTGGACCTCCTTTTCGCTTTCTCTTACTGCTTCTGCTCTCTTTCTCATACTGTTCCCCCCTCCCTCCTCTCTCTCTGCTGTCCCTCTTCTTTTTCTCTTCTCTAATTCTCTCACTGTCCCCCCTCTCTCTTTTAACTGCCTCACTCACTACCCTCTCTTATTGCTCTCCCTCCACTCTACTTACTGCTTCTGCTCTCTTTCTCAGTCCCTCCCCCCTTCTTTCTCTCTCCTCCTCTCATAACTTGCCTCACTACCCCCCCATCTCTTACTTCCTTCCCTCCCTCTCTCTTTCTGAACCTCCCTTTCATTTTTACTGCTTCTGCTCGCTCTCTCTCATATTCCCCCCCTCTTAATGTCCCCTTTTCCTCTCTCTCCTTTGTTTTACTGTCCCCTTTGACCATCTCTTACTGTCCCATTTCTCTTTCTTAATGCTGCTTCCTTCTCTTCTCCCCGTTGTCTCTCAGGGTCCCCCCCCCCTCCTTACCTCATTGGGCCCTGGACGGAGCATAATCACCTCGGGAGGGGGCATAATCTCCCACCCATTACAATGTAACATATTGTGTCATCCTCAATTGTAATAATTTTATCTATTCGTACTTCATTAAACCCTCTCCCAGACATGAGATGGAGTGGGAAGGGGGAATAGGGAGGAGGAGAAGAAGGAAGCTTCAAGGAGGACGAGAAGAGGAAAGGGAACAACAAGGAGGAGAAGAGGAAAGGGAACAACAAGGAGGAGGAGAAGAGGAAAGGGAACAACAAGGAGGAGGAGAAGAGGAAAGGGAACCAGGAGGGGGAAGGAGAGAAGGGGAAGGAGCAGGAAATGAGGGGAGAAGGGGGAGGGAGAGGGGAGAAGAGGGAGGGAAAGGGGGGATGAGAAGGGAAAGGGGGGATGAGGAAGGGGAAAGGAAGGGGGAGTAGGAGGAGGAGGTGAGGGGAGGAGGAGGGGAGGAGGGGAGGGGGAGGAGGAGGGAGGGGGTTGGAGGAGGAGGGGATGGGGTAGGAGGGAGGGATGGGGGTAGGAGGAGGGGATGAGGTAGGAGGGGGGATGAGGTAGGAGGGGGGATGAGGTAGGAGGGGGGATGGGGTAGTTTTTCTAATATTTTCTTATGAGTTAACTAACCATGAATCATCATGTGGTAAGTCAAAAAACATAACTAAAAACATAATGCATTGATCTATTTTGGTATAAACTGCAACATCAGTATTCTGTGCTGGTTCTGTCTAGCTAACTGAACACAAATTGCTAAGATGTCCTTCAGAGTGGACGGTAACTAATTTTACAATAAGCATACATTCAATACAAACCACCTTCAATTTACTGTGAAGCTAACAGCACAACATTTTGTGTCCACTATTAAAGATGCAACATCAAATAGTACATCTGGAACACTATTAGATTCTAAGTATGAACAACAACTGTTTCTTAACAATTCATATATTCGTGGTATAACAGGAAATTCCCAAGTACCGTATGAACAATAACTGTTTCTTAATTCATATATTCATTGGTACAACAGGAAATATACCAAGAGAAGCTAGTTGAGATGAGAAAATATACAAAAAATATAACAAGCATAATACCAGACTTGTGAATTCAACTAAAATATACCAAAGAAAGTGATATGAGGTATGAGACAAAATACGTAAGAAAAAATATAACAAGCATAATACCAGACTTGCGGTATAACAGGAAATATACCAAGAGAAGTGACTTGAGGTATAACAAACAACATATATAAGAAAAATAAAACAAGCATAATACCAGACTTGTGGTATAACAGGAAATATACCAGAAGCGTGTATGTGGAATAACAAAAAGCATAATAGTGGCTTTAGGGATATAACAAAAATTTACCAAAAAGAAGCAATACGAGGCACAGAGACAAATGCTGTGACTTCATACTGACCCTATAAAAGCCCATTTCAAATATATATATATATATATATATATATATATATATATATATATATATATATATACACACACACACACACACACACAGTATACATAGAAAATACAAAATTATCACACCATGCTTTGCTGTACAGATTTTTTTTTTTTAATGAAATTGAATCACTTTACGATCTCACTCTTGTGTTATGTCACCAAACGCCAAGATAATCCAAGTATCTCTTATGACTAAACCTTTAAGTAACGTCACCAAGTATTATGTCACAAAGCATGTGCACCTTAATGTCCACCAAGCATATACCGGTACTTCGTCCTTTAAACATGTACTGTAATGTCACCAAGCATATACCGGTACTTCGTCACCAAGCATGTACTGTAATGTCACCAAGCATATACCGGTACTTCGTCACCTGGCATGTACTGTAATGTCACCAAGCATATACCCGTACTTCGTCACCAAGCATGTACTGTAATGTCATAAGCATATACTAGTACTTCGTCACCAAGCATAGATTTTAATGCCAGCAACCATTTTTAATGCCACTAAGTAATTGTGTTACTAGACAAACTTTGTCAAAAATTGCCAGCTTTCAGCTAGTGTGATCTTCATTCATATGCGCTAGCTCCTCTAAAATATGGTCATAGTGAGGGACGCCTTCATGTGGTGGCGCTGATGTAATTGGGTGCTTCTACTGCCCACCCACACAAACATCCCCTCAACTATCTCCCAAACAAGAAGTCGTACCTTGCAGGAGAACAATGTTCATCGTCCCTCGCCTCATCTTCCAAACAACGGTTGTGGGCTGCAGGAAGGCAATTTCAGGCTGCAATCCACAGGAGTTTATATTTCTAATGAACCTGGAGCTAAAGCAACAGCATATATACATGAAGATCACTCTACCCAGGTCCACCACGAGGAGGTAAGCTGCTCCGGACCCACACCATGCCCGTCCCAACCACCCTTCCATTGGACATGCTGCCATCATCATCATTACGCATAGGCCTTGCAGTTTGATATGCTGAAATCTGTGTTGAACGATGGCAATAGACGTTTGACATTTGGAGAAACGTTTCAAACTGGAAGCATTAAGTTTAGTCTTCCATTTCTTCTTGATCTTTTGTCTTTGGAACACTCCATGAACAGAAAGTGGTGTGTGTGACAAAGAAATCACACCAAGAGCAGGAACTGGTGTGTGTGACGTAGAAATCACACCAGGAACAGGAACTGGTGTGTGTGAGATGCAAAGATACCACACCAGGAACAGGAATTGGTGTGTGTGAGACGCAAAGAAACCACACCAGGAACAGGAACTGATGTGTGTGATGCAAAGAAACCACACCAGGAACAGGAACTGGTGTGTGTGACGCAAAGAAACCACACCAGGAACAGGAACTGGTGTGTGTGACGCAAAGAAACCACACCAGGAACAGGAACTGGTGTGTGTGACGCAAAGAAACCACACCAGGAACAGGAACTGGTGTGTGTGAAACAAAGAAACCACACCAAGAACAGGAACTGGTGTGTGTGACGCAAAGAAACCACACCAGGAACGGGAACTGGTGTGTGTGATGCAAAGAAACCACACCGAGAACAGTTCCGAACGGGAACTGGTGTGTGTGATGCAAAGAAACCACACCGAGAACAGGAACTGGTGTGTGTGACCCAAAGAAACCACACCAAGAACAGGAACTGGTGTGTGTATGGAATTGTAAGCTCACGCTGAGAACGGAATCGAATGCCGGCCGCAACGCAATCCCCGCTGGTGCAAGCTTAGCACCTTCCGAACGAATGTACATCGAAAGAGTTCTTTCTAGCGAATCAAGCTGGCCCATACCACAGGCTTTATCCGGATATATTTTTTATACAGTGTAGCTTGGTGACATTTTGGTGACATCGTACTTTAGAATACCTTGGTGACGTTTCGGTGACATCGTACTTTTATAGTATATAAAAGTACACCTAATCTGAAAACCTAGCAGCTTGGTGAGATTTTTAACAATTAAAAATCTCATCCATTTAAGAAGCTAATGAATTGAGGCACCCTGGAAGACACACACACACACACACACACACAAATGCCTTTCTAAAGGCTTGCCAGTTACTACAGAATATTCAGGTGGTCCATGTGGCTGTGATCAAAAGCGATCTAACTCAAGGGGTGTTTGGGGTGCCATGCCATCAGAGCAATGATGCATGAACCATGACCATCAGAGCAATGGAGTGAACCATAGTCATCAGAGCAATGGTCTATGAACCACAGTCATCAGAGCAATGGTGTGTGAAGACTGGAAGGATGTGAAATATGTATCAGCGTCCCACGTATGACATTCAGATAAGTGCTGGTGCCCTGATTAACGAGCAACACATCGGCCCAGACTATACTCAATTCAACAAGTCCGACACCATCAGGAATGACATCAATGCGTCAGGTGTTGATGACCCCACAGATATGGTGCCAGGCAGGGTGAAAATGGCATATAGCCCGATTGTTTGTTGTGCCCAGGGGTTATGGCCTCAAAAGCGTCCTCTCAGGTACATCCAACACCCACACGGCATATAATAAACATTTGTGATAAAAATTACTAAAATCAAAATTGAAAATACATTATTCAATGGAAAAAAATAAAAACCAAGCAACCACGTGATTGTCACACGCAAGGGCCGAGTGCATGTGATGGCCGGAACGTCCTCCCTTTGTGACATCTCGCCGTTCACCTTACGTGCCAGTTGTGGGTTCGCAGTACATCCTAGGGCCAGAGCATCACATTTAAGACCCCTTCTTAGCGACCCCCTCGTAAGAAGACCATCCCCACACAACAAGCAAGCATGGCGAGACGACATCAATTTGACAGAAACTGGGAGGCTATGTATGTGTGGACTATTCTAAGTACCCAGCCATCCAGACCTCACACGAAGAGAGACAGTGAGAGAGAGGTAAAGGGGAGGGAGGGGGGGACATGACTCAGCCAGGGAAAACACCTGATATTCAGTCAGCTAAACGGTACGGTAAACCATACCGTGTCTGGGCTTGGCAAATTTTTACGGCCGGACACCCACTCCTGACACCAACCCTCCCCAATTCATCCGGGCTTGGGACCGGCATTGAGTTGAGCCGGCATCCTCCTGGGATCAAACGCAACTCAATGGCTGGGTTAAAAGGTCATATACTCCTATTTTAACTTGGCCTAAAACTGCCATCTACCCATGATTCCCTGCAAGGTTAACAAGCACCTGTCATCTGGTGTACGGATTATTTTTTTCATATTTTTCCTCCCTCTGTTCTGTTATTTTATAATCATCATCATTGGGACCTCCTTGCCCACTCAGGGCAGAGTGAGGAGTAGAAATGTCCAGACAGCCCAAATTTGTCCAATCCAATGGGCCACGCTTCCATTCACACATCATTCAAGCCCACGGAATCCTGGCTGTATCGGATATGCCAAAAACATTCAACACGCTCTGTAGCTTCACATAGCCTAAACATATCCAATAGTCAATCTGGACACTGTCACATTAAAAAAAGGGTTGCCAATTCCCTGATCATGCACTTCTCACAATATTCACCTTCTGCTTGGCCTACCTCGCCTCCTCCCTCCTTCAAATTCATCCAGCCAGCTCAATCTCTTGTCAGTTCCCTAGCCTCACCAACTTCCATACCTCTCTTCCTCACACACTTATCCACCATATCCCTCCACCTTCTCCTTGGCCCACCTCTCCTCCTCCCTCCTTTAAATTCACTCAGGTTAACCTTTTTCACCACTCTATTGTTATCCATTCTCTCCACATGACCGTACCATCTGAGTACAGTCTCTTCGATTCTGGTGTCCACAGACTTCCTCACTCTGCGACTTTCATGAATCACATTATTTCGTATCCTATCCACTCTCTGTACTCCATATACATATACAACAGCAATAATAATGCAAATATATCAATGGAAATTACAATAGGAAAAAATCTACATGAGTAATCAGAAAAAATCGCACATCACAAAACAACAACAATAATAATAATAAATAATAATAATAATAATAATGTACAGCAAATGCATAATAACAGGGAGAGAAAACGAAAAACTCCCCTACATTTACTGCAAGCTAATTAAATAAGCATTTTATAACCTGAGGCTGTTTCCTCTTCTTCTTTCCTTTCTCTCTCTCTCTCTCTTTCTCTCTCTCTCCTTTTTTTCTGTCTGATTGTAAGTTTACTGTTTCAACATAAAAACATGACCCTTTCAGCTCAGTGACTTTATTTCACTAGTAACTAAGGAGATTCTACAGTACAATTGCAGTTGATTTGATTAGTAACCAAGGATATTCTGAAGCCTGACTGCATGAAATAGAAGATTCATTTAACTAGTAACCAAGGAGACTAGAGTACAATCACATGAATGAAATTTGATTTGACTAGTAACCAAGGAGGTTCTAGAGTATGATCGCTGGGGAGGTTTGATTTGACTAATAACCAAGGAGTATGACTGCTGGGGAGGTCTGACTAGTAACCAAGGAGATTCTAGAGTATCATCGTTGGGGAGGTTTGATTTGACAAATAACCAAGGAGATTCTAGAGTATGACTGCTGGGGAGGTTTGATTTGACTAGTAACCACGGAGATTCTAAAGCTTGATTGCAGGAAAGGTTTAATTTCACTAGTAACCAAGGAGATTGTAGAGAACGATTGTTGGAAATAGGTTTGATTCTACTAGCAACCAAGAGGGCTCTTAATGAACTTAGCCTATAATATTTTTTTAATCCAGAAATTAATTTGGTTTGAATTAAAAAAAAGACAGGTTATAAAATACTTAGCCACATAATAATAATAATAACAATAATTACAAGCTGCTCCTCCACTTATGAAATTATAATTATCATCATCACTGCCATTATCTATCTATCATCTGTCTGTCTGTCATTGTTCATTTATATATCACTATCTATAAATTATCTATCACCATCTATCTATCATCACCACTACCTATCACAACTGTCTAGCCATCATTATCACCATCTATCTATCATCACAACTGTCTATCCATCATTATCTATCACCATATATCTATCTATCATCATCACAACTGTCCATCCATCATTATCTATCACAATTGTATCTATCATCACCATCATCACAACTGTCCCTCATTGTCTATCACCATCTATCTATCTATCACCATCATCACAACTGTCTATCCATCATTATCCATCACAATCGTATCTATCACCTATCTATCAATCTATCTATCAGAGGAACTCAATTTAGTGGTGAAGCAACTCTCAACATATCTATCAAACTATCTGTCAGTCTATCTATCTATAACATTTATCTGCCTATCATTCTACCTAAAAGGTGAAGAAACTTTTAACATTATCTATCCATCAATCTATCACTATGTATCTATAACATTACCTATCCTAACCACCAATTTATCAGTCTATCTATTACATTTATCCTGTCCACCAATCTATCAGTCTGTCTATCTATAACACTTATCTATCCTATCCACCAATCTATGTCTATCTATTACACTTATCTATCTGCCTATCAGTCTATCTAAAAGGTGCAGCAACTTAACATATCTATTTCACAGGAGCTCATATGGTGGAGAAACTAACATCTATCTATCAATATATCTACCATAAGTGGTGATACAACTGTCAACGTACGTTAACTTGGTCAAAGAAAATGCTAGTCACAAAGAAGTGCTATGGAGGGATGTATTGCATGGTAATAACACTAGAATATGATGCTAGTCACAAAGAAGTGCTATGGAGGAATGTATAGCATAGTATTAGCACTAGAATATTATGCTAGTCACAAAAAGTGCTATGTGGGGATGTACAGCATAGTATTAACACTGGAATATGATGCTAGTCACAAAGAAGTGCTATGTGGGGATGTATTGCCACAAAATTGCAATATATTGGCCAAGTTAAACTGAAAGAAATATTGAATAACTCACGATTTTGATGCACTGTAGTAGTGGTCGTGGTGGTGGTGGTGGTAGTAGTAGTAACAGCAGCAGCAGTAGTAGTAGTAGCAGGCATCAGCATCAGTAGTAGTAGTAGTAGTAGTAACAGCAGCAGTAGTAGTAGTAGTAGTAGTTGTGTAGTAGTAGTGGTAGTAGTAGTAGTAGTAGTAGTATTGCTGACAAATTCATCATCGTCACTAAACAGGATGGCCTTGCAGGAGTGCTCCTTGCCTGTGGTTGATGGGTCTGCTCCTTTAGACAACTGGGGTAACCAACAACTGAAAAAATAATTTGATTTTAGCAAACGATATCAAGTTAAGGAACTCTCACTCTCATGGCAGGTTTTATCTAACCATCTATCTACCTATCTATCCATCTGATTTACCTTATCTATCTATCCATGTATCTACCTAGTAAACAATCACTCTACCTATCTTCTAACAATCAATTCATCTATTGAGCATAATAAACAAACAATAACTTTGTGTGCAGGAGGCATCATTCATTCGTATCGTTTCAGTAACATTATTAACATATTACAATCTTTTGAGTAACATTATTAACACATTCCGATCATTGAGTAACACTAACACATTCCAATCTTTTCAGTAACACATGAACCCATTCCAATCTTTTGAGCATCACCAATAACACATTACGATCTTTTGCGTATCACTAACAACACATTACAATCTTTTGTATAGGGTGTGCCTGGTGAGACAGATGAGAATGGCAGTGCTTTAGTGGACATTTGTGCCGGGAGGGGGTTGGTGATAGCCAATCCCCTATTCAGGCACAAAATGATCCACAGGTATACATGGTGAGTGATGATAAGGGTGGGTGGTGAACTGTATGAAATGATGGCAATGATTAACTATGTGTGTGTGGATGAAAGGATGCCAAGGTTAGTAATGGATGCAAGAGCATACAGAGGCTGGGGGAGTGGACTTTCTGACCACCACTTGGTGGTGGTCAGAATTAAGGTCCAAGTAAAATGGAGAAATAGAAGAAGGGAAGGACAGGAGGAAGGAGTAGGCACAAGGAGAGTGGAAAGGTTACAAGAGGATGAGAAAAAGGCAGAATATAAGAGAGAAGTGGAGGACCGATTGGGTAAATATGGATTGGAGCAGATGGAGGACGTGGAAGGTGTGTGGATGATATTCATAGAAGAAATCTGTGCAGCATGTGAGGTGGTGTGTGGGATGAAGAGCAGACGAAAGGGGGTGCAAGGAACAGCATGGTGGACTGAAGAGGTGAGACAGGCTGTGGCACAAAAGAAGAAAACATATGGTGAGTGGATAAGAAATAGGGTGTGGAAGAAGTTCAGAAACGGAAGAGAGAGTTATATGTACAGAAGAAGAGAGAGGTGAAAGGATTAGTGAGAGAGAGTAAGAGGAGGGTCAATAAAGAATTTGAGTGTAAAGTGGAGGGATTGTAAGAAAATGTTTTGGAAAGAAGTAAAGAGAGTCAGACAGGGTGATGAAGTCAGTCGGGGAGTGAAAGATGAAAACGGTAAATTACTAGTGGAGAAGGGAGAAAAAGTGAGCAAATGGAGAGAACACTTTAATGAATTGTTGAACACAGAGAATGAAAGTAATGTAAGTATAAGTGGCGGGGAATGGCTGGGAGAAGGAGGGATGTGAGAAGAGAGGAAGGAATCAGTAGGATGGAAGTTGTAGAAGTGATGAAGAAAGTCAAAATGGGGAAAGCCCCAGAAATTGATGAAGTGTGTGGTGAAATGCTGAAGCATGGGGGAGAGATAGTAGTAGAATGGATGTGGAAGATGTGCAGGTAGGCCTGGGAGGAAGGTAGAGTCCCGGGAGACTTGGAAGTCAGGTATAATTATTCCCTTGTACAAAGGAAAAGGGGGAAAAAGAAGTGTGTGGTAATCATGGGGGCATTTGTCTTCTTAGTGAAATAGGAAAAGTATATGGTAGAATACTTATTGACAGAGTTAGGGAAATAACAGAGGAATTAGTTAGTGATGAACAGGGAGGTTTTAGGAAGAGGTTGTGTAGATCAGATATTCATTCTTAGATCTTTGGCAGAAAAATGTCTAGAGAAGGGAAAGAAGTTGTATGCGGCCTCCATGGATTTGGGGAAAGCACATGACAGGGTGGATAGACAAGAATTGTGGAAAGTATTATATATGGAATTGTTGGGAAGTTGTTGAATGCAGTGAAGAGTATGTATTAGGGGGCTAAGACTGCAGTGCTTGAGGATAGTGAACTGAGTGAATTTTTCTATCTGAAGGTTGGGTTTAAACAGGGATGTGTCATGTCTACATGGTTGTTCAATCTGTATATGGAAGGGGTTATAAAATAGATACAAGGTAGGTCAGTGGATGTTGAAGTGGCCCTAATGAGAGAGGGCAGTGTTTGGAAACTCCCTGTACTGTTGTTTGCAGATGATATTGTGTTAAGTGGCGCTGAAGGGAAGCTGCAAGGCTTGGCGGACGAGTTTGGGAGTGTGTGTAAGAAACGGAATCTAAAGGTGAATGTAGGGAAGAGTAAAGTTATGATCTTCGAGAGAAGTGAAGTCAGTGAATGTACAGTGAGGTTGGATGAGGAGGAAATGGGAAATGTAAATACTGGTACGTTTAAGGACTTGGGCAGTATGACGAGTAAAGATGGAAGTTTGGAGGGTGAAGTGCTTGAAAGGGTACAACAAATAAGAAAGGTTGGTGGTTCCTTGAAAGCAGTAATAAGAAACAGGGAAGTGGGCATGGAAGTGAAAAAGCTACTGCATGACAGTATTGTGTTACCAACTCTAACATGCGGAAGTGAAGCCTAGACCTTGTTGGAGGGACACAAGTTAAGAGAGCAGTGGAAATGAGTTATTTGAGAGGAGCATGTGAAGTCACATGGAGAGACAGACTGACAAATGAGGATATAAAGAAGCGTTGTGGTGTTGATGTGGATGTGATAGAAAACGTTAGGAGAAACACACTGAGGTGGTTTGGCAATATGGAGAGGATGGAGAGTGAATGACGAGGAGTGTATGAGTGAAGTGGAGGGGGAGAGAGGGAGGGGAAGGCCAAGGATGAGATGGAGGGATGGAGTGGAGAGGTATATGAGAGAAGGGGGTGTGAGCTGGAAGCTGGGCAGTGAAATGGCACGGGACATGGGGACACGGAGGCATTCTGTTGTGGCCACTCCGTACGGGATTTAGGCGTCTGGCAATAGATAAACAGATCACTAATAACACATTATGATCTTTTGCATATCACTAATAACACATTACGATCTTTTGCATATCACTAATAACACATTGCGATCTTTTGCATATCACTAATAACTCATTACGATCTTTTGCATATCACTAATAACACTTTACAATCTTTTGCGAATCACTAATAACACTTTACGATCTTTTGCATATCACTAATAACACATTACGTTTTGCGTATTACTAATAACACATCACGAGCTTTTGCGTATCGCTAACTGCATATCACTAATAACACATTACGATCTTTTGCATACCATATCACTAATAACACATTACAATCTTTTGCTACCACATCACATAACACACTACAATCTTCTGCGTACCATATCACTAATAACACATTACGATCTTCTGCGTATCACAAATAACACCTTTCAATCTTTTCAGTAACACATTATTAACACATTCCAATCATTTCAGTAACACACCAGTAAAACATTCTGATCTTTTCAGTAACAGTATACAATATATTAACACACTAACACAGTTCGATCTTTTCAGTAACACACCATCAGCACAGTCTTTTGAGCTACACACTACTGTATTAACACAATCCGATCTTTTGACTAACACTTTATCACATTCCGATGTTTATAGTAACATGCTAGTAACATATTCTGATCTCTGAGTAACAATAATAACACACTCCAATCTTCTGAGTAACACTTTTATAACACATTCTGTTCTTCTGTTCCCATCCTCTGCATAACACATTCTACCATGTAATCATGTACCTTTAGGTGAAGGGAACAATTAGTGAGATAGGTGAAAGTAAACTATGTTTCTTATTATTACCATCAAAAAAAGTTACACCCACATGCATATACTGAAGCTGTATTTAGAACAGTAAACCCGTGCTTTCCCATACCCCACTACACCAGATACCAGGCTTAAACTCCCACATACATGTACTGATGCTGTTTTTACTACACCAAAACTTCGCTGAACTGTACCTCGCTGGACCAGATATCGGATTCAATGAACACTTGGAGATCCCTGGACAAACCATTGTACATACCAGATACCATCCAGTTAAATGGGACAAACCATGTGTACCAACTAAACGACTCTGGGCCCTCCGGACACTTTTTTATAATTTAACATACACTATCAATTACATGGGCGTAGGACACACCAATGCTGGTGGCGGTTCTTCCCTACTGTTTGGGCCAGTCATGAAGAAAAGCCATGCAAGGGTGTGAAATTATGGGCCAAGTCAAGGTAAAATGGGACGTTTTCATTTTTTGTACTAGAACCTGCTGCTTCACTCATTATTATTTCCATTATGAGTTTGAAATCCCACTTCAGGGGGGGACCATCAGACCTACCAGAACATCAGCTTCATCAGATTGGAAAGAATGTGAAGCAGTAATACTGTCCTATTCCGGAACTAAGCTACATGAGATTAATAGGCTTCAAAAGGACAACAAACTGGACAAAGTTAAGTGAAGAATACAGAACAATGTAAGAAAATTAGCTGCAAATGGAAAAAGTGTCCCCAGTAATTAGTGAAAGTTAACATTTTTCACTGTTTTTTTTTCTTATACAGGATCACAACACAAAACCATTTAAAACCACCTTACTCCTATTTACCTCCTTTAACATACTTAATATTAGCAACCAGAACTGGCACACTTAATGCTGACAACTAGTTGGAGGGATGCAGTGATGTAGGAGAGGGCAGTCACATGGCAGGGACAGGGCGATGTGAGCGGAGGAGGAATTGGAGAGGGGACAGCCAAATGGCACAGGACAGGGCGACGTGGAGGTGTCTGTGCCCATCCTCTACGCCTCCGGGATTAAGGTGCCTGGCAATAAATAAGATAATGTAAGAAAATCAGCTGCAAGTAGACAAAAAGTGTATTTGGAAAAGGATAACATTTCAAAAATTCCTATCAACAGCCAAGAACTATTAACTATCTAAAAACAGCCAAATTTCCCCCAGTCTCCCCCCCAAAAAAAAACAAATCCTAGTTATCTTATTAACTTATTGATTAGTAAGTAGAATAATGGAAGTACAGTAAATTAAAGTGGCAAAAAAGGCAAAATCAGAGCAGGAATTTCTTGTCTAAAAATTTTGGTATAAACCCTCAAAACCGACGGCCATTAATCATATAAAACAGCAAATTCCTTTACCATACTTTTATTTTAGTTACCTCCACCAACTTATCTAACATTAATAAGTAGAATAAATTGTGTAAATAGCCTGTGATGAGGAAAAAAATTGAGTTATCTCAGAGTACTTGCTATGACAACGTTCTTTGGTATCTGGTCTCACAATATAACCGCTTATCAACCTAAAATCCAAAAATGCCTAAGTATACTTATATCCTAGTTCTCTCCATTACCTTTTCTAACATTAATAAGTATAATTAATGTAAGTAAATTATTCTTAAGTGGTCAAAATGTGATCAGAATTGAAAAATTAACAAGGCAACCATCTTCTGTGTACCTCTCACAATAAATCATCACATAATACATCAAGATTATCTTCACATATATCCTACTAATCTCCATTCACTTCTCTAACATTATTAAGCATAATAATGTGCGCAAAATACCTATAAGTAGTAGAAGAGAACGGGATAAAGAGTAACTAACAGGACGAAATTTGAAACGACTTAAAAACAATCAAGAAATAACTATACTGTTTTTACATTACCTTGGCCCAGATATTTGTCCTTTGCAGCATATTTCACACAGCTTATTGACAGAAAAAGACAATTCTACGGCTCTACATCCATTCCATAGCACTTCTTCGTGACTGGCACCGTATTCTTGGGTTAATCTTTCGTTAAAACCCAGTATTCAAGGCAGAGATGTGACAATTTTAGGGCAAGTTAGGGTATAAAGGGTATAATCACCTAAATGCCCTAACCATATTCACCTCTTTCTTACCTCTATTAACTGATTTAACATTAATAAATGGATGAACAAGCTGTACCAGTCAGTAGGTAAAAGGGGAATTAGAGATGGAGACTTGACAACTTTCTTAGACTTCACCTCACAATAGCACCAATCATATCCTCAAACAATCCTAATCTCCACTTACTTATAATAACCAGTAAACAGAAACGTGTTCATAAAATAGCTGCAACTAGAAAAAAATTAATTTAATATGGATAATTCTCAAGACGAAATTTAAAAAACCTAAAATCTATCTATCTATCTTTTGCTGTCAATAATTTATCACAAAACACCAATTTCTTTACCATACTCTCATCCTCCTTATCTCTATTATATAACTTATTTAACATGAATAACAGAAAAACGTGAATAAAGAGGCTGTAACAGTAACACAATTTCATCTTAAAACATAAATATTCCCTTAACATTTATATCCTAGTTATCTCCATTTGTTATTTAACACTAGCAGGCATATTATTGTACATAAATTACCCGCAAGAAGTCAATATATATAGAATTATAGATGGATAATTATCTAAACATTCTTACATTTCTTCTCACAAAAACACTAAGATTTCCTTAACTGAAATCTAGGACAGTGGTTCCCAAAGTTTAACATCTGCCGGGAAGCTTTCTCAATCGCTGTTGCTTCTCGGCACACACACACACACACACATTTTTTTCTTTTTAATGCGAGGAAGAAGGAACCAAAGGCCATGAGCCCGCAATAATCACGATGTGAATCAATTGAAAATCACTGCAGAGCTTCGTCATCCTTATAGTTTTCAGCGTGATGCATGGGCTTGCTTTTGGTCACAAAGACTATCAATATCTGAAAGGATGCTTGTTAGGTGCAGGCGCTTATCAGGTTCTGCATCCAACTTGGGTCTGTATTTGTTTTTAGTGGCAATATAGCGTGAGAAACCAGCTTCACGCCTATACGGTGTTGCAAATGGCGTCAGATGTTTCATAGCTCGTTTTGTAATATCAGGATACTCGTGCAAGAGGTCTGACCAAAAGGTAAGCTGCGAATCTTTATTAAATGTTCTCTGAGCGTTTGTTCTGTTGAAATTTCAATCAGTTGCTAATTCTCGTTCACAGGCAAGGTTTGTCCTATTACAGAACCAGAATCCAAAATTGGACAGAGGGTCTGCCTGCCTGAGAAATTATTCCCTCAAAGTATTACTTAATTGTTAAATGGTGAGCAATGCATTCTCCTGAACATCCCTCCAACTACAAGGAATTTTTAGTCAGGAACAGATGAAGAGTTGGAAAACATTCACTTTGTTTTGCCTTTGCACAATCAACCTAAAAGTTTACTTTGAGAAGATTCAATTTTGTCCTGAACCTCAGTATGTCACATCTGAGCCTTGCAATGACAAGTTCAGTTCGTTTAGTTTTTTAAAAAACATCTGTGAGATTGCCGTTTCATTGACTAGACTTCGTCACTAAAACTACTTGACAGAGAAAAGCTGTCTCCTGTAAGAAAGATTCTAATCTCACACACACGTGAAAGAATTTTGCCGCGGGATAACCAGCGCACCTCCGTGTGCAGTAAGTGAGCAGTATGACTGGGTCCCATCTCCTAGCAGAGCAGTACGCAGCTGCGAATTTCATGGTCTAGCTTTGATGAAATTTACCACCTTGAATACCTCATTGAGCATAACTTACTTCGCATGGCATCTTTACTGCAAGTGCACGTCTATGAAAGCAACATTGTCTGCCTGATGGAGCAACGTTTCTAATAAGAGCCAAAACACCTTTTACTGAGCCTGTCATTGCTTTTGCACCAACAGTGCAAACGGCAGTACGAATACAGTAATAATTTTAGCGAATTAGGTTCCCTTAGGTATGTTGTATAGTTACAGTACACCAATGACTTCAATTTAAAATTCAAATATTCTACAGTTTCTACCCATCATTACAATGTAGCTGTCAATAATCACAGATATTCAAGTCAGACACGTATTGGATGCGTGCCTTAACACACGGAAACTGGTAGCACGTATTGGATGCATGCCTTGACACACGGAAACTGGTAGCCTACCACGGAATCGCGTAACCGTTTGGGAACCAGTGATCTAAGAAATTTACATTAACTTATCTAATTATACTAAGCAGATAAAAGTAAGTAAATTACCTGTATTCTGTATATGGGAAGGAAGGGAACTGGTGCAGCATCCTTACCGGGACGAGATGTGGAGACGTAACCTGAAAAACAGTCAACAGTTTTACACCATAAAACAATAAAAGTTCCAGACCATTCTAACCTCTAAACAATCTCTATTAACTTGCCTTAATTTACCAAGTGCAATAATGTAGCTAACTTGGTTGAAAACGGTTGTAAGTTTGGAATCAAAGCTAAGTACATGGGACGCCGGCCTCTTGGGCGTCTGTGCACTCCATCACCATTTACGCTCAAAACACCAATAACCCTTATGATACCTAATTCAAAGTTATCTCTGTTACCTTTACTAAAACTAGTAACAAGAATAAAGTGGACAAAATATGTGTTAGTCAAAAATTTAAATTAGGACGGATACTTACGAAGCCAATTTTTCGGAGTCGCCCGCCCCAATCTCATGTCACCTAAAAGCATCACCATTAACATATTTTCCAACCATACCTACCTCCAAGTGATCACCATTAGCCTATCTAATATCAGTAAATATAATAGTGTTTGCAATTTAACTGTGACTAATAAAAAAAAGATGAATTAAGGTCGGATGCTTACCAGGCTGTCCTCTCTTTCTTCAAAATGGCGTCAGGATGCAACTTCCTGTCCGATCTGCTTGGCATTCATAAAACATCGTCAACACTTTATGAGATTTTCTGGCGTCCATTAGCAACTTACTATTAACCGAAAAAGACTTGTTTGGTCAAATTTTTTCCAGTTTAATATTTTCCTACCTTGGTTGCAGTGAAAGAAAAAAATAAAAAAATAAAATAAAACATTCTTATCCACGCGCACCTGCTGAAAAACGTTTATAATTTTGGAACCTGCCCGCCGATTTCAAAAGTTCAAAGTTTGCTTCACTTATTTCACTTTAAACAGACCAAAAACTGCCATCTGCATATTTTGACCGATGAGTTACAGCAATAAATTAATAACAGAATATGAAGCTGCTCATAAGTGATGTAGAAATAATGTAAGGCTGCACTATTCTCTATGCCATTTAGCTACGGGAGGAGCAACAAAAATTTGAGCCAAGGAGCTTGTAGCGTTGCATTATGATCAACAGCAGTGTAAAAGATTTTGTGCTAAATAAGCTATTTGCATTAATTCTAAGACACTGCATGATAATTTAATTGGTTAATGAAAAGACGAAACCATGGCTAATAAGTACGATTTAAAAAAAATCACATCTCCCTATATCTTAAGGTTTTAGTGTTTTTTATTCTATCTTGACCTAAAACTGACATATCAAAAGCAGAGTGAAGTACAGATAAACAGCTGGGTACGAGGCTTGTCACGAAAATTAATCTAACGTAATTCTCAGGATACGTTAAGCTACCATAACTTAACCTACACTAATCTAACGTAGCTGAACCTACACTAATCTAACATAACCCTTTCGCTGCGCTTTATGACTATAGTAGTTCTATGAATTATTCCTTTTCACTGCAGAATACGACAGCAGTCGACGGGCACTCGCCAACTTTGCTATGGCAACGGCGTCCCAGAACGTGCTGCCCTCCGTGATTCAAAACACCTGTTCTCAAATTTCTTATTTTAACATATTTCCGCTTGATTACTGTACGTTAATGCTTCTGCAGTGTGTAATGATGTGGTAGGACATATATAAAAGCTTCTGAGATGAGATAAATGTGAGTTTGAAATGATTTAGGCTACAAATACAAACATTTTGTTGCCACTCATTCACGTTTTCTCACTCTTTTGTTTACGTTTATGTTCATTCATAATTACGTTCCATTCATAATTATGCTTTTAAATTTACCCACTACGGCATTGTTTACGTTGCAAACCTTTAAATTTCTTCATTTTTCAACCGGGAAGCGCAGTAGTTCGTTGGTAGGATGTCGGGCTCGTAATCGTGAGGTTGCGAGTTCGCGCCCCGCCCGGTAGCTGCCGTGCTGGGAGGGGTATCAATCTCCTGTAACACTAGCAGGGATGTATGAACTGATGAGGTCTAGCTCGGAGATTAATCCCTTTTTCTAACTCTAAAGCAACAAAACTATAGTCTGGGTTCCAAAGCTCTGGGAAAAGACCCAAAAAGTATTACTTTATACCTTTGGCACTTTTTAAGTGGCTTTAGGGCAAAAAACATTTTTTTTATAATACATATTAACATTAACGGTTTATCAGTAACTTCCGTGACATTTTTAACTAATTAACTGATTAACGGTTATGGAAGTTAACTCTTTGGTTAACAGATTAATGGTTACCGAAATGAACTACTGTATTTGATTAACGGTGGCCACCTCTGACTAGGACACACCGAGTCACCTGTACCTGCTTGGCCAGGGTGAATGATGACAGGAGAGAGACCAACACTGATACACCTTCCTTGATCATAGGAACACGGTCCTGAAAAAAGAAAGAAATCATCACCATCACCATCATCACCACCATCACTTTCACCATCATCACTGTTGTCATCATCTTCTCCACAATCACTGTCACCATCACCATCATCATCATCATCACTGTTCTCACCATCATCATCAAACCACTATCACCATCATCATTCTCATCATCATCATCACCACCACCATCATCATCATCATCATCATCCAGACCTACTTTCCAACCCTAGAATGGTGTAAGGTAGGGTGCAGAGACCCAGAAATAACAGAATGACAAACCACCTGAAGTCTTTCCAGTTCAATGTGCCACACACTCACTCCTCACCATTTCAGCCCCAGGAATCCTGACCCCACCTCATAAACATCCACACTCAAATGCTTCATATTATAACATAAATATCCTGTACATCTCAGTAGTCAAGATGGAAAGATGGTTATTTTATGCTGTGATACGTAGGCAAACAGACTGACTGACAAATGAGGAAGTAAAGAAGCATTGTGGTGTTGATGTGGTTGTAAGTGTTAAGAGAAATACTCTGAGATGGTTTGGCTATGTGGAAAGGATAGACAATGAGAGACTGACTAAAAGAGTGCATGGGAATGAAGCAGAAGGGGAGACCAAGAATGAGATGGAAGGATGGAGTGGAGAGGATGGGGAATGAGAGACTGATTAGAAGAGTTTGTGATTGAGGTGGAGGGGAAGAAGGGGAGGGGGAGACCAAGAATGAGAAAAGGGATGGAGCAAAGAGGATGGAGATATTAATCTACTAAAGTTTTATGCCTCAATAATTTCCTCTTCCCAGGGTGTCACCCTTCCCCTTGTACACATTTACAATCACAGTCTTCAGCCAGTCATCTGGGACAACACTCTCATATACTGTATAATCGAATTTATCAGATCAGTAACTAAACCCTCTCCTGTATCTCCAGAGGCCATCAGCATTGAAGCAGTCAATCCAGACACACCTGCTGCCTTCCCCACCTGCATTCTGCCTATTGCCCTGCTCACAGCAGCAGCATCAATCAAAGGCCAAGGCCCAAACACTGAATACACCGACTCCAAACCTTCCCTGTTCCAGTCAAGCTCCTCATTCAGCAAGTGGCTATAATGGTCTTTCCAGGTGTCGTTAATATCCTAACTGGACACCATTACCTTACCTTCATCATTCTTCACACACTGCACACCTATGATATCCCTGTTGTCCCTCATCATCTGATTTGCCACTTTAAATATCACATTCTTCCTTTCAGTGCTATTTAGGTTACCCAGTAAAGTCTTTGAGACTTAGATTTTGCTCTGTATACCTCCTTTCTAGCCCTGCACTTGGCAGCCAAGTATTCCCCTCTGTTGTCACCCCTTTTCTATTGCCAAATAGTATCATTTCTCCTTTACAGCAGCATCTACACCCTCATCCCATCACCAGGTTACTTTGAGTCTTGGTCGGCCTGTTGTCCGTCCACACACTGAATCAGTAACTCACAGGATATTGTCTTTGAGAGCACTGTGCTGTTCATTAACACTTCTGTCAACCATTCCCTGTTCAGCCACCAGTCTACTCATTTTGCTATAGAGGGCATCCCTTATTTCATGGTTTTTCAACTTCCATATTTTCCTCTTGGGTCCATAGGTCCTCTTCTTCACCACGTGTTCCTTAAGCACCATGTCACGTACTGCTAACTTGTGTTGCTGCACACAAAATGTTTGCATGCATTTGCCTTGATCACCTAATGGCAGCTTTCCATGCTGGTCAGTTTCTAGCAGTCTAAATAAAAGTACAGCATACTGTAGTAGATGTCCCTCAGCTAAAGAAGTGAAGGTGGTTTCATTTTTTATATGTTACAAGTATTGCTTAATATTTTGTATCTTCTCCCTATTCCTAGTTTACTCACTTTTTTATGAGTGCCAAGAGCACTGTAGTTAAAAAGTTGATCATGAAGCAGATCATCATTTTGCAGAATTTTTCCTCAACCAAAGAATGAAGTGAAGATTTTTTTTCTGATTTTTTCCCTTCATTCTTCCATGCCAGATGTTCTTTCCCATTGATATGTACTTATCCCACTTCATGTATAATTTTGTTGGCAAGTAATTATGAACAGTGCACAAAATATAATACTTTTTCTGGGGTGAATTAATTTTGAAGGCTTGGGTGATGTGTGATTGTCTCATGACCTGCTCTTACTTTTGTGCTTTCTTTTTATTTGTTTATGGATCCTATCTCATTTCTTATGTGGGAATAAGATTGAATTATGATGATGATGAAGATGGGAACTTAAGGTTTGGATGATGATGATTATGAAAGATTGGAATTTAGGTTGGTATGATGATGATGGTGATGGTGATGATGATGATTTATGCGCTTCCCTCCACTAATGAGTTTGCTATTTTGCAGTGGACTACAGCCAGCTAGCATCGGAAGTCATCAGCATCACCTGCAACATCATTCATTCATTGCCAGACGCCATGTATCCCAAACGGGGTGGCCAAGGGCTTAGAGTTAATTGTTTTACAGGGAGGGGCACTAATCCTCCACCAACCCCACTTGACACGTAGGGATGCCAACAGCATCTGGTGTTCCCAGGCGGTCACCCATCCAAGTACTAACCAGACCCAACGTTGCTTAACCCCAAGTAATTCTGGCAATGCAGTGCATGCATCAACCTCTTGCCACACCAGAGGGTCATTCTGGATTACGGGTGGGTGTGGGAGGGTGGTCAGTTTAAATTTTTATGCTGTTGTTCATTCTTCCTCTCATGTTTTTCTTCTTTCCTCTCTTTTTCAACCCTGCCTCAACCCTTCATTTATGTGGGAAATGAAGTAAGGATGATGAAGACTTCCCCACCCTCCACCCCCTTGGAAAATGCAGTGTAACTATGGCACAGAACTGCCTTGAGGGCTGGCATAATTCAGTAAACATATGGATTCCCTTGTCCAATAGAACTACAGTAGCCATGAACTCTTGTGGCTTTTTATCATTGCATGAAGAGACTGAGGATGAGATGTAAGGATGGAGTGGAGAGGTATATGAGAGAGGGAAGTGTGAGTCGAGGGGAGGGCAGTGAAATGGCAGGGGATAGAGTGACATGGAGGTGATATGTTTGTGGCCACCCCATACAAGATTAAGGCATCATCACCAGCCTATATATAGATGAATAGACTAGGGTATTATTCATCCCATTCCTGTTAAGTTTCTTTGAAGCAGCAGTGCTCAGGAGTAGTGCCAGTATATATAATATTTTCAGTGGCTCCTTACGGTACTCACAAAATTTTTCTCAACCACTCACAACTCATTTTGCATCATATTTGGCATTTTCTCATAATGGTACCTACACTCTCATAACCCCAGTGATACTTTTTTTTTATTTTTAATGGTGTAAATTTCAGTCATAAATTGTTCTCTTAATGTTTTTTTTGTGTGGGTAAATGTCAACCATACTCACCTACCATACTGGAGAGGATCCTGTGAAGATTAAAGTTGCCTTTACCAGGCCTTCGTGGGTGGTACGTGATGGTGACCATTATCCTCTCATTACATGTAGTGCTGCCCACTTCTTCCTTCTCTTTCTTTTTCTGCCTCAGTGCCTGCTGTCCTCTTCCTAATTCTTTCTTCCCTTCTTGTCATTTTTTACTATTCTTTCTACTTCCAGTGGCTCTACACTGAGTGACAAACTTGTTGGTTTCCTGCAACCCAGGAGACCATTTACAGCTCTAGGTGGTAACCATATAATCAGATTATGGGGTCAAGTGGAGCCTACTAGGGTGCCCCTGTTAACTGAGTGGAGAGACGCAGATGTGGCATCCAATCATGAACCAAATCTCCACACTTTTCCCTGCACCTCACAGTGATGTGACACTGTTAGACACAAAGAAACATCGGTCCACTGCAGGAGATGACCCTGCAGGGACAGTTGCTTGCCTGTGGTTAATGGATTTGCATGATCAAATGTACTGGGGTTGATCAGCAACAGCAACCAGACCTTTGTCTCAGGCATTGAACCAGTACTCTGAAAATTACATCTCATACTTGTTATTGTTACAAATTCGTATGTCTTTCAGTAAATCACATGGTGGTCTAAAGGTTTAGTAGCTTCATGTAGAGTAAGACTTATGCCTCCTAGACATAGGTTTAGTTCTCAAAAAATGACTGGTGTTTTTCTGATTATGTAATGCCACAAGAAGAGTATAGATATTGTTTGCCCTAAATTTTTCAGTATGGTACCCTAACCCAGGGCTCCTGCACCTCATAAGGGATGATTTGGAGCTGGTTGTTGCCCTTTATCAGTAACAGTCTGCCATTCTTGAACATGAATATTATTTTTTCCACCCTCCATCCCACAGCTCACCCAGCATTGCCAAGCCTTTCCAAGTTGGCCACCTGTGCTCCACCATCATCAGCACATTCTGGCCTGTCTCCACTAAGCCCTGGGCCACTATGTCACCTGCAGCAACCTCCTGGGTGACTGGGGCACAGTTTGGTCTCCTCAGATATGGATAAGTCTTAAGCACAACTTTACTCCTTCAGTATAGTTTTTGTCTTGCTTCTTTCATGCAGTTTTATTCAGCTCAGGAGAGACTTTTGGACTGGGAGGTTATAAATTGACTTCATTAATATGTTCAATACCAGAGGGATTTTCCAAACTGTATAGTATATATATTTGTTTCTTTTAATGCAAGCAAGAAAAAAACCAAAAGCCAGAAGCCTGCAAGATTGTTCCCTTCAAGAAAAAGAACAAAAACAAGTTAACAGAAAGCCTAATTCAAGATCCATTCATTTCAACATGCCTGGACACACTGTGTTTGAAAGACTGGAGGTTATAGGCAGTGGGAAATACAGACAGAGGAAGATAGTTCTAGAGTTGTTAGGTCATTAGCTAGAATAATGGAAAAAATGATGGAGAATGACTTGGCTATGTAGGCTGGATAACGAGAGTGACTTTGAGGTGATGTGCACGCTTGGACAGACTGCTGAAAGGTAGAGTGAGAAGAAGAGCATGAACCCCTGCCACACTGATTGCTAGTAAGATAGGTTACCTCCCCTGAATCATTGTTTTATAGCCAGTGTAAGTTGTACCTCATATGAGACTTGCAGCTTGGCCCAGGCAGACCTTCATTGTGCCTCATGTGAAGTCTGTAGCTCGGCAAGGGTTAATCCCTTTCAGTATGGTGATATTATTTTTTATAGATGATGATGGCAGAATGTAAGAGAGAAGTAGTGGAACGATTGGGTATATATGAATTGGAGCAGATGGGGGAAGTGGAAGGTGTGTGCAGGATATTCACAGAAGAAATACTGTATGTGCAGCATGTGATGTGGTGTGTGGGGTGAAGAGAAGACGAAGGGGGGCGCAAGGAACAGCGTGGTGGAATGACGAGGTGAGACAGGCTGTGGCACAAAAGAAGAAAGCATACAATGAATGGATGAGAAATAGGAGCGTGGAAGAAGTTGAGAGGTGGAAGAGAGAGTTATATGTAGAAAGGAAGAGACAGGTGAAAAGATTAGTAAGAGAGAGTAAGACAAGAGTGGATGAGGAATTTGGAAGGATTTTGAGTGTAAAGTGGAGGGACTGTAAGAAAATGTTCTGGAAAGAGGTGAAGAGAGTAAGACAGGGAGGAAGTGAAGTTAGCAGGGGAGTGAAAGATAAAAATGGTAGATTATTAGTGGAGAAGAGAGAAAAAGTGAGCAGATGGAGAGAACACTTTAAGGAATTGTTGAACATAGAGGATGGAAGTAATGTGAGTATAAGTGGCTGGGGAATGGCTGGGAGGAGGGAGGTGAGAAGACAGGAAGAAATCAGAAGGATAGAAGTTGTGGAAGCAATGAAGAAAGTCAAATTGGGGAAAGCCCCAGGAATTGCTGGAGTGTGTGGTGAAATGCTGTAGCATGGGGGAGAGATAGTAGTAGAATGGATGTGGAAGATGCACAGATTGGCCTGGGAGGAAGATAGAGTCCCAGAGGATTGGAAGTCAGGTATAATGATTCCCTTGCACAAAGGAACAGAGTTAAGGAAAGAACAGAGGAATTAGTTGGAGAAGAACAGGGAGGCTTTAGGAAGGGAAGAGGTTGTGTAGATCAGATATTCATTCTTAGATCTTTAGTGGAAAAGTTTCTAGAGAAGGGAAAGAAGTTGTATGCGGCTTTCATGGATTTGGAGAAAGCATATGACCAGGTGGATAGACAAGGATTGTGGAAAGTACTAGAATATATGAAGTAGATGGGAAGTTGTTGAATGCTCTGAAGAGTATGTATGATGGTGCTAAGGCTGCAGTGCGTGTGGATGGTGAACTGAGTGAATTTTTCCCTTTGAAGGTTGGGTTGAAACAAGGATGTGCCATGTCTCCATGGTTGTTCAATCTGTACATGGATGGGGTAATAAAAGAGGTACAAGGTAGAGCAGTGGATGTTGGAGTGGGCCTGGTGAGAGAGGGTAGTGTTTGGAAACTCCCTGTACTGTTGTTTGCAGATGATACTGTGTTGTTGAGTGAAGATGAAGGGGAACTGCAAGGCTTGGATGAGTCTGGGAGTGTGTGTAAGAAACGGAATCTAAAGGTGAATGCAGGGAAGAGTTAAGTGATGGTCTTTGAGAGAGGTGAAGTCAGTGAATGTACAGTGAGGTTGGATGGTGAGGAAATGGAAAATGTGAGTACATTTAAGTACTTGGGTAGTGTGATGAGTAAGGATGGAAGACTTTTCTTTGAGTTTCTTGCTGAAGCTGTCTAGTTTTTACTGGTTTTCACTTTTCCCATTGGAGTACAGTATTGACATAAGGCAATATTATTAGCCCATTTAATATGTTGACCTCCATCTTTTAGTACTCTTGTTTCTGCTTGATGGATGAATTCAGCTTAGGAGTGATTTGCAGGCTGGAGGGACTGAACATACCTTTCATTAACTGTTTCACTTCTAAAGATTTTTGTCTATCTGTCTATCAATAGCCAGATTCTATCCGTAACCAGATGCTGTGATCCTGTAAGAAGCAGCCCTTTGTCTTTGAGCTAGCTGTTTTATGGGGAGCGGCACTAACCCTTCGCCACCCCACTTGTTGACACATAGGGAACACACTGTTGGTTATATGGTTACTACCTAGCATTGTAAATGGTTTCCTGACTTACAGGAAACCATTAGGCTTGTCACTCAGTGTAAAGCCAACTGAAAAGGAAAGAAAACTACAGTACTGTAATAAAAAATGGCAGCAAAGATTAAAGTGACTAAAATCATGCCATAGTTGCATGAATGAACCAAAACATCACCATATTGAGGGAGTTAATGATCATGAAACTTGTAATCAGATGAACTAAAGTGCTTCTGTTCCTGCAGCTACAAAAGCAAGTGTGAGGATAAGTGGTGATAACATGGCAGAGAAGGTGGTTGTATCCTCCATCATCATCACTGGGACTAGAAATAGCAGTGGCGGTGGGATTATGTCTTCTCATGGGACAAGGCTCTGCAGGTTAATACACTGGCATAACAGAGTAACACATATAGTTTGTTGTTTACCTATTTCAATCTGTTGCCAGATGCCTTAATCCCTTAAGGGGTGGCCACAAATGAATCTCCTCCTTGTTGCCCTGTCCCCTGCCATTTCACTGCCCCGCTCCTGGCACACACACTCCTCTGTCATATACTGTTGTACTCATTTAATACTGGGAGATAAGTTATGTAAAAAAGTTATGTCAATTAAGCCAGTGCTTTAGTTGTTTCTCATGCTAATAAATTTTACATGTATAGTCATGTTATGGCTAGAAAGCATCTAGGTAAAATCTACCTACCCCCACCACTACTCAGCTTCATTGTGGCTTCAGATCTCATGAAGAGGATTAGTGTGAACTCCTAGTGGCTGGGGACCTGATGCTTAGTACATCCTGAAATGTAGATGAACTCAGTAGGAAAGATAGTGAGGAATATGTATGTCGTTAGGGTTTGGTGGTGGTGAAGTCTGCCACCTGCTGTACTCAAATATACATTAGCTTTTAATCATGACTGTGCACTTCACAAACAAATTTAGAGTGAAGTTATGTTGGGTTAGTTGACTTTGTTGCATTTGTAGTGCATATTCTTGTTTTACTACAATTTACAATTGAAGAAAAAATCTTCATTAGCATCTGAAGTATGACTTAAGTCTTGTGTTATTGTTGTCACCAGACAATTCTGTTTAGCTTGAGGGAAATCTGTTGGAGTGGAAGAGTTGAATGATGAATGGTTGCTGCTTAACACACATTCTTGACCTTAATTTTGATCCTGTAGTCATTTACCATAGTAGTAAACTTGTTAAGGTCATAAATTTGATATTACAGTACCAGTGGACTTGCAGAGCCACGGAGACATGGGAGTGAAGTTGCAGTACCTCCACTGTTGCCTGGTGAGCCTGGAGAGGGAATGTGGCCTGGTGCATAACCCTCGTGTCACCCACATCCCCACCCTCCTCACAGACACCTCAGTGGCACTGCTTGTATGAGACTTGACCAGGTCAGCATTGGAAACAGATAACCTAAACTTACCTATTTTATTTAAACCTAGGCTAACCTAATCTTATCTTAATTTACAACCCTATCCTTCTCCATGCTAACCTATTTACCAGTCCAAACCTAAGCTAAGCTAATCTTGTCTCACTTATAACCCTATCCTACTTTATGTGGACCTATTCACTGTGATCCAGTCTATCCTAACCTAATGGAACTCAGAGCTTCCCTGTTCTAATAGTATGTGCTCTCCCAACCTCATCTGACATGTACTAATCTAATATAAGCATCATCCTAACATTAATTTTTACAGAAAATGGGAAGGGAAGGTTCCAGAAGCAAGAAAAAAAAAAGAGTAAAAAAAAGTAGAGCTGTCAACAAAAATAAAATATGGTACCAAGTTGCCTAAAAATATTGTAAACATTCCTTTAGCAGTTCCTTTGCTATGAATAAAACCAAATTGTCTGTTATTAGTATTAACTCTCCTTAATCATGCAGGCCAAAATTTTGTCCTGTCTATCAGTTTCAGGCTTCTTTGGCTACCTTGATTAGGAGAATCACCCTTCCCTTCATAAACATTCACAATATCACTGCTGCATCCCTAGATGCTTTGAACATTTCATCTACTACACCTTACACACCCACAGTTTTACCTATTTCCACCTATCAGTTGCTTTAGTACAGTCCTGTGATGTGTCATTGGTGAAATATTGTCAAACCCAGTCAGTCATTATACCATGCTTCCTCACAAATGCATCCTCATACTGTACTGAGGTTGGCATGGTATAACTGATATATCTTGTGGATTGGAAGCTATAACAGGTACCCTGTCTAGCTGTCTGTCTGTCTATTGCCAGATGCCTTAATCCTATAAGGTGTGGCCACAAACCAGGTATTCAAGCCAGCAAATTTCCTTGCAAGTGCTGGAAACCGTAGGGAAGGACTAACTACTGTTGAAACTAATAGATAATTTGAAGTAACCACCACCAACCATAGCCCATTCTTGTAGGTTTGGCATGGTGGCTAGAATATGGTTGAGTAGATTGCTAGTACAGATGTGAACCAGTGAATCCACTCAGTCTAGACATATGAGGTGAGGGTGACCATTTGCTCCTCTCCCCCCCCCCCCCAAGTGGTATTTTGTAAGCAGTAATTTCCAACTAGACCCCAGATGTAAGCCCAATCCATCAGGAGTGTAGTGGCCCAGGGCTGGCATACTCACTATAGATATACAAGGTGAGGGTGAACATTTGCTTTCCTTTGAGTGGTGTTATGTAAGCAGTAAACCCCAGCCATCCCTCAGATGTAAACTCTTTCATGGATCACATCTCGTAATGCCTTAACCCGCCAGACCACCAGGCATCTCCTGGTGATATGGTTACCAGTCAGTTTAGTAAATAGTTTCCTGGACTACAGAAAACTATTTGGCTTGTCATTTTGCATAAACACTTCATCATCATCATCATCCAGATCTCCTTTCCACCCTAGGGGAGGGTGAGGAGCAGCAATGTCCAGACAGCAAAAGTTTGGCCAGTTCAATGGGCCATGCTTCCATTTACTCATCATTCAAGCCTTCGAAATCCTGACACCATCACATAAGCCAAAAAAATTTCACTATGTTCTGTAGCTTTGCATATACCTATCTGATAGAGCCAGTCTGAACGCTTTCACTTTAAAAGAGGTGCCAAATCCTTGGTCATGCACTTCGCGCAAAGTTCATCCAGCCAGCTTGATCCGTTGTCAGTCCCTTAGCCTCACCAACTTTCATACCTTTCTTCCTTACACACTCATCCACCATATCCCTCCACCTTCATCTTGGCCTGCCTCGCCTCCTTCCTCCTTCAAGTTCACTCAGATATACCTTTTTCACTCTTATTGTTATGCATCCTCTCCACAAGAGCATACCATTTCAACATATGCGTTTTGCTTCTAGTGTCCACAGACTTCCTCATTCCGCATCTTTCACGAATCACATTATTCCACATCCTATCCACTTTTTGTACTCCACATACATTCCTCAGCAGTCCCATCTCCACTGCTCTTACTCCTGACTTTCCATTTTCATGGCACACCAGTCACACATCCGTATGTGAAAGTTGGCGCTAACACTCTTTGATGTAAGCCTCATGCAACCGCAACACTCAAGCCTCTGTTTCCTGTCAAGACTTTTATAGCACCAGCTACTTTCCTTCCTTGTGTCACTCACCTTTCCATTTCTTTTGCACATTTACCTCTCTTTTCAGTCACTGCACCCAGGTATTTGAACTCACACAGATTCCAGTCTTTCTTCAGTCACTGTAATATCACACTCAGAATCACCTTCTCTCTCAGTAACCATCACTTTACTCTTTTCTACATTTTCACCTAAGGTGCGACGCTGACAGACATCCACGAACCTCTGCACTAGTCTACCAAGCTCTTGTCCAGTATTTGCAAGTAGCACTGCATCATAGGCATACAACAAATTTGAGATATTCCATCCATCACCATGCATTACCAATGCAATTCCTCTCTCCATTGCTCACGTTTTTCTCTCATATATATATATATATATATATATATATATATATATATAATATATATATATGTATATATAATATATATATATATGTATATATATATATATATATATATATATATATATATATATATATATATACAGGTCTCCCTCGTTTTACGTTGTATCGTTTTACGATATTTTGCATTTACGATCCTTCTTCTTTAGTACCAAGTGTTCATTTTATGATTGAGCTCCCTTGCATTTACGACTGGGCATGTGGAAATCCTGCACTCACAGGCAGATCTGCTGAGAGATGCGTGGCATACCCGCCCCACCCACACAGTTTCCCGTGCTTTTGCCAGTCTCACCCCCGTGCTTGTTCAGTATACAACCTCTGTGCATGTGTGTGCATCAGTGCCCATGATATTACTATTTCTCCTGTTCTTCATATTTTGCACCCCTAGTGCCACCACCATGATGTTTTGTAAACGCCCTGCAACATCTGGTGCTGGTGATATGAAGCCAAAGAAAGCAAGAACGTCCTTAACCCTGGAGTCTAAGCTTAATACTGTGAAGCAGCACGAAGCAGGTGAGGGGGCAAACTCCATCACTCGTTCCATGAGTCTTGCACAGTCGACTGTGTCAACTGTTATAAAGCATGCTGCCAACATTAAGAAAACTGGGAAGACAAGCACGACTCTATAATACATAAAACATCATCATGTGGAGAGGATGGAGGGTGAAAGACTGATGAAGAGAGTGTATATGAGTGAGGTGGATGGGGGAAGAGGGAGGGGGAGGCCGAGGATGAGATGGAGGGATGGGGTGGAGAGGTATATGAGAGAGGGGGGTGTGAGTTGGGAGCAGGGCAGTGAAATGGCGGGGGACAGGGCGACTTGGAGGCGATTTGTTTGTGGCCACCCCAAACGGGATTGAGGTGTCTGGCAATAGACAGATAGATTATTATTGCATATCAGATCACTAGTATGGGTCTTGGGTTCCTTATACATGAGTCCAGGAACGCATCCCTATTTATCCCATTAAACCTTAATTTCGCTTTACAATATTTCGGTTTACGATTGCCTTTCTAGGAACGCATACCAATCGTAAAACGAGGGAAACCTGTATATATATATATATATATATATATATATATATATTGAACAACCATGGAGACATCACACAGCCATGTCACATGCCCACATTGATAGTGAACCATTCACTTAGATGCCCATTTACCCTTACACATTCCTCACTACCGTCATAACAACTCTTGACGGTAGCTGGAAGCTCACCATCTACACCTTACATGTGCAAAACCTTCCACAATCCCTCTCTATCTACTTTGTCATATGTTTTTTGCAGATCCATAAATACCATAAACACCTTATAGTCCTTCTCACATGTCTTCTGCACTATCCGTCTCACTGCAAATATTTGAGCCACACTTCCCCTGCCAATCCTAAAGCCACCCTGTTTGTCACACACCAGGACTTCTGATATCTCCCTTACACTCTCAACAATAATTCTTTCATATACCTTCCCTACAACATTCAACAGACTTATGCTACTATAATTCTTGCACTCACTTCGCTCACGTTAAAATATTTTTGTACAAGGGGACATTCACTGCCTTTTTCCACTCTACTGGCACAGTTTCACTCATCCATGCCTTCTTACATATCTCCAACAAGCCTTCATTTCACTCTCTCCACTGCACTTAACTATCTCTGCATACACCTTATCAATCCCAGCAGCTGTCCCATTTTTTAGCTGCTTCACAGCGTTCTTCACCTCTGTGAGTGTCACATTTCCCGGCACTGTATTGCTTCTCTGTACACTCCCAAAACCAATCATGTTAACAGTTGCTTTGCTCTCTCCATTCCTAGTCATCAGACTTGTAAAAATATTCTTTCCATCTGGTCCTCACTCCATCCCCATGGGTTAATACTCTACCACTTACATCCTTCTAAGTCTCACATTTCTTTCCACTGCTACTTCTACATTTCTGCACCCCTTTCCACAATAACTTCCTATTTTCAGAGTATTTTGCATTCATTTTTCTTCTTAGATCATCATTTACCACCTCCTTTTTCCTCTTCACTAGTCTTTTTATATGTGCTTCTTGCTTTCAGTATATTCAGTTCTTATTTCAACTGAACCCCTGTCCTATAACCACTCTAGCCACTTCTTCCTCTTTTCCTCCACTGGTCTCTAAACCTTTTCATCTCACCATCCCATACCTTTCTTCTTTGTTGTTACTCCTGCCACACCACACACCGCTTTAGCATTCCTAACTAAGCTATCCCTATAATGAAATTCACAAGCTGCCCAGGTACTTAACCTCTTGAATTAGCGTAGGTGATGCGTTTTTCATTTTGTTTTTGTTATTTCTGGACATTTTTATTTAGCTCAGGAAGGCAAGGGGGAGACAGAAAATGAGATGGAGGGATGGAATGGAGAGGTACGTAAGTGGAGGAGTGCAAGTTGGAGGGATTGCAGCATGATGATTGGGGACAGGGGCAACATGGTGGTTCACTAGTAGCCACCCTTTCTGGGGCTGAGGTGTCTGGCTGCAGGTAGATAAAATTCTTGTAGTGAAAGATAAATGTTGGCTAAATCTACTCTCTTGTGTTTGAAAATTCTATTGTAAGATAAATAAACAGTAGAAATAACAAGAATGCAATAAAAAAGGCATCATCAGCTAGGACTGATTAATGTCTCATTGGTACATATATGCTTCAACATGTGGATGGGCAGAGTAACTGTAAATGCCCGCTCCAAGACTTCCTGGTCATTCCCCACTTTGCCTGTAAATCTTCGGTGATTCCCAAAGGGGGAATTCCTTCCCCCCCTCCTTGTGAGTTATTTTACATAACTTTAAATTCTCGAGTTATTTGCCTCCATTTTTCAGTACTTTTTTAACGCGTAACAGCAAGAAATCTAACGGTATTATGGAAATTTTTCCAAAGTTTTGGGATTTTTAGAAAGATTTTTTTTTTTCCTTTCTGAGTAGCATAAGAATGATTACAGATCCAGAATTCTGAATTTATTCTTTCAAAGCACAATTTAAAAAGAAAAATGTATTCTGCCATAAAATATGTATGTAACCAATAACACATCACAAAGGCTGCTTTGGCCATTTTGGAAGTACCTCTTTATCCTTTTCCCCTCAGAATGTCCAACTTTCCCCCAGTGGAGAATTCCCCCCCCCCTTTGGGAACTCTGCCCCATGACAGTGCAATATGCTCATCTTACATTTATTTAGCCTAAAATTACAATCTCTCCAGTCTGAATGCTGTGCTACGAGAGTGGTTTAACAGTAGAATTCAATGCTAGTCATGAGGAAGTTCTGTGAAAATGATGTAGGGCTCTAGCTATAAAAGGATGAAAATTTGGGTAAATGTGAAAGAACTATGGCACTGTACTTACTGTGTTTCCACTCTACGCAACTCAGTAACCTTTATGCTACTGCACATAGATTCCCTGCTTAAAATCTCATTCCAATTATACAGGTCTCCCCCCATATTCACTGAGGGTTAGGGGACACAGACCCCCACAAATGTGGGGGATCTGTGAATTTTGGATCTCCCCACCCTAGAAAATTCCAATACAGAATCAAATTATCCCTGGAAGCCCCTAAAAACCACTTTAGGGACCTGAAACCAGCGTAAAAATAAAAAACATATGCTGTGCTACTGTATGAAATACTTGAATAATAAAGAAGTTTTTAATGAGTATGGTTATAAGAATTTAGGGCAATTTTGTTGCTGATGACTGCCATAGACTCCTGTGGCAGTGTGCACAAAGACCTTAAAAACCATTTCTGGGACCTGAAAGTAGCATAAAATATCACAAATATATACTGAACTGCTGTATAAAAAACTGTAATATTACATGAGTTTTTAATGAGAATTGCTATAAGAAGTTAGGGTAAATCATGTAGCTGGTGACTTCCCAGAAAAATCTGCGAATACTGTATGCGAACTCACAAATAGCAATCCCGTGAACATTGGCAGAGACCTGTATATGAGTTCACAGGATAATTCTGAGAACAAAAAGGGTGGGGGAAAATTACAGATTGTTGGAAGTACCTTTTTCAGCTATAATTTTTTATGAAAACTCAGACATGTTATAGTTTAACACTTTCTTTCAACATATCCTTGAACATTGCAATATACACACACAAGTCCATCATCATCATCATCATCGTCATTGTCGCCGTCATCGTTGATGATGGAACATTTCAAAACACTGTGTAACCATGATGGAAAACTTCAAAACACTGTTTGACCTTTTTGACATGAAGAAAAACATTTCACCCTTTCAGTATGAAGAAATACACTTCACTTTTGTGCACACCTTTTTTTGTTTAATTTGTTTTGACCTTGTGTACTGTAGTTGAGGTCATGGCAGCAGTCTTGCAGCACTAGCAGATGCATTTCACCTTATCTGTCTACCTGTATCTGGCTGTTTATCTATTTATTTATCTGTTGCCAGTCACCATAATCATGCAAAGAGTAGCCACACAAATCGCCTCCACGTCACTCCGTCCTCTGCCATTTGGCCGTCTTGTCTTTAGTTTCTCCGTCTGCGTCACTCACATACCAGTACACTCTCCTTTTCAGTTTCATTCTTTACCTTCTCCACATGGCCCAGCCATCTCAGAGTATTTCTCTTAACATTTCAGTCACATCAATGTCAATACCATAATGCTGGTTTACTTCCTCAGTTGTCTGTCTATCTGTTCAAGTAATTTCACATGCTCCTGTCAAATAACTTTTTTATCACTTTTTTCCACTGCTCTCATCCTTGACTTGCGTCCTTCCATCAGGGATGAGGCGTGAATGTTAACCCTGTGGAGAAGTCTGGTACTGCCCAAGCTTGCATACTGCTCTTAGCTGTGGAGCCTGTATGCCATAGATATTGAGGAGTTCGATGCCGTACAGTGAATCATCATTAGGAAGCTACCCTCAGTAGCAGGTGAAAAATACTGGGGACAGCTGAAGCTCCTCAGCCTTTACCCTCTCCAAAGACGAAGGGAATGTTACTTCATTATAAACACATAGCAGAACTTCCTAACACTGACATCAAAGTCACCTGTAGCCACAGGGAAAGGTCCTGCTACATCAAAGACAGTAAATAAAGTGCCAAAGCATCTGGACCCTGTGGACCAACAGCTTCATCATAACTGAGTCCAAGCTATTTGGCAGCCTACCTAGATATTTCAGAAAACATGTCTGACATTTCCTTATCGTTCCTGCTCTCACTTCCTAACACAGCATGCAGTATGATTAAGTGTAATAACACTAGCAGCTCCATAAATGTACTCATATATCCAAGAACAAGGACTTAAACACATCCGACCCACTCTCAGTCTTAACACTTTCGCGGTCCGATCCTCCTGCAGCCAGCAGAACCCTATGGCTTTCCTCCCATCCCGCTTTCCCACCCTTCTCCTCTGCAGTGCGCTTAAGTTTTTTCCGTTCTGATCATGTTTTCACGCCAAAATATTTGGATTAGTGAATTTGCTTTTATACCGTTAGAAAGTTGAGACTTTGTAGAATAAGATGAAAGAAGAAAGAAAGTGATATTGCATAAAGTAAAACAGTTACGACGGTTATAAGTTGAAAGAGTGCATAAGAATGTTTATACCACTTTTTTTCTAATTTTTTTTGGTCACATTTTCAAATTTTCCCATTAATAAAATAAGTACCCGTATTACCGAACTGGAAATTCAATCAAGCTAATATCAGACCAAATTTTAGGACACTAGACACAATTCCTAATTTATGGTAAATATTTCTTTGTTTGGATGGGGATCAGTGTCAAAAGAACTGGTTGGACACTTTAAGGTTGAATGCAGATCCACGTCCAAAAACTGTGAAATTATTAATATTATGATCATGAAAGTGTTAATATTACGACTGTAAGATATTCTTGAGTATTTGGCACTTTCCATTAAGATCCTTCTAGCAGTTGAAGTCTGTAGTTTTCTTCCTTCACTGACAGATGTAGAACAGCTGAAATCTATCCAATATATTACCACCATGCCGGGAATTGAATCCAGGACTTTCAGGTGAGAGCTATTCTGACTTGCCGTAAGTGCTTGGGATAGATTAAAAGCATCTACTTGACCGAGTGACTGAGGGTTATTTCATCCTCTTCATACCCACAGTGGGGGTAGAGGGACGCTGGTTACATGATTGTGACAATATGAGATAACTTTTACCTGGTTGTGGTGTAGTGGTATGCAGCCTGGCTCTCACCTGAGAGTCCTGGGTTTGTCTCCTGGCATAGTGGTAATACATTGGATGATTTTTCCTGCGTAAAGTACAGTTTTCTCTCATCAACAGCTTAAATGTTTGTTTGATAGCTGACCAGTATTTATGCTTACCAAAGTAATCAAAAGAAGCAGAAATTATAGTTCTTAAGCTTAATAAAGTAATCAAAAGACACAGAAATTATAGTTCTTAAGTTTACTACAGAAAAAGAAGCAGAAAATATAGTTCTGGGAAGCTATTAATTTCTGGACAATAATACTTGAGATTTAGTTTTTAGTCTACTGTAGATTGTACTCGTTTCATGTTATAACTTTCAATTACTGTGGTCCAGTTAACTAAGCTGTGTGTTTTGATAATCGTGAGGCTTGTTTGTAATGATATGGTTAACACTTGGTCACATATTATTTTTTCTTTGAGTTGGGAGACTTTCTTATACCTCTTCTTTAGTGATCTAGTTGCCTACTACATCCCAGCATCTCTTATGCTGTTTATGTATTTTTTGTAGCATTTGCAAAATGCAGTATGTACAGTATTAGAAACATACAAAATAATACTAATGTTACACAGGCAGAGACAAATTACCAGTGCAGTAATACGGATGAGGTGCTAGGGAGCCTTCTTGACCAATAAAGAATACCATCCTTGGAGCAGACATTTGCATGTGCCATACTTAGTATGGTGCTGTCACACTAGGTTCTGGATTCACAAACAATCAGCCTCTGTTGTAATTAGAATTAAGTTTTCTTAGGAAGGACCAGGAAATGAGGGTAGAGAATCTTCCGTGGCCTCATGGGTTTCCAGAAAAAAAAAAAAAAATCAGTGTTATGGCAGGGAATTAATTATAAACGTTAGAGAATCCCATCCCATTTGGGTAACACTGAATCGACATTTCAGGTCACACAGGGGTCTCCCTCTCAGGCAGTCGCCGTATTTCACTGATCACACGGTAGTTGGTGACACCTGCCAGAAGTGGCGCTGACTCCTCACCCTCACTAGTAGTGGCATCGCTTTTGCTGCAGAGCCTCAGCCGTGCAGCACGCCCCTCAGTCCCCTCCACCCCTGTCCCTAATACACCCTCCTTGTCCACTGCACTGCCCCGCCGTGGCCCAGCACCATGTGGCAGCCACTTGCTGGCTCCAGATCCTCCCAAACCCAGTCGTGTTCTTGTTTGAGAGGCAGTGCCGCAGCTGCCACGCCTTCCACTCACTGCTGTAGGAAGAGCCAGATCCGCAGGTGAGATGGTGGCATAAGAGGCATCATATGATAGACGGGGAGACCTGGGAGAGTACATGGGGAGTGAGGCATCAGCCAACACTGGGGGTGCCTCTCCAGCATTGTCTACAAAACTGGAGGGCCGCGAGGTGACCACTTCACTGACAGAAGTCCTCCTGCTGACTGTCGCCTCATCCTCACCTGACGCTCCTGGGGAGGATCCAGGGGAGGGAGCAGGGGAAGGTCGTGGTAATAATGGAACCTCAGTAGGGGCTGGGGTGAAAGTGCGGCTGCGGTGGGGCTGAAACCGTTGCTCCTTGATGCAGGGGCAAGAGTTCCGCTTTAACTGTAGTGGTGCACGGCGCAATGTGCAGTCATCAGACGCAGGTGAGGCAGGGGGTGGGAGGCCATCGTTTTCACACTCCACCTGACCAATTCGCCGTGTTAGCTCCTCGGACATCGCAAACCGTAACATCTTAGGAGATTCCAGGCTTGGGGTGTGAGGGAGTTGTGATGCCTGACCCTTAATGCACCGCAGAGACCCTCGTACACCCCCTGCACACCCATTTCTAGCCAGAAGTGAGGACTGCAACCCTCGCTGACGTCGCCACCTTTCCCTGTGACGTCGCCATTCAGGATCCTCTCCTGATGGGGTACTCTAATTTTAGCATCAATGTAACTGACAAGGAAAGCACAAATGAAACATTTTCCCATTGTCTAGCAAGCCCAGGTGGCTATTTCAGTTTCAGGTGCAAACAGAATGGGGTAAAGAAGCCCTACCCAAAGTTCTCATGACATCTCCACTGTAGCATTATATTTTGTTATAAACTACTTGCTCCCAGCTGCTCTCTTCTTTCACCTAGCTTAAGCATATATTACCTCTGCTACTCATCTGATTGTGTATGACATGCAGGAGAACTGGTGGACTCAAGAAAATGGCCTTTCTAGAGATTTGACACCAACTAATGTATCACAATCTCTTTTCTCTATTCCACATTCCTCTTTGGATCAGTTTGTCATCTTCACTGCTCGAATGGCCATTAATCAGAACTGAACCACAATAATCACAGGACTCGTGTCCTTCCATTACATTACGTCTTCTACATAAACTCTAAGTACTCAGTTTGTTTTCATTCGATGACACTTGGCCACTCTCACATTTGTTATACTGTGTCGTGGTTGCGTGAACTTCGATGAGCTCTAGTTATGGGATGAGGTAGGAATGAATCTCTTTGGTCACTGGTTAAAGCTACCCTCCAATCTGATTGCACCTGACTGCCAGCCAAGCTGAAAAAGGTTAGGGATTTTTCTTAGGTTACAACACATGCACTGTGCTACAAAAGACTGTCATATACCTATGCTGGTTTATCACCATGAAAATTTTGGAATATTCAGTCTATGGCTGCCAAACTCTGCGACCTATATAATGTAAATGTCTCACACAAGCAGTTATAATTAATTTGAACAATTGTTCAGGGCTTCATAATGTTAGTGCAATATGCGCCGTTTTATATTTTCTTTCATACTGGATAAACTGCAGACTCAGCCTTGCAAGACAGTTTGTCCACTTCAGTTTCACTGTACAGTACCAATATCACTGACAGCCTACAATTGCCTGTTACTTGTGTTTAATGTGTGAATGACTATGAAGTCAGTGTCACTGGATAGCCTCTTTACAGTTCTGCTTTTGTGGTTTCTCAATTTTGTTTCTTAATCCCACCTAACCTCTGTTTTAGTAGGAATTACGGTTAGGATGGCAATAATTATGATGATAATGATGAAGATAATATTAATGACTTATTTATAATAATGATGATTATAAGGAGGAGGAAGATCTCTCACACATTACTGTCACCACATGAAATAATGTGTCAGGTGTGTGATCAGTATATCAATATTCATGTTTTATCTTTCATATTGATTACTGTGGTCTCATGATTTTAAATTCTTCAGAGATGTTATATCTTAACTCTGGTCTTCATATTTTAAGAATATGTTTGCTATGAAGGCCCTACATATTCCCAACTGTCACTTTTTAATCAATTATTCAAGTCCTTTTCCAGCTCTGCTGATGGCCAAATGTAGCCAGGTGAAGGTTCAGTTTAACCAAGGAGACTCCTCTTACCACATAAATAAGGTTAATTGTATTTCTTGCAATCATAACTATGTACTAAGGTAGTGGGAGTGGCTCAGTATGGTCAGGTGAAAATAAACGACTGTTACGACTACTCTTCCTGTTCTCTCATGTCCTCCCCACTCAAACCTCATGACCATTCAAGTTGTGAGAGTGGCTCAGTTGTCAGGTGAAGCCAAACTAATTATATCAGTTACCTTGTCTCATCTCTCACGTCCACCCTACCCAAACCCTACCAACTTACCAACAAGCCAGTAGGTGGTCATCTCGCCCTTGCCTTTAACTTTGATCTGACCTCTCTCTTCCAGCACATAGCCACCCAGGTTGTTCAAGATGTTCCGGCATGATACAGAACAGTGGATTCGTAGTGCTAAGGGAGAAAAAAAAAAAGGATATACAGTGTGAAAGGAAGAGAATAAAGTGAGAATATTTAAGGAAGAGAATAAAGTGAGAATATTTAAGGAAGAGAATAAAGTGAGAATATTTAAGGAAGAGAATAAAGTGAGAATATTTAAGGAAGAGAAGAAAGTGAGAATATTTAAGGAAGAGAAGAAAGTGAGAATATTTAAATAATGTCAGAGCATATATGGGAAGTATCTGAGGAACGCGATGGACATATGAAGGGACGAGACAAAATTGAAAAGATGATACACATTTGTGAAAACACAATGCAAAATAAGGAGGAAAATGGGGTACCATAAATAGAGGAAGAAGACGCACAACTCGATGTTGTGCTGCCAACAGAGAACTCTGTCCTTAGAAATAAGCCAAACAGTTTCATGTTACCCATGAAATCATTTTACTTCGTTGGATGTTATCCACATAACCAAATTATGCCTATTGATCTATTGAACTAAAGTGCTCCAGTCTGACAGGGGTCAAAGAGGACTTGACATCTGAGGCAAGGTTTTGGTTTATTACTCACATAATTTCACTCAGGAGAAAGCGAGGCTGGACACCCTCAGCTTAAATGTCAAGAGTGAGTAATTTGGTCTCAAACATCTACGCTCCTGATGGAGCAAAAAACAAGTGAAAGATAGGCAGATTTTCCCGAATCTGGCTGCACAGACAAATTATGATATTATCTCTCTCTCTCTCTCTCTTCCTGAGGTCCCAGGCAACGCCTGTATGAACAATCACTTTCTCCCTCTCCGTACAGAAATGAAATTTTGCACACTGGCAGACCATCTGGATCCCATTTTAGACAGGGCTGGGAACCATATACTGCTGCTCATCATGAGGGATGGGTGTTCTGTGTGTGTGTAATTCACTGGTTCGGTCAGGATCACTTGATGGTCGTGATCGTCAGCTTTTACCCTTCCGGAAGGGAGCTGAGAGCTCATATAGTCCGATCTAAGGGGCAGTGTGTGTGTGTGTGTGTGTGTGTGTGTGTGTATATATATATATATATATATATATATATATATATATATATATATATACACAATAGTTTGTCATTTATCTGGACACTCAGTATCCAGACATGTTCATTATCCAGATGCTGGACCATGGCTCTATTAAACCCTTATGCAAATTTACTTGCTATTATCCGGACACAAAAGTCCCCGAGAACTTTGGCTGACCAGCTGACTTGTTCAAACTTTCGGTTTCATGGCCACCAGACTCGAGCTGTGAGCAGGAAGTAGTCTGTAACCCACAACCAGAGCTAAAACGTACATTCGCCCCTATAATGAATAGTCAAAGTCGTGCGCTTGTCCAATCGTTCCCAACAAACCCCCAGCACCCGAGTAATACAACTGTAACCCACAAGCAGTGTCAGAATGTCCGTACACATCTCCACTGAATGTTCAGTGTTGCGTGGCCACCGGGCTAAGTCTTTCCCAACCGCCACCACCATCAAAAACAGACCACAAGCCTCGAGTATACGTTCGGTGACAGTGGCCATCCACTCCTCTACCACAAGTTGAAAGTCCCTTGGGCACTGTGAGTTGTATTTCAGCATGGCCACTCGGCATCTAACAGACTGCAAGCCACAAGTAAATGTACAGTAAAAGCTCCTGTCCCCCTGCTGACAGAAGGGGGAGAATCCTGCCCACAGCCTCGCTTCTACCCCCCTCCCATCCCTCCTCCATACCCTTCCGGCTCCCCCCTCACTCTCTACCCTCCTCCATGGTAATGACACTGACTTGTGAGTTTTCACATTTTTTTGTGATTCATTCAACTACTATTGGTTGTATCGAAATTCCAAAGTGGCCACGAGAAATCTCATGAAATTCTGCATCTAGACATATGCTTAACTCTTGGAAGGTGCTTGAAAATTTTGCACTAGGATGGTGGGAAGTTATATGAAGCTAAGTTTTACCCCTATTCTATCTCTACAGTATCTATCTATTGCCAGACAACTCAATCCCGTTCAGGGTGGCCACAAACAAATCGCATCCACGTTGCCCTGTCCCCTGCCATTTCACTGCCCTGCTCCCAACTCACACCCCCCTCTCTCATATACCTCTCCACCCCATCCCTCCATCTCATCCTCGGCCTTCCCCTGCCTCTCCCCTCCTCCACCTCACTCACATACACTCTCTTCATCAGTCTTTCACCCTCCATCTTCTCCACATGGCCAAACCACCTCAGTGTATTCATCCTAACACTTCCTATCACATCCACATCCACACCACAACGCTCCTTTATATCCTCATTTGTCAGCCTGTCTCTTTTCACTTCTATGCTCACTTCCCTGTTTCTTATCACTGCTTTCAAGGAACTAGCAACCTTTCTTCCCTGCTGTACCCTTTCAAGCACTTCACCCTCCAAACCTCCATCTTTACTCATCACACTACCCAAGTACTTAAACGTACTCACATTTTCCAAATCCTCACCATCCAACCTCGCTGTACATTCACTGACTTCATCTCTCTCAAAGACCATCACTTTACTCTTCCCTACATTCACCTTTAGATTCCGTTTCTTACACACACTCCCAAACTCATCCACCAAGCCTTGCAGCTCCCCTTCATCTTCACTCAACAACACAGTATCATCTGCAAACAACAGTACTGGGAGTTTCCAAACACTATCCTCTCTCACCAGGCCCACTCCAACATCCACTACCCTACCTTGTACCTCTTTTATTACCCCATCCATGTACAGACTGAACAACCATGGAGACATGACACATCCCTGTTTCAACCCAACCTTCAAAGAGAAAAATTCACTCAGTTCACCATTCACATGCACTGCAGCCTTAGCACCAACATACATACTCTTCACAGCATTCAACAACTTCCCATCTACTCCATATATTCTTAATACTTTCCACAATCTTTGTCTATCCACCCTGTCATATGCTTTCTTCAAATCCATGAAAGCCGCATACAACTTCTTTCCCTTCTCTAGAAACTTTTCCACTAAAGATCTAAGAATGAATATCTGATCTACACAACCTCTTCCCTTCCTAAAGCCTCCCTGTTCCTCTCCAACTAATTCCTCTGTTCTTTCTCTAACTCTTTCAATAAGTATCCTACCATACACTTTAACCCCTGAAAACTTTATTTTCACTCCATTTTCGTACTTTTACTTATCAGTTTTATGTATTTTTGTTAGCTTATCTTATAGTATAAACACCAGCGAAGATGATGGTATACAATTTATACCAATATAACCAAATTTCCAGTGGCATATTTGGCTGTGGAATATTATTTGAGCCCCAGGAGCAATCACTCATCACAGATAACTGATTTTCAAACCGTCTTCAGGTTTTTTGTTGATATATGTTGGTAATGCATATTTTCATGATGTTTAGCACTAATATACATAATCCTGTGTGTGTTTTGATGTCTCAATATGGCAGAATGACCGGAAAACAGTGCCAGAATTACAGTAGGAGGGATACTGTACATACAGTAGTGTACAGGTAGGGTGTTTTTTTGTTTTCAGTTTTTTTCTCATGGTTTTTTTGGTGTTTAGCATTACTTTGAGTATTCCTATGTGTGTTTTGATGACTAAATATCGCAGACTGATCTGAAAACAGTGCCAAAATTAGGAGGGGTACTGTACATACAGAACTGTATAAGTAGGGTGTTTTTTGGTTTTCATTTTTTTTTTTTTTTTTATGCTTGGTATTTAGCATTACTTTGGATATTCTTAAGTGTGTTGTGATGTCTAAATATGGCAGATTGACCTGAAAACAGTGGCAAAATTAGCATAGCTAGGGTGTTTTTTGGTTTTCAGTGTTTTTTTTTTAATGGTTTTCTTGGTGTTTAGCATTACTTTGGATATTCTTGTGTGTGTTTTGATGTCTAAATATGGCAGACTGACATGAAAACAGTGCCAAAATTAGGAGGCATACTGTACATTTAGTAGTGTATAGTTTTGTTTTGTTTTCATGGTTTTCTTGGTGTTGAATATTATTTTGGATAATCCTCTGTATGTCTTGATGTCAAAATATGGCAGAATGACCTGAAAACGCTGCCATAATAGGGATGGGTACTGTACATACGGTAGTGCATAGGTAGGATGTTGTTCAGTTTTCAGTGGTTTTTCTGCATGGTCTTCTCAGTGTTTACCATTACTTTGGGTATTTCTTTGTGTGTTTTGATGTCTAAATATGCATGAATGACCGGAAAACACTGCCAAAATAAGCATAGGAAATGTACAAATAGGTTAGGTATAGGTTGGAGGTTGGGTATAGGTAGGGTCTGGGTATGGTAGGGGAATAATGTTCATTATCCGGATGTTGCCACTACCCGGACATGCCTTTGGCTCTATCATGTCCTGCTAAATGAGAAATTACTGTGTATATATCTATCTATCTATATCTATCTATCTATCTATCTATATATATATATATTCATTTACTCATTCATCATCCAATCCTACATTCTCCCATGAGGAGCGTAGGAGTCCGGGGCTAGGCAAGTTGGTCCTGACATTTAAGATGAGAGTGACCGGCTTCACTCATCCCTGAGTGGCATTACGTGAGCAATAAACCCCAACCAGCCCTTGGATATAAACCTTCACCAGCTCAATCCATTTGGAGCTCCGTAATTACCCATTAAACCACCAGGCGCCAAAATTTGGTTATATGGTTACCACCCAACATAGTTAATGTTTCCTGGTGTACGAGAAACCATTTGGCTTGTCACTCAGTGTAGAGTCACCACAGGCAGAAGGAAGAGGAAAGAATGAAGGAAGAAAAGACAGAAGAGAGAGTGTAAAGTCACCCATAGGCAGAAGGACAAGGAAAGAATGAAGGAAGAGAGGAAAGGGCAGACACCCGAGAGCAGCACTACATCGAGGGAGTGGATCGTGAGTGCCCCCACTTACATAAATAGATAGATAGATAGATATAGATGTATATAGATATAGATATACAGTATATGTATATATATATATATATATATATATATATCATCATCATCATCAGCCGTTTGAGTATCCACTGCAGGACCGGCCTATTCCGACCGAAGTCGGGATGATACAGCCAATGTATCCCTACCAAGTGGCTTAGGCTGTCTAGTAGAGATTGTATGTAGGGTGAGAATTGCTTGTCAGTGTAACTGTCGTCTTGGAGTGGCTTTGGATGTGTGTGTAGTCTGTGAACCAAGTGTAATTGGCCCGCGCAAACCGACTGGGTGCAAGCATACTTTATAGTAAACGACACTGGTTCAACCACAGCACCCCTGGTGTCCGGCAATGTAGTACGTGGCCAGGTGAACACTCCCAAAGTTTATTACCCTGGCGGGGTGCGAACCCTGGCTCACCTGTGTACGAAACGCACACTCTACCACTGTACTACAGAGGCTCCATATTATATAGTGTATATACTGTATATATATATATATATATATATATATATATATATATATATATATATATATAAATATATATGAGTATATACTGTGGCAAAGGCACTCAGAATCAATACATCTATAAATATAATGCTGTGGTTTGTATAAGGAAAAAAGAATGGCTATGAGCACCTCACCTTGCCCTGTGGACTCCATTCGTGAGGCTGTGTTGACCGTGTCCCCGAAGAGACAGTAGCGAGGCATCTTAAGGCCCACCACTCCGGCACACACTGGACCTAAGGACAAAGGGCACAGCTATAATACTTTTCCCTTAACTGGATCTAATATTGCCATTTCAAAGTTGAATGTTGATTGGCTATGTCAGATTAACACAAGAAAATTGTGCTGGTCATGAATAAGTGCCATGGATAGGATATAGTCATGTCACTGCCATATCCATATTTTGACACACTGACACACAGGGGGCTGAGGATGGTAAAGTGGTTTGAGAGGTAGTTTGTTGTGTGAAAGTACATAAGTCCCATCCTAGATAGATAGACTCCTCGATATGAGCAAAAATGGGACGTCCCTGAGAAATAAGGGGGAATAGGGAGGTGGAGGGAGTGTGGGGGGGCATCAGGAGGGGGGGGGGAAGGAGCCAATATGCCTGCCACACACAGCCGGTATGGTCTAGAAAGGGTATGGGAGGAAGGTTAGGTAGCAGGGAACACAGAGGGCAGCATCCAGTAGGGCAGAGGGAGATGGAGATATGTGTGGTCCCCACACCCTGGGAGGGGGCCTGATCTTGCCTTCCACCAGAGGATCTCGTAGTTCCCATTGGCTAGGTACCACTTGCATCATAAAAATGGCGAGGGTACAGCTCTCCAGATTTATGTAACCTTGCTACGATCATGGGACATAGGACTTTATGTACAAAGCTCAGAAAAAACGATCGTCGTACATAGTGCTTAAGGGGTTAAGCAGAGTAGTTTTTGAGACATACCAACCTGAATGCTGATTCATGAAAGATGCTACTTGGCTAAATATTCTGGATGGCTTTGGTTACTATGCATTTACGTCTGCATTTCTCAAGGACTGTGCTGCGCAGAGGAAGGAGGTTATTAAGACTGTGTACAGTAGTGATGGGCGATCGGTCTTTTAATTTTCTTTGTAACTGAGGGTGATGCAGCATAAAGTTATATATGCACGATGGATGTTAATCTAAATACATAAAAAATGAAAGACATACCAAACAGACCAACTAGAAAACTTAGATAGCAAAATTTATAGTACCTGAGTGAAGGCCGATGCGTAGCTTAAGGGTGGTGTTCGGACGGTGTCTGATTTTGAAGCGCTTAATGGCATCAAGAAGATGAAGGGACATTGAGGCCACCTCCCCGGCATGTTGATCCTCATTCCTGATGGGCAGCCCGCTCACCTAAGGGATGGAATGGATAAATGAAGGAGACAGAGAGATGGAGAGGAAACAGGATGAACAACTCTTGTTACTGTTTTGGTTCCAGGCTCGTCAGGACGTAAACCCAGTGGACTGCAGGCTGAAGTTTCTCTTTTTTCCACAGTCCACCAGCCTCTTTTGTGGGGATAAGGAGAAAACTAAGATATGTTTGTATGACTGGGTGGTTCCACATCCTGGTTAAATTGGTGTCCACACGAAGGCCTCCCTCCACCACATACAGTAGATAATTAGATGATTAGGGAATGAGTTGGGAAATTTTGTGAGGGGAAGATAGAGTGGGACGACTGACTACCATGTTCTAGGCGGCATAGAAGGCTCCTTAAAGGCGTGATTCCACCGGGGCAACACAGGCAACATGTAGCATGCGATTTGCCTGGCTTTCAACCAGGCATATATATATATATATATATATATATATATATACAGAGATGAACGGACGGTGAGGTTAGTGAGGAATATAATTATGGAAAACAACGACGGTCAGGACAAACACACAGACTTCGATTTCATTAGCGCATGATGTCGTGCATTTGGGAAACTTTCTATCATCTCTTTTGAGCGATTTGCTCGGCATACTGCAGAGGAATAATCTCTCGTTGATTATATGTTGCTTTTTGATAGCGTGATAGTTTAGTCAAATCCCTTTGCCCATGATCGTCAATCCTTTTAAATCTAATGTGCCTGGATATCTTCATTTGGGATACCAGTACTCGTATGTACAATTTTCGATGGATGGGACAAGTGCTGTAGACTCACAGCCTTGTATTCTTGATTTCGTACAAAAGGTTACAAATTTGGGAATAATGACCTCGGATCTACAACACACACACACACACACACACACACACACACACACACGTTCTCGCTTGCCATCTGGTAGACGAGAGTTCGCGCCTCGCTCAGGTTGCGAAAAGTTTAACTGACAAAGTGGGTGGTTACTGTCCCCCTTGAGCAAGGGGACGGGTGTGTGCGTGTGTGAAGGTCACAGCCTTGCCCTTAGATTGGATTATATGAGCTCTCAGCTCCCTTCCGGGAGGGCAAAAAGCTGACGATCACGACCATCAAGTGATCCTGACCAACCCGGTGAATTACCCGGTGAATTACACACACACACACACACACACAGACGCACACTGACCACATCAGTGAGAAGGTACGGAACATGTACAGTATACACTGCATGCTAATATGAGAATAGCATTCACATACATAAATGAAGACATGCTGAGAAAGATAATAACATCATTTATCAGACCAACGCTGGAGTATGCATCTGTAGTCTGGAATCCTCATCTCAGTGAAAACATAGATACGACTGAAAAAGTTCAAAGGGCCGCTACAAGATGGGTACCAGCTTAAGGGATCTGAGCTACGAAGAAAGACTAAAAAAAATGAATATGCCAGCATTACAGAAGAGAAGGAAAAGAGAAGGTATGATTATGCTATATAAATGCGTCTCAAGGAAAGAGAAAATATACATAAATGGGATTATAACCTGTGGGGAAACATCAGCAAGAGGACACTGCAAAAAACTGCATAAATGAGAGGTGATAAAGACGTAAGGAAATTCAGTTTCCCAAATAGGACAACTGATCTGTGGAATGCACTACCGAACGAAATAGTGTGTCCAAAAACAATTCATAAATTTAAGGATATGTATGATAAAAGTGATTTAATACACTGGACAGTACGAGCTTGACTCATTCCTGTTAATACAATTAGGTAAGAAAAATTAGGTAAGAACACACACTTTTTATAGAGATAGATAGATATATTCATAGGTATACCGTAGGTATAGATAGATGGATGTAGATATAGACAGACATAGCTGGCTAAATAAAGAGATAAATAGACAGATAAGTATATATAAATATAGATATAAACTTACCACCATGTAGGCGTCCCCGATGGTCTCAACTTTGTACACATCATAGTGACCAATAATCGAGTCGAAACAGGTGTACAGGTCGTTCAGGAAGTCCACAACCTGCAATGAGGAATGTTGAAGAATCTTTATAGCCTGCTACAAAAGAGGGACAGCATCAAACTCGGTTCCTGTCTTCATTTTCTCCACCACTCGATAATACCTTACTGCTGCGAGAGACAAGTGAGTGTTGTATCATCTGATTGTGTGTGTGTGTGTGTGTGTGTGTGTGTGTGTGTGTGTGTGTGTGTGTGTGTGTGTGTGTGTTTTAGGCATGTCAGTGGCAACATATGCTGTCTTGCATATGCTTAATTTCAATGGACCAAAAACCCAATTAATCACCTTTCATGAATCTTCTATCGATGATTTCTATCTAATAACGTTACTTTTTTGTGCTGTCAGTGGGTTATTCCCTGATGGGGCAGTCAAGGGCTGTGAGGGTAATTTTGAGGGACCTAAAATTCTGATGTGCTAGTGAATGAAGTAAATGCCTAGTAACTGAGATATATCATGTAGCAAGTCAGTACAGGAAAACACATTGACGGTGGAGACATCAAGTCCAGAGAGAGAGAGAGACTAGAATGATGGAGGAGAAAAAGATTATAAATCACAGATAAAAATATAGACTGAGAAAGGTGGATATACAGTATATGTAGAGAGAGAGAGGATGATGGATGAATGAATGGATGCATGTGCGATAATGGTTTGTGTGAGATACTGAGAAATACACGGATGCAAAGAAATATGATGATATATGGTATCTGCTCTTTCAGTCTATCTATCTATCTGTCTATCTATCTATAATTTTTATGGATATATATACATATATAAAGATAGATAGGTAGACTGAGAGATCGATGTACATATATATTCTATATATATATATATATATATATATATATATATATATATATATATACTGTATCTAAACCCGAATGTGGCCTATACGGCACTGACAGCATTGTGAAGCCTACAATGTTACCGAAGTAGATGATATGGCAGTACTATTCTTTCTCATCCGCTTGTCTATCTTTCGATCTGTCTACCCTCCTTTCCTGTATCTACTACCGAACCGAACCTGCATAGAGCGGTGTGGATTCTGCAGATACCTCTATGAACCTACGAAGGTAAGGAAGTAGATGATGTGGTAGTACTACTATTCTTTCATATCCGTCGGTCTTCCTTTCTATATGCCTGCATCTATTACCCTGTATCTACTATCAAACCAGACCTACCTGGAGCGGTGTAGATTCTGCTGACATCTCCGTGAAGCCTACGATATCACTGAAGTAGATGGTGACGAGGTCGAAGCTCTCTGCCTCCACCTTGTGTCCGCGTTTCAGCTGTTCAGCCACATACCTCGGCAGCATCTCATACAGCAGGGCCTCTGAGTTGAAGCGTGAGGGATGGAGCGGAAACTATAGCACATTTACTTCGACATGACAAATATCCCTAACCCCTTTCAGTATTATTGATGGCCAAATGTAGGCAGACTGAAGGGATCTGAAATACATCCATGCATATTCTTTGCAACTTCGTAACTATGGGTCATTGATTTTCATGCAACCAGTACTTAGCATCAAAGTTGCAGGAGTGACTCTAGTTTTGTCAGGTCAAAGCAAACTATAATGGAGAGAGTAGGGGGAAACATGATAATGTGAGAGTGGAGATAGAGAGTGAACTGGGGGAGGGTCAAGAGGAAGAGCAATGAACACTGCGGTATGGAATTCAGATTTACAGACTGTTCGCTGCAGCTACCGAGATTAAATCCGTAACCACCTGGAGCCCACTATTCTATCCACTCTGCTCATTCCATCTTTTTCATTCCCTCACCTCCTTTCTCTTTCCATCGCTCCCAACCACTCCTCTTCCCCTTCCTTCTTCTCTCCTTCTCTCCCTCCCACTACCCTCTCTCTCATCCTCCGTACCACTCCTTCCCTTTCACATTACCACTCCCCTCCCTCTCTCTCCCTCCTTCCCTGCCACTCCCTTTCAGCCCCCTCTCTCTCCTTTCCTCCCCATCATGCCTCTTCCCCTCTCTTCCTTCATCCCTATCACTCCCTTTCCCCTCCCTCTCTCCCTGTCTCCCTCTCACGCCATTCTTTCCCTCCACCTGACCATTCCTTTTTCCTCTCTTTCTTCCTCCCCCCCCCCACCTCTCTGTCTCCTTTTTCCCTCTGTTTGTTTCTCCTTTCTTCTTTCCATTCCTCCCTCCATACTGCTCCCTCCCCTCTCACTCCCATACTCTCACCTGTCACCCTAATGATCCAGTTTATTTTCTCGAGGGTGACCTACGATTTATACCCAACTCGTCCTCTCATATCCATGTCGACCTCCTTTACTTTCACTACATTCTTCACATTTTCCAAGCCCCCTTCTCTTTTTTCTTCCTTTTTTTTTTTCTGTTGCTCCCTCCATCACCTCCTATTACTTTTTCCTTATGCTCATATTAATTTCTTTCACATATTCTAATTCACTGATTTTCCCTTTCCTTCCTCATCTCGCCTCCCTTATCCTCCTTGGTCACCTCCTCCTTCTGCTGCTTTTCCTCCTCTTATGTACTATAGATGATATTAGCACTAGTGTATTATGTGTTTTCATTTACGTTCAAAAACTTGTCCTCTGCCTCTTCCTCCATGTATCCCTCTTCTTCTTCTTCCTCCCCTCCCCTCACCTCTCTTCCTTCTCCTTCTCCTCCTCCTGCTCCTCCTCCTCCTTCCTCACCTGTCTTCTTCTTCTCCTCGATGAGCAGGTCTGTCCTCTCATCGACCAAAGCTTCGAGATTGTTGGCGTACTTCTCCATCATGGCCAGCATGTTGTCGAAGATGTTGGGCTTCCTGACGGAGTAAAAGAACAGTACTAATGATGTTAGTAGTAGTGGTGGTAGTAGTAGTAGTAGTAGTAGTAGTAGTAGTAATAATAATAATAATAATAATAATAATAATGAATTATATTAATAATAATGATGATAATAATAAAAAAATAATGATAATAATAATAATAAATAATAATAATAATAATAATAATAATATTATTATTATTATTATTATCATTATCATTATTATTATTACTATTATTTTACTCTAAATGTATGAAAGAGCCATTGTTTGTCTGTCCTTCAGTCACGTCCAAACCAACGGCCAGAGACCCCCCGGACCTATATATAATCTGAATCAGGGTATACCCTCCCCACTTTCCCTTCTATCTCTCACTTTCTCTACCTCTCCTTTCCTTCTCTCCGTTCTCACCCTTACTCTCTCTCTTCCATTTTTCCCTGTTTTCTCACCCTCTGTCTACCTCTCCCTCCTTTCTTCTACCTTTCCTTTACCACTGCGTCTCTTCATACTCACATGCCTTTCCTGAGCGGCCTTAACTTGATCCTAACAGCTCTGAAGTCCGGCCTCTCCTCCGGCACCTCAGCCCAGCACTCACTCAGCACCGTCCGCACACACTCCTCGCACTGTCCTAGCCCGGCCAGGGGGGGTCTGTGGAGAAAAAAGGAAGTGAGAGGAGGGGATGCAAAGGAGTATACAGTAAAGAACAACAATCACCAACAAACGTAAAGGTACTTTCGAAACTGTTTTTGTTGAGAAAAATAAGACTGGTATCTAATTCTATGGAATGAAGATAAGGATAGCAAGGCAAGACGAACACAGGAAGAGGGATGTTAAATGGGAGACAGAGAGTGGTAGGGGAGGTAATGGAAGGTAAGAAAGGCAGAAGTGTGTTCGTGAGGAAGATAGAGGGTAAGGGAAATTGGGTGTGGATGAGAAAGGGAGGTAGGAGCATAAATGGAAGAGATGGAAGGGAGAGACTGAGAGAGCTGAGAGGGAGAGAAGGGGTTGCGAGAGGGTGGGACGTGAGAAGAGGGGAATAGGGGTAGGATGTGGGACATGAAAGATGGGGCTGAGAAATGGAAGAATGAGGGGGGGCGGGAATGGGTGAGAGAGGAAGAGCGCTGTTTGAACCAAGGACCAGAGAATTCCGAAGGAGAGAGAGACGGATGAAACACATGCTTAACACCGTACGCGCACACTCTTCGCTGTTTCAGCCTGGAGGTGGTGGAGGGGGATATAGGGAGGGACTGCAGGGATCAAGTCGGGCTGTGAGACAGTGGAAGAGAAGAGGGAGTGCAAAGGAGTACAAAAAAGGAAAGCACACAGCAGCATATCTATTAGTTCCTCGAGGCTGTTTGTTGTGAGTTAGGGTATGGCTAACGTAAGTACTCCATGGGTCAAAGACAAGGTGAGGAAACCGAGAAGTCTCCTAAATAGGGGGTGGAGGAGAGAGAGAGAGAGAGAGAGAGAGAGAGAGTTGTGGAATATTCTCCCCACAGCATGGTGGGGAACGGGCAAACATGAGAGCCCGTCAGGGAAAATGCGAAATAAGGCTCCAATGAAGGAGCAAAGCACGGACGCAGACTGGCAGACAGGGCAAAGGCGGCAGAGGAAGGGAACGAGGCGATGGTGGAGAACAGCCCGATGATCGACGAGGCGAGGGGGAGAGAGCGTTAGACTGCACGGCGCCGATGGAATGGGCGCCGGCAAGCTCAGGTGGAAATCCCCAAACGACTCGGCGGTACTTGGCGGCCGGCTGCTCGGTGTTCACAGAGGGCAGAGAGGGACGAGAGCGAGGTAGACTAAACGGCGCCGATGGTGAGGGCGCCGAAGCTCAGATAGAAGCGTCCCGAACTCTGCCCTCAACCCCCATTCACTCGCTCCAGCTCTCCACAGCAGCAGGTGGAAGCGTAGAGGGAAGGCCCAGTCCAAGTGGACACAAGGGCACAACCCCGGTCAAGGTGGTGGCGGAGGGAGGGTGGTCGGCCATGGAAAGGGCGGACGAGCCTCAACCTCCTGGTGGGCTGACCAGGGCACTCCCGTAGTGGAGAGGACAGGCCGGTCCCTCAGCTGAAACGGCTGCTGTGGAGAGCTGGTCCCGCCGGGAACAGCGGTGGAGGTGTTGCCTCGGCGAGAGGTGGGCTGCGAGTGAGAGAGAGAGAGGCACATGGTGAAACGTGTGTGGCACTGTGCCCTAGAATGAGAATGGAAAGGGGAGTGGAGCAAGAATGTGTTAAGTAAGGAAGAACGGAGGTAAGTGCGCAAAAGATAGTATGGGACGACAGCTTTTCTCTCTCTCTCTCTTGTTTTCCTCAATGTGTCGTTTTGTTTCCGGGCATCGGTGTGACTATACTGTCGTCTTTTTTCTTTGTCATTTTAATATTTATTTTTTCCTCCATGTATCTACTATATACTAAAGCTACTTTATTTGTGCTTCTATGTCGTCTGTGTGTTTGTCGTTTCCTTATTTTTCCAAGTTTTTGTAATCTTTTTTTTTTTTTCCCTCCCCTCACGTCTCTGCTTTTGTACAGTGAATCTATTGTGGTTCATGATCTGTGCTTCTATTTTGTCGTCTTTGTTTTTGGCGTTCCCCTAACTTTTCCGTTTTATCCATTGTGTACCATGGTGTTTTTGTTGTCGGTTTTGTTCTTGGTGTTCCCCTAAGTTTTTCGGGTTTATTCGGTGTACATACCATAGTTTTTTGTGTTATGATCGTTATCTTTTGCGTTTCCCGTGCTTCTTCAGGTTTATCCGATATAACATAGTGTTCTCTGTCGTGGTATTTGTTCCTGTCCTCAGTCTTATATATCCAGGTCTAGGGGGTTCGGGCATTTCTACCAGATGTGGCCCATACGAGTTTATATCGAAGGGGCAGTTGAAGTTTACTGATCACCTAGCACCACTGACGGCAAAGCAACGGATTAAATTCGCTTTAAGTGTCTGAACTAATGAGCCTAACTCAGGGCACCTACTCTTCCGATGGGATAATAAAGGATCGGATAACTGACAGATAGATCCAGTGAAGCTTGTATACAGAGTGGTCCGTGAATAGTGATCCACTAGCAGCACACGTGACAGTATCTTATGTGTTGCGGGGATGACACAGTCGTTAAATGTGAGAATGGTTGTGGCAGTGGGAGTAGAAAATGAATAAATGATGCAGAGTAGATACTGACAACACTTACTAAGCCCTTCCCACAACACCCGAGAAATCGCTCTTCGGAGTGGAGGCAGAGCATTATATTATGTGAGCAACCTAGTTTGTGCGTTGTCTCTGTCCTAGTCGTTCCCTTTTTATCTCTTCCTTCTCCACCTTTATGCAGGGATTCATAGAGTTACCTTGTCTCTGTGCTGTCATTTTTTTTTTTTTTTTTTTTTTTTTTCCCGATTTGTTCAGATTTCCAAGTTTATACAGCAAACCTAGTGTTTCAGTCTCTCATGTCGCTTTTGGTCCCTCATTATTTTTCTCCATGTTTGCAGGATCAAGTAGTGAATCCGTGTATTTGTGAAATAATCCTTTTTTTTTTTTTTTTTTTTGTCCTAATTTCTCAAAGTTATTGCTTTTTTGTCGTTCTTATACTTCAAAGTTATTGCATCTAATCTCTTGTTTCTATGCATCTGTTATAATTTCAGCAGTTAATATAATGTTGTTGTGTGTTTGTTTTGTCATTTTTACAATGACTATAATGATTCTGTATATCAATGTTGTCTTTTTGTAGCGAATCTAGTGGTTCTGTGAGTCTGTGCTGCCGTTTTTACATTGAATCTAGTGTTTTTGTGTATCTGTGTTCACTTTTTTACACAAAATTTAGTGTTTCTGCGTATCTGTTTCCCCGTTTTTATGTTGAATCTAGTGTTCCTGTATACCTGTTTTCTCGTTTTTACAGCGAATGTGATATTTCTTTGTATCTGTGCTGTTGTTTTTACAGTGAATCTAGTGCTTTTGTGTATCCGTGTTGCCGTCTCTGCTCCTGTCGTTCTCCTCATTTCTCCAGGCTTACACTGCGAATCTAGTTAATTCCAGACATATATACTGAATCTTGTAAACTCCAGATATATTTACTGAATCGATATAGTTATCTGTTCAGATCTAGGACCCTACGCTGGCAGCTGCCAAATACGTGGTTTATCTGCAGGGAAAATGTAGTTGTCACAGTAAATCGCTGTATAATATAATGGTACAAGTGTGTGTGTGTGTGTGTGTGTGTGTGTGTGTGTGTGCACGCGCGCGCAGAATGGGTTGTGGATAAGATGTAATATATTCTTTAGTTTTTACTTCATCCTTTCCTCTCACTTTATCCCTAAAAAAAATAAGCAAAAGGAGGAAGTATTGTCCGTAGGAGATTCATTTATAATATACTGAGAGAGGCTGGTATGAGGGTTGGTAAAGTGTATTGTGAGTATGCTTCACTCTGATATCATTTTACTCTTGTGTCTCTCCCTTTCTCTAGTAAACTTCGAACAAGGAAGAAGGATGGCCAGAGAGTACGGAAGAACCACTGGAGTAAAGGTATAACAGGGGAGAGGTGCTAGGGAGACGAAAGGGAAGTGATTTTGGAAACAACAAGGGTATGACATTAAGAGGCGAACTGGGACTGAATTGGAGGGGATGAACGTGAAAGGAGGTTGACGAGTTGCGTGTGTGTGGAGGGGAGGTGATTTTTTTTTTTTTCTGGGGGAGGGGGATGGGTCGAGGTAACAGAGCAATGAGTCAAAAAAGGAAGTATATGAGAGGACTGAAAGGGAAGCAATGGTGCGTAGGAAACATATTAAAGGGACAAAAGATTCTTAAATGAATAGGTGTGAGGGAAGGTAGGAAATGAGGGATATTAAAGAAGAAAAAGAATATGGAAATGATATGAACCAGCAAAGAGAGACACTGTACGTCGAACAAAAAGTAAAGGGGTACAAAGGAGTATAACGGAAAACAGATCCCTCGTTATTGAGTAAGTGGGGCATATTTAAGTCTATACATATTTTTTCTAGTAGGAAGAAAAGGCATAAGCCTGGGAGATAAAGGCAGGGCAAAAGAAGGTATAAAAGAAGTAGAGGTGAGAAGAGGAGGGAAAGTAGAGAAAGGAGAGATTCTGGTAGATGGGAGGGTTATTTGAGTAGCTCTCCAGATACCGGGAGAGAGGAGGAATGGAATGTATAAGACAGATCGGAGGCGTGGGGAGCCATAATATTTATGTGTGTGTGTGTGTGTGTGTGTGTGTGTGTGTGTGTGTGTGTGTGTGTGTGTGTGTGTGTGTACGAATATATGTACTGTATGTATGTATCTTCAGGCATAAAATGATCAACAGGTATACATGGCGAGTGATGAGAAGGGTGGGTGGTGAACTGAATGAAAGGAAGGCAATGATTGATTATGTGTGTGTGGATGAAAGGATGCGAAGATGTGTAATGGATGCAAGAGCTTATAGAGGTTGGGGGAGTGGACTTTCTGACCACTACTTGGTGGTGGCCAGAATTAGGATCCAAGTAAGATGGAGGAATAGAAGAAGGGAAAGACGAGAGGAAGTAGTTGCAAGGAGAGTGGAAAGGTTACAAGAGGATGAGAAAAAGGCGAGTATAAGAGAGAAGTGGAGGAACGATTGGGCAAATATGAACTGTAGCAGATGGGGGACGTGGAAGGTGTGTGCAAGATATTTACAGAAGAAATATGTGCAGCATGTGATGTGGTGTGTGGGAGGAAGAGAAGACGGAGGGGGGTGCAAGGAACAGCGTGGTGGAATGAAGAGGTGAGACAGGCTGTGGCACAAAAGAAGAAAGCATACAATGAATGGATGAGAAATAGGGGCGTGGAAGAAGTTGAGAGGCGGAGGAGAGAGTTATATGTAGAAAGAAAGAGAGAGGTGAATAGATTAGTAAGAGAGAGTAAGAAGAGAGTGGATGAGGAATTTGGAAGGAATTTGAGTGTAAAGTGGAGGGACTGTAAGAAAATGTTCTGGAAAGAGGTGAAGAGAGTAAGACAGGGAGGAAGTGAGGTTAGCAGGGGAGTGAAAGATAAAAATGGTAGATTACTAGTGGAGAAGGAAGAAAAAGTGAGCAGATGGAGAGAACACTTTAATGAATTGTTGAACATAGAGGATGGAAGTAGTGCGAGTATAAGTGGCTGGGGAATGGCTGGGAGAAGGAGGGAGGTAAGAAGACAAGAAGAAATCAGTAGGATAGAAGTTGTGGAAGCAATGAAGAAAGTTAAATTGGGGAAAGCCTCAGGAATTGATAGAGTGTGTGGTGAAATGCTGAAGCATGGGGGAGAGATAGTAGTAGAATGGATGTGGAAGATGTGCAGATTGGCCTGGGAGGAAGGTAGAGTCCCGGAGGATTGGAAGTCAGGTATAATTATTCCCTTGTATAATGGAAAAGGGAAAAAAGAAGTCTGTAGTAATCATGGGGGCATTTGTCTTCTTAGTGTAATAGGAAAAGTGTATGGTAGGATACTTATTGACGGAGTTAGAGAAAGAACAGAGGAATTAGTTGGAGAAGAACAGGGAAGCTTTAGGAAGGGAAGAGGTTGTGTAGATCAGATATTCATTCTTAGATCTTTAGTGAAAAAGTTTCTAGAGAAGGGAAAGAAGTTGTATGCGGCTTTCATGGATTTGGAGAAAGCATATGACAGGGTGGATAGACAAGGATTGTGGAAAGTATTAAGAATATATGGAGTAGATGAGAAGTTGTTGAATGCTGTGAAGAGTATGTATGATGGTGCTAAGGCTGCAGTGCGTGTGAATGGTGAACTAAGTGAATTTTTCTCTTTGAAGGTTGGGTTGAAACAGGGATGTGTCATGTCTCCATAGTTGTTCAATCTGTACATGGATGGGGTAATAAAAGAGGTACAAGGTAGGGTAGTGGATGTTGGAGTGGCCCTGGTGAGAGAGGATAGTGTTTGGAAACTCCCTGTACTGTTGTTTGCGGATGATACTGTTGTTGGGTGAAGACGAAGGGGAGCTGCATGGCTTGGTGGATGAGTTTGGGAGAGTGTGTAAGAAACGGAATCTAAAGGTGAATGTAGGGAAGAGTAAAGTGATGGTCTTTGAGAGAGGTGAAGTCAGTGAATGTACAGCGAGGTTGGATGGTGAGGAATTGGAAAATGTGAGTACATTTAAGTACTTGGGTAGTGTGATGAGTAAAGATGGAGGTTTGGAGGATGAAGTGCTTGAAAGGGTACAGCAGGGAAGAAAGGTTGCTGGTTCTTTGAAAGCAGTGATAAGAAACAGGGAAGTGAGCATGGAAGTGAAAAAGTTACTACATAACGCTATTGTGATACCAACTCTAACGTATGGAAGTGAATCTTGGACGTTGTTGGAAGGACACAAGTCAAGAGTGAGAGCAGTGGAAATGAGTTATTTAAGAGGAGCCTGTGGAGTCACATGGAGGAGCCTGTGGAGTCACATGGAGAGACAGGCTGACGAATGAGGATATAAAGGAGCGTTGTGGTGTGAATGTGGATGTGATAGGAAGCGTTATGAGGAACACACTGAGGTGGTTTGGCCATGTGGAGAGAATGGAGGGTGAGAGACTGACGAAGAGAGTGTGTGTGAGTGAGGTGGAGGGGGGAAGAGGGAGGTGGAGGCCGAGGATGAGATAAAGGGATGGGATGGAGAGGTATATGAGAGAGGTGGGTGTGAGTTGGAAGCAGGGAAGTGAAATGGCGGGGGACAGGGCGACGTGGAGGCGATTTGTTTGTGGCCACCCCAAACGGGATTGAGGCGTCTGGAAATAGATAGATGTATGTATGCATGAGTGTGTGTGTGTGTGTATGTGTGTGTGTGTGTGTGTGTGTGTTCGCGCGTTTCTTTGTTTATATGTACTGTATGTATGTATGCTTGAGTGTGTGTGTGTGTGTGTGTGTGTGTGTGTGTGTGTGTGTGTGTGTGTGTGTGATCATCATTCGTGTGTGTGTGTGTGTGTGTGTGTGTGTGTGTGTGTGTGATCATCATTCGTGTGTGTGTGTGTGTGTGTGTGTGTGTGTGTGTGTGTGTGTGTGTGTGTGTGTGTGTGTGTGTGTGTGTGTGTGTGATCATCATTCTTACCTGAATGAAATGTTCACGAGACAAAGTCAGGCTCGTAATGTGTGTGTGTGTGTGTGTGTGTGTGTGTGTGTGTGTGTGTGTGTGTGTGTGTGTGTGTGTGTGTGTGTGTTGTATGTTTGTGTGTAATGTTTGCCTAGATAAAAGCTGACGAAGGTATGCAGGACCAAGTCATGATGTGGGGGAAAGACTGCTGATCCAGAGACCACTAATCCTACCGTTGCCATGGAAATCAACCCGAGACGCTGGAGGGGGGGGGGGTGAAGGGGGGAAGAGGGATTGTGGGTGCAGCGAAAAAAAAAGGGAGAGAGAGAGAGAGACAGAGAGAGAGACAGAGAGAGAGAGAGACAGAGAGAGAGAGAGACAGAGAGGGAGATGGTAGGTGACAGGAGACGAATAAATGGTGGAGGGTATGAGGAGGACGAGGTAATTGTAGATACAGGGAAAAGGGGATTAACTTTAGAAAAGAAGAGAAACAAAGGGTGGGTAATGATGATGATGATGATGATGATGATGATGATGATGATGATGATGATGATGATGATGATGATGGTGATGATGATGATGTAAGGATGATGATGATGATAAAGATGATGATGATGGTGATGATGATGATGATGATGATGATAAGGATAATGATGATGATGGTGATGACAGAAAAATAATGGAGAGAAACTGAGGACGAGGACCATTGAAATCAATCCATTATGATGGTGGAGGTTGAAGGGTTGGAGAGAGTCACACTGAATGGATTGTGGGGAGAGGAAGACCGGATTGTGGGCGAAGGGAAGAGTGGGTGAAAGAAATGTCTATCGGGGAAAGGACAGGAAGAAATGGATAAACACCGGGTGATAAGAGAGAGTTAGAAGGCAGAGTGACTAAGGGAGGAAAATTATCGTGTAGGGATATGAAAGAAAGGTTTGGGAAGCAAAGGTAGGGACGGACTGAGATTGGTGGGGTTGATGGAGGGAAAGGAATGGTTGGAAGGAGAAATGGAAGGGGGAGGATGCTGATGCCGTGTTGGAGGGACCCAGGAAACGTGAGAAGGCATGGGAGAGATGGGATAAGAGCGCAGAGAAGTACGCTAGGTAGACAGCAACAGAACTACCTGGCGAATGAGAGAAGTGACAAAGAGTAACAAAAGGGGAGATTCTAAAAGAAGGGAAGGTTTATAAATCCAAAGGACAAAGGGAAAAGAAAAGATGAGAGAGAACAAGACAGATGTAAGCTGGAAGGTTAACAGCAACAATTATGAGAGGTGAAAAGTGAGTAACCTAGATAACAAGAAAGAGAAAAATGCATTAGAAGAAAAGAGGTAACAAAACGTGCTAGACAGATTAAAAAATTACATGGTAAATAAAAAACGAGAGAAGAGAAGGAAAGGTTATCAATAGGTATAGAAATGGTGGGTAAGTTCTTCAAGCGACAGTATATATATATATATCCCATACGTTTTACTTTAATTGGAAGGGCCTTACCAATTCAAATCCTATTCCTTCAGGCAAGCCTCATACTGGACTACCGTTGCCAGTAACCACCTTATGACAGTTTAGACTGTCATAAGGTGGTTACTGGCGACAGTAGTCCAGTATGAGGCTTGCTTGAAGGAATAGGATTTGAATTGGCCTTAAAAAGGCGTGTTGCGGCCGGGGTGGTGGCGTGCATTGCCGTGCCTCAGAACTCTTGTTGTTTAACCACTGCATAGGACCAAGAGGAAAACAACACACAAAAGACAACCAAGCCATTGCTGTGGCTTGGTTGTCTTTTGTGTGTTGTTTTCCTCTTGGTCCTATGCAGTGGTTAAACAACAAGAGTTCTGAGGCACGGCAATGCACGCCACCACCCCGGCCGCACCACATATGTAGGAAAACCTATTAGGATGCAGAAACTAAATCGAAGTTTTTGCACACACATATATATATATATATATATATATATATATATATATATATATATATATATATATATGTGTGTGTGTGTGTGTGTGTGTGTGTGTGTGTGTGTGTGTGTGTGTGTGTGTGTGTGTGTGTGTAAGAGAAAACAGTCTGATCCGGATAAGAAACAGATAGTGGGACCTGGTAAATGAAAGAGGTGACATAAGTATAGGCCATCTGTGCTTCTTTTCTTATTTTTTCCTGTTAGTTCTTGCATGCTATTACCCACCTACATGACAGTGGGTTAGACGGGTAGGGAACAGCAAGTGGAAGGAAATGAGAAGAAAAATTAGCCAGATAATTTACAGATTAAGATCCTGTAAGTCAGAGGTGAGAGAAGGAGAGACTGCCTGTGCTTGATTCCACTCACATGCCTTTTGGGTAAGGCAGGATGTAAACGAGAGGAATTAGAACATCAAGAGAAGTGACAAATTAAGATTTCGTTTATCAAAGAGAAGACGAGGAGAGAAGTTGTCTGTGCTTACTGGGAGCCACGTCCTTAACAAGGGATGAGGAAGACTAGAAAAGTGGAAAGAAAATGAGAACAATGAAAGAAGTAAGCCACACGTGACGAACAAAGATATTGGCCCGAATTCTTGACAGTTTAGGAGGCTTGCTACCACAAGTTCCTTAATTATATACTTTGCATGTTATACTTTGCTCAGCTCCTTTGTGCTGTCCTTTTAATATGACAGAGATTAATACATAACATGCTAGATAATATTTACGTGCAATATGCGTAAATAAACTGATAACCGACGAGAATACGGGCCGTTGGATCAAAGAATAGGTACAAAGGAGTACAAAGGAAAGCAACCAGCAACAGACCTTGTGGTCCTTTCGAGACTGTTTGTTACAGAGAAGACTATCACTATGATGTCTAATTCTGCAAGTTGAAGGTAAGGACTGTAAAGCAAGAAGGTCAGAGAAGTTACTTATGCTTGCTGAGAGCCACGTACCTAACAGCGGATGAGGCAGGCAGTGGTCCCGCCATAACCTGCCGGATTATGGAGACGGGACTCTGGTCGATGGCTCCCCAAGGACCATGACGTCCGTGGACCTGAGGGAGGATAGAGTACAAACAAATGCAGATGAGTATAAGGGAAGGCAAACAGCAACTAACCTAATGGTTTACTCGAGGCTGTTATTTATAGAGAAGACTATAGCTATGATATCTAATTCTGTAAGTTGAGGAAAAGGACACAACACATATCTCCTCTAAGCTGAATAAAATCGTCACGAGGTAGGACTGGGCTAAAAAAAATCATCATACTGAAATGGCTAAGGGCAGTAGCCTAAGCAAAATGAACAAAACCGTAGTAATAGGAATGAGAGAAGTGTGGCAGGGAGAGGGAGGAGCGTTGAGACCCTACAGAAGGAGAGACTGGACAGCCAATATTTTCAGCTGGTCGCTGATTGGTCAGCCAACATGACGCCGTTTTTTTTTTTTTTTTTTTTTTGTGCAAACGTCTCACAGCCACTGAGCTGTATAACACGGGGAGGGCATGGTCCGCTGCTCTGTTGAAACCCGCCTGACACCCGTGCCCTTTGAAATCAGCCGATGAGTTCGGAAAATATAGTCCCATAGACTAGTCCACTGTGCAGCTTATGGATGCGAAAATCGGCACAGGAATTCATCGAAGAGAGATGACATTACATTTCACAGTTTAAGAAATATATCTTGTTGTTAATTCTATAAGATCGCTGATAAACACAATAAACTTTTCATTCATGCGACATGCAGGATATTCGCATCGCATATAAAAAATTCCAAAAAAAACCAGGTGTTCAAAGACGTGAGAGAGAGAGAGAGAGAGAGAGTTGTTGTACAGAGCTCAATGCTTCAATGTCACAAATTTCTTATAGGCCTATTTATAAAAATATATTTAAGATTTTGTCAAGAAGCACTGGTAGCATCTAAAGGCTCTGAAGTCAAGCGCTTTGTTGTCTCTAATTTCCTATATTTATATATCTTTTTAATGCTTTGTCAAAAAGATCTGGTACTTAGCATCTAAAGGCAATCGTCATTTGAGCACTTCTACTGCCAAGAGACAGGGGAGGCCTCCTCAGTGCAAGTGACGGTGTACTTAAAATCTGTCATGAAACTGAGAAATGCTTTCAAATTTTGCAAAAGAATAAAAAGAAATTCTTGAAACATCAGCCAGTGCCACTAGTTATTTCCGCAGATGTGTTACATAACATCATACACAGTATTGTTATACAGAGAATATATATTTGATTGTCTAAATAGACATGTCTGACACCTTCATTGAGGACAGTGATAAAAAAGGAATAAAACTGGTACCACAGTGCTACAGTATTATTAGGGTACATCACATAAAGAAATTCATCACAGAGGAAACTATTGGTACCAAAAGTAAAAAAGCAGCCAGTTTAAGAAAGCAGCTAGTTTGGATGATCGTATATAAAAATCAGTAGGAAATAATTATGGAAGTATATATATATATATATATATATATATATACTGTATATAGGTTGTATTCTTCATAACTGATAGATAATGACGCTACTGTATATAATATGCTGATATATTTTATGATGAATTATACATTATTTTCATATTTTTGCCCTTTCCATCGACCTCGATTTTTATCTTTGCTATCATAATTAAACGGACATTAACTTAAGGAGGTCATAATAAAAAAGAAAGGTATGTTCTGCACTGCGGCAACCTGTGACGGTCTTATTCATACTCTTGGCTAAATAATCGCATATAATTCTTAGAGCTAAGCAGAAAAAAAAAATATATATAGATAGATAAATAGATAGACAGATATTGTACTGTTCATAGCTCATACATAATGATACTGCTGTATATAATATGCTGATATACTTTATGATGACGAAATGTACATTATTTTCATATACTCGTATTTGCCCTCTCCATCGACCTCGATTTTTATCTTTAGGCTACTAGCCTAATTAAACGGACATTAGGTTAAGAAGGTCATAATGAAAAATGAAGAAAGGTATGTCCTCCACCGCTGTAACCAGTGACAATGTTTTATTCATAAGCTTGGCTAAATATATCACATATAGTTCTTAGTGTTAAGCAGAAAAAAATCATTATATATATATATATATATATATATATATATATATATATATATATATATATATATATATATATATATATATATATATATATATATATTACATTATGACATATGAGTTATTTGACAGGAGCATGTGGATTCACATGGAGAGACAGACTGACAAATGAGGAAGTAAAGGAGTCTTATTGTGTGGATGTGGATGTGATAGGAATAGTAGAAACACACTAAGGTGGTTTGGCCATGTGGAGAGGATGGGGAGCGAGAGACTGACGAGAAATGTGTATGAGTGCGAGTGTTTCAATATGGCGACCGTAAGTCACACGCTCGCAGCGGAGACAGCCCCTCCATGTTATAGAGCTCAATGGTGCTGCCTGATTGCAGATTCGTCTAAAAATACATCTCATCACCTACTGTGAAACATGATTGGTTGATAAAATGTCGCTTTAATGGTAGTATAGTTTGTTAATTTGAGCTACTGAAGATTCTTGTTTTATTATTATTTTTACTTATGGATTTTACTTCGAAGTACACGTGAATACCGAGGTAATCGCCGAATAGTAATGTTGGCAGCTGACCCAGACTGGTGGTCGCTGCTGGACAGGTGGTGAAGTGTCTGTCTTGCTGGTGCTTTTCTCCTTTTTGCCTTTATTAATGGCTGGTTGTGCTGCATTTGGGTGCAGTAACACCCATGGACCTTCTGTGCGTCTTTTCCGACTACTTGTGATTCAGCAAGAGGGAAACTGAAGAGAGCAAACTGGTCTGCAAGTAAGCGTCATCTGGTTTTCCAGGCAAGTTTTATTTATTTTACTTGTATCTCGCCCATACACGAAAAGTGTTGTTATACCAACTGAAAAAGGCAGTGTGACGATACAGGATATTTCCATAAATGAAATGCAAATAAGGCAGGTTATATGCTAGACCTTGTGTTTAGCCCCTCTAACTTTACACTTTCTTCTTTACAACCAATAAAATGAAGAGTTTGGTTGGTGTGACAGTACCTTTGTATTTAGTCAAAGATAATGTATACTATACATGTTGGACGTTTTAATATTGGGTGTCTGTATAGGGCTCAGGCTTGGTTGTGAATTTTTTTTTTTATAAGGTTAATAACTGATTGTAGGTTAAAATGCAGCAAAGAAAGAAATGTAACCAACTGATAATACCTTTTGTTGACAACATTAGCTATAAGAAAGGCATTCTGGTGTATCCATCCACTGCTGTATCTGATCTCCGTTCAAAAGCAGAAGCAATCTTCAAGGCCTGTACAGATTTAATTTTGAGTAGCTTCTCATTAAGGGAAAAACTTAGTGGTTGTAACTGATAAAATTTCCATTAAATATAGCAACTCCCAAAACGCCACAATATTGGCAACTCATTATTAACATCATATTTTAATTTGTCTGTCATTCAAAAACAATATCCAAAGACAAGACAAAAAAAAAACAAAAGTAGGCCTAATAGTGCATGCACCACAGTGATTAGAATAGGTTATGTGCAACACCAAACACAACACTTTTAATCAACTGTGATAGATAATAATGGTTAGGTTAAGGAGCATTATGCATATACAGAAATAATTGATGTACAGTACTGTACTTAAAACCTAAAGCTGTACAGTGTTGGAACTACAGTATTTTTTATGAATACCGGTAGTGTATAAGTGATTTATAGGTACAACACCAAACATGACACTTGCAGCCATAAGTAATACATACCGGGGTACTGCAGATCAGGTTAAAAAATACAATATTTTGTACATAGAACCCACATACTGAAGTAGACTTACAATGATGTGGGTCCGTATGCTTTAGGTTATGAAACATGAGTAGTGATGATGTATTATAGCTAATTGTTTCTTGACACATGATGTTTTGTACTATGAAATTATATTACTGTACCATAAGTATTTACCTAACCAATCCACACGGTTGTAAATGACTGTGATGCTTTCATAACCGTAGGTTAAGAAACATGCAGATACAATAACCACTTTAGATCAATGGTTAGCCTATACTGCGTTGGATAATACAGTATACCGATATGTACTGTGATTAGATTGTATCTAATATACTGTGTGTATATATATATATATATATATATATATATATATTTTCTGGTGGAAGTTGTTATAGCCATCCATCCATCCAGCATCCAATCCTTTTTGACCCATCTTTATACAGTATATAAAAAATATTTTATATACTGTATATACAATTTTATATGTTAACCATTTGACCTGTAATACCGTAAGTTAAAACATTTTATAAAATGCATTTTATTATTATCAAGGTTTTGTCACGGCTGAAATGAATAATATGCAGCCTTTCACCAAACCGTAGTGAATGTCATTTTGTGTGTGTGTGAAGATTCAGCACGGTACTGCATGGCCCAAGCCGTATCTTCGCGATATTGTAGCTGAATGTCTTGTTGAAATAAACACTGAAGTTCTATAGTAATGCAGTGTAAGTATAATATGGTATAATGTCACTCAATTGACATGTGTCCGAAATTTATTGTTCCGTTTTTCGTTGTGAATATTTAAAATCAAAACAATTCTTTTCTAATCCACAAAGGGAGCCCGGCCTAGATAATATGCCCATGGGAACCACTTTACCACAATTATGGATATCAAGAATAATCTTGTAAATTCAACCAATTTCTATCAATCTTAGTAACCACGGGCAAAGGATGTAAACACTGCTGGTGTAAATCGAACTAGCGTCGTCTGGCTACTCGGTACTGATCTTTATATGCCTAGAAATAAGCTAGCTGAAACATAGTGAAAAATCTAATTTTATACAGCTTTATGTATTAGGATAACACCACTTGTGCAAGCTATAAAAATAAATGTTAAAAAACGCATCGTAAAATCTGCTCATGGTGTTATCCTGCAGCGAACTTGATGCCGAGCTGCAGTTACGAACTTGTGTGGAGCCCAGCAAAAATATCCATTTGCTGCACCAATATGGCCAGCTGTTTCCGTAGGGCCTTTAGAGGAGACGAATGTGGTAGGGTAGCGGGAGGAGGAGAGTGTAGTAAAATGGAGGGAGGGAGGGAAGAGTGTGGTAGAAGGGAAGAGAAGGGAGGAAATGGTAGGATGACTGGGGGAGTGTGGTACATTGGAGGGGGGGGGTAGTGTGGTTGGAGTGAGTGTGGTGGGGATGAACGAAAATGCAGAGGGGGGGGGAGGTTTATCATAAATATCAAATAGTATGCCAACAATGGAGGCCGCATATCCACTCAGGCGCGAGACAGACTATCCACTTCCATGCCTAATGTTCGTGTTCGTGTTGACTTTTAATATTATCAGTCCAAATATTCCTCACTATTGTGCTACTCAGTATATGTATATAAATGTGGCAATAAACACCTGGTAGGAAAGAAATTATGTTTATATTTTTTTGTGGAAATAAACGTCTACAAATACTAAAATGAATGAGAAAACAGAAGTGTAAATCAAGATTGAGAAAGATGTCAGTGGCTCACCTCGTACAGGATGATGGCGAAGGAGTAAACATCTCCTTTCTGTGTACCTGCCTGGGGCGCTGATGAGTCCCGCAGCAACTCTGGGGCCCGATAAAGCAGATCTGTGGCAGGGTTGAGGGGGTTAGCGTTAAGTCAGTGGAGATGGCACGGTATATGGTAGCAAGGGAAGGGTAACAAATGACAGGTGAAGCGTACAAAGTGACAGAGGAAACGAGGTGACAAGGGTCAGGGTGATGCAAAGGAAGGGTAGAAGATGGCAAGGTAATTGGGAGGGCAGGCAGGTGCAAGGGTCCAGGGGGTATAGCGAGCAGGGGCAGGGAATAAAAAGGGCAAGGGGCAGAGGGGTACAGGGGGGGCATGTGGGCACACGGGGGTAAAGAGGTACAGGCAAGTATGAGGGTACAAGAGAACATGTGGGTGCAGGGGCGAATGTGGACACGGAAGGGCATTTTGGTACAAAAGGGCATGTGGGTACAGGGGGGCATGTAGATACGGGAGGGCATGTGGGTGCAGGTGAAAATGTGGACACAGGAGGGCTTTAAGATATAGAGCGGCATGTGGGTAGGCTACGGGGGGGCGGGGATGTGGGTACAGGGGAACAAGTGTATACAGAAGGGTACGGTGAGGGTGGGGGTTTGATATGAATAGGCGTGGAACAGTAAGGAGAGGAAGAAAAAGGAATGAGCACACACACACACACACACACACACACACACACACACACACACACACACACACACACACACACACACACACACACACACACACACACACACACACACACACACACACACACACACTGCTACTGCTATAGTATATTAGATAGGCTTGCTGAAATAAGGGCCATCCGTTTTATAAATTTCATGGTCGACTACTTGAACGTCATTTCTACAGCTTCTATAATTTTTCACTTTACCTTCGCCTTGATTTGCGTCCTTCTGCTGTTTATTTCACGTCTCTCAGTGGCAGAAAAAGACCTTGCTACGACTCTGCATCTGTTCCACAGCACATCTTCCGGAGTAGCATCAAAATCTAGTGTTGATCTGTTAATACATCTCAGCACTCAACATGGAGAGAGGGTAATTTTCGACGAAGTTGAGGTGAGAAGAGCGTAATCTCTTCCTAGTTTCCGCCATCTTCCCCTCATTATATCATCTTCGTACCCAACCTGGACCGCATCTGAGCGAGCCGGGCAGAAGGTCCTGATTGACCAACTTACCCACCGGAAAGTTAGTGAGGGCAGAGGGAAGTTACCCGAGGACATCACCGCCACACTTTCTGCTTTATTTTTAACCAGCTTAATGTTACAGCCTTTTCACTTCAACTTTACCTAAAACTATCATCGCTCCATCTTGAATGCTGAGTATTAGCAGTAGATTAACAGCAAAATATATTGTTAGTCACGAAGAAGTGCTAAGAAAACGATGTAGACGATAACATTGTCTTTTTCTGCAACTGGGCAACCAGAAACAAGCTGTAAAATGATGAAATTCTGGGTCATTTTATGGTGAAGCGAGTGTCTACGTTATTTGAATTTTATTATTGTTATCATCAAGCAGTTCTATTCAGCTTTGTAAAGACTGGAGGAGTTGGACACAAATCTTTATGTACCCCTTCAGAAAATGACTTTGCTATCCGTAGACAAATTTGGTTAATTAAGGAGAGATTTTTCAAACATTAGAGGTTCGATATAGCCTTTATTGATCTCATCACGAAGGTTCATGCTTAATCTGAATGAAAATGAACATGACGTCCTCGGGCCGAAAGGGTTAACCAAAACGGTTCATTCGTGACTCACGCTCACTGTCATGTGGTTGGGACAGCTCTAGTATATTATTCCAGCTAACACCAGATGACTATATTCAGCTAAAAAAGGTATCATAGGTCACTGCGAAAGATAACTCTGTCACTATGAACATTCATGTGGTCAGAGAATCACTAGTGTTCTAATCTCGCTAACACCAGACCGTTTTAGTCAGCTGATAGTGAATTATTGGAACAGGAGAAAGTTTACCAGCTTTGGATTTTTTTGTTCTTTGTACCGTATCGAGGAGGACAGACTCAGCCTTCATTAATTCTTCCATTAAGAGATGCTTTTCCTGACGTCAATGATATCGTCTTCCTTGAACTAGAATAAAAGATAAAATGTTCTTGAAGAAAACTGGATACATAGCCTAATGAGATATTTTTAATAATTTTATTTTACTTCTTTCTTGGAAGTTCTAACAATTATGATGGATCTTTTGTCTGAGAGTTGCTATTGTTTAAAGTGTGTGTGTGTGTGTTTATGTCTGTGTTTTTCTCTCCTGTTGTTGATGTTTGATTGTGTCAGTGTTTAAGTTTATTACTGATATTTTTGTTGTTAATGCTGAGGTTCCTTTAAATGATATATAATTATGATGCAGCTAACGTTGCTGATCCTTCAGTCACATATCGGACAGATGTGGTTAACTTTTCAGTCCTATGACCCTTGTTATATTTTTCATCTTCCAATCTTCAGGCTATGCTATTTATTTTAGGGGTTTATGTGGTAGGTGGGGGCGCTCATCATCCACTCACTCGATGTAGTGCTGCTCTCGGGTGTCTACCCTTTCCTCTCCTCCATCCTTCTTTCCTTCCATCCTCTTCTGTCTTTCCTTCCTTCATTCTTTCCTCATCCTTCTGCCTACGGGTGACTTTACACTTCCTCTTCAGTCTTTCCTTCATTCTTTCCCCTTCCTTCTGCCTGTGGGTGACCCTACACTGAGTGACAAGCCAAATGGTTTCCTGTACACCTGGAAACCATTTACTACGCTGGGTGGTAATCATATAACCAAACTTTGGCGCGTGGTGGTTTAGTGGGTAATTACGGAGCTCCAGTCGGCTTAAGCCGGTGAAGGTTTATATCCAAGGGATGGTTGTGGTTTATTGCTCACGTAATGCCACTCAGGGATGAGTGAGGCTGGTCACTTTCATCTTAAATGTCAGGACTTGCCTAGCCCCGGGCTTCTACGCTTTTCATGGGGCAACGTTGGACTGATTGATGAATGAATGAATGAATGTGAATTTTTGAAGTGGTGAGTATAAAGCCTTTAACCCTTTTATCATTATTATTATTTTTTCAAAAATCTGTAAAATCAAATGATGCACTCAGCGTCACCAATACACCCCCAAACCTTATATGTACAGTACATTCCTCACTGTTCACCTCTGAACTATACACCTTTCACATTTACATAATTTCTCACATTCTGCACACCTCACACATTTACACCCTCTCCCACCAGTAGCCACACGCATACGTACAGTACAGTACACTCCTCACCTGTACACCTCTTACATGTACACACTTTCTCGCATGTGCGCCTCTAACATGTTCATTTGTACACCTCTTACATGTACACCCTTCCTGTCATGTACGCCTCTTATTTGTACACTTTCCCTTACCTGTGCACATCCTCTGAGCGTCTCCAGCATCGGCCAACGTCGTACAATCTGTGCCTGACTTGAGTCCGTGCAGTCCAAAGTCTGAAATTTTGACCACCCAGCGCGAGTCGACCAGGCAATTTGACGTCTTCAGGTTGCCGTGGGATTTCACTGGGCAGTCGTGGAGAAAAATCATGCCCTGAGGAGACAGATAGCCAGACAGATGGCTAGATAGATGGATGGATAGAGTAAAAACAGATAGCAATGCATAATTAGTTGGATTGATAGTTTTTTTTTTTTTTTTAATGCAAGGATGAAGGAATCAGAGACCAGGAGCCCAAGAAAAAAAAAAAAAAAAAAAAAAAGAGAGAGAGCCAAACTCAAGTTCCGTTAATTTTGAGATGCCTGGATACACTACGTTTGAATGACTGGATCATAGGCAGTGGGAAGCAAGGCAGAGGGAGACAGTTCCAGAGTTGACCTGTTGCATACTTCCTCATGGCTGACATTAAAATGTCTTCAGCTGATGTATTTTCTGCCATCACAGGCGTCAATATTAACAAGGTATATGGGGCTGATAGAGTCCCTCCTGTTGTCCTCAAGAACTGTGCTTCTATGCTTACACCCTGCCTAGGCAAACTCTTTCGCCTTTGTCTATCAACTTGTGTCTTTCCTTCTTGCTGGAAGTTTGCTCTCATTCAGCCAGCCCCAAAGAAGGGTGACCATTCCCAACCCTCTAACTATCGTCTAATTGCTTTAACATCCTGTATCTCAATAGTTTTCGAGTCAGTTCTTAATAGAAACCCTATAAAGCAACTTTCCTCTCACAATCTTTTTTCAGATCGTCAGTATGGGTTCCGTTATGGACGCCCCACTGGCGATCTTCTCACCTACCTTTCAGACTCCTGGTCATACTCCTTTCGGGACTTTGGTGAAAGCTTTGCCATTGCACTTGACATCTCAAAGGCTTTCGATCGAGTCTGGCATAAATCTTTAATTTCCAAACTGCCCTCTTATGGTTTCTCTCCTTGTATCTGTGCCTTCATCTACAGCTTCCTTTCTGGTCGTTTTATAGCCGCTGTTGTAGACGGCCATCGTTCTTCTCCTAGATCTATCAATAGTGGTGTTCCTCAGAGCTCTGTCCCATCACCAATTCTCTTCCTTTTATTCATCATTGACCTTCTAAGCTGTACATCTAACCCTATCCACTCGTACGCTGATGTCTCCACCCTCTACCTTTCCATACGGTTCCCGCAACGTCCATCTCAGCAGTTACTTCAACAAACAAGGGATGAGGCTATGGCACACCTAATGTATGACTTGGCTCGTATCACTGACTGGATAAAAATAATCTGGTTGTTTTTAATGCATCAAAGACTCAGTTCTTACACCTATCAACCCGAGAAAATCTTCCACAGGTGTACCCACTAATGTTTGATAATATTCAGCTTAATCTTGCATCATCCTTGAACATGTTTGGGGTTTCATTCACTCGGGACTTATCTTGGAAGGATCATATTACATCTCCTGTAGAATCTGCTTCCAAGAGATTAGGTGTGCTAAGCCGACTCCGTTCCTTCTTTATCTCTGCACAGTTGTTGACTCTACTGTATACACGGGTTTCATCCGCCCGTGTAGAGTACAACTCTCATGTGTGGGGAGGTTCCCTACATACAGCTGTTCTCAATAGGGTGGAGTCAAAGACTATTCATCTCATCAACTCTCCTCCTCTTACTGGCTCCCTTCAACCTCAGTCTCTTCGCCGTACTGTTGCATCTTTATCTCTTTTCTATCGCTACTTTAATGGTCACTGCTCCTCTGAACTGTCTTCTTGCATTCCCCCACCTTTACGACGGGCGCGTAGCACCCGTCTAGCAGCAAACTCTCATCCCTTTTCTGTCCAAGTCTCTAATGCAAGAGTTAACCGTTACTCTCAGTCCTACATTTATGCAACAGGTCAATCCTGGAACTGTCTCCCTCTGTATTTCCTGCTAGCAATAATCTCCAGTCTTTCAAAAGCAGTGTGTCCAGGCATCTCGAAATGATCGGATCTTGAATTTGGCTCTCTCTTGTATTTTATCTTTCTCTTGGAAGGAACAGTTATTTCAGGCTCGTGGCCTTTGGTTCCTACTTCCTAGCATTAAAAAAAAAAATTATATGTTTCATGGAGTAATTTCGTTGGACCAAAATTGAGGACGGATGGATTGATACACATCCATATCGCCGTTGTTTATACGTACGTACATAGCCAGTATACATATATACGAGTCGTTACGTAGCCTACATCCATCCATCCATCCATCCATCCATACATACACCTAGCTACCTAGATTTTTAGATAGATATATAGATAGATCTAAATAGATGGATAATGAACTGACTGATTGACTGACTGACTGACATCCGTTGGGGCTCACTGCAGGAAAGGTCGTCTTCTCAAATGGAGAGTGAGAGTCATCTTTACCTGTTGTCATGCTAGCCAAATATGAAAAAAGAATGTACGTAGTGAGAGTAGTTCATGGCAATTATTTCTTCGTTAATTTCTTGATTTACTTACTTATTTTTTTTTTTTTTAAGCATTAGAGATGAGGGTTAACGAGTGAGAAGATACCAAACGAACTGACCTGCACTATGTCCCCGATCAACGAAGCGATGAACATGCTGTCCAGTTTAACGTCCTCGTTCTCTAAGATGTCCTGAGTAATGGAGAGAAACTCGTTAAGCACGTTAATTAATCTTAGTTAGTTCCGTATTGTTTTATTGCGTCCGTAATGCAGTACTCAAAAGCGGATAAATGAAATGTGTGAGAAAAAGAGATAATAAGAAAATGATTTGTTGAAAGACGACAGATAATGGAGAGAGAGAGAGAGAGAGAGAGAGAGAGAGAGAGAGAAGTACCCACCTTCAGTGAACCCCTGGAACAGTATTCAGTGACTATACAGACATTGGGAGGGTCCACACAAGCTCCTATGAACCCTAGAAGATTGTCGTGGTGTAAGTCCCGGATCTGGTGGACAGGGGAGAATGTGAGTGACCACACCATCCTTGCGAACACACACACACACACACACACACACACACACACACACACACACACACACACACACACACACACACACACACACACACACACACACACACACACACACACACTTTTCCTATAATCAGTCCCCGCTGTCCTCGCCACGTCACGTGCATCTTGTTCACATACAGTATATTCTTAAATTTTTCATCGATCCAGTTTATGATATTAGCCACACACATAACAATCCTAAATTTATCCTTATCACACACCATGTAAGTAGCTTCAGATTATAGTATGCATTATTTACACACACACACACACACACACACACACACACACACACACACACACACACACACACACACACACACACACACACACACACACACACACACACACACACACACACACACACACACACACACACACACACACACACCATATTTCCAAGCTCATACCCATCATCCCCACATACTCACCGTCTTCAGCTCTTTCTTGATCCTCCTGGTGATGTCGACGGCCTTACTGGACACATGCTTCACGGCGACCACCCTTCCCCGATACAGGCCTAGCTGCGTGTACACGCTCTGATATCGGAAGTCCAGGTCAGGGTTGCTGCCTAGGGAGAGTTGGCTCGTTCGCACAGTCGAGTACAGGCCCTGGATGAGTGTATAAGTGTTGTTTTTGGAGCCATTCGCACTTAAATGTCTGTTCATTCATTAAACTCTCTCTCTGTCTCTGTCTCTGTCTCTGTCTCTCTCTCTCTGTCTGTCTGTCTGTCTGTCTGTCTGTCTGTCTGTCTCTCTCTCTCTCTCTCTCTCTCTCTCTCTCTCTCTCTCTGCCTGCTGCTTCTTAAGTTTTTCTCGTTATCTCAGACTTTGACACACTTCACAGTCACACTTTCCTTCCACCTTCAAGTTCCTTTAAGCCCTCGTTCCTCTCCCTCCTACCCTATCCCCTTTCTTCTCTTCCTTTTTCTCCTCTGTTAGCTCTTCCTCCCCTATGCTCTTTTTTTCCTTTTTCCAGTCTTTCTTTTTCTTTTCCAGCTATTCTGTCCTCTCTCCTAGAACATCATTTCTTTCCCATCTTTCTTCCTCTCTTCCTGAGCTTTCTTCCCCTCCGGATCTGTAATTCCCTTCCTTTATACCCTTCGCGTTCCCTATCACAAGCCACTTTCCTTTCACGTTGTTGACCTTCTTTCTCCTTTCCCATTCTAATCTACATTCCTATTTTCAATTACCTGTCTTATTTACTTTCTCTCTCTCTCTCTCTCTCACCCTGGATAGCTTGGTGCCGGTTTGGGTGTGGTTGGGTGTCCACTCGTTCATTTTGATATCCTTGTAGTCGATTTTCCACAGCAAACTGTCCAGCTCCTGCTCGTACCGCCAGTTTCTGTGGAGGAAATGGAGAGGTGAGAGGAAGTGGTGAAACGTAAGTGTGAGAGAGGGTTGACAGGGAGGGAAGAGAGAGAGGAATGAGAGGAAAGGGTAAGAGAGAGGAATGATGGGAAGGAAGCAGGAGTATAATCAAATGACGTCTGGGAGTTTAGTGGATCAGTAAACTCAACTGATTGGGACCTATAAGGGTTTAAATCCTAGGTGTGTTTCAGGTTTATTGCTCACAGAATGCCAGTCAGAAGCAAGCGAGACTAGTCACTGTCGCCTCAAATGTCGGAACAGGGTTGCTTAGCCCCGGTGTGGCGGACCAGGAGTTAGACCAGATGTTCATTAATGACAGCTTCTTGTGTGCGGCTGATGACGTCACGCTGATGAGGTCAAGTATGCTCTGCTTATGTGATCACATAATATTACTCTGGGGCGAGTGAGGCTGATCATCCTTGCTCTAAATATCGGGACTGAGTTGCCTAGTCCCGGACCTTACGCTCCTCATGGGGCAAAAAGTATCTGATGATGGATGAACGGATGGATGTTCTTTTTTCCTCTCTTTCAGTCCCCCCTCCGCTTTTTTTTCCGAGCTCCTCAATCATCTCTCTCTCTCTCTCTCTTTATTTATTTATTTATTTATTTATTTGTCTCTGTCGTACTTTTGTCATCCTTTAGATATTAATGGTAACGTGTCCCATCTTTATTCCATTTTCCCTTTGTTTTGTACTTTCTTTTACTTTTTCTTCTATCTTTCTCTTATTATTCACCTTTGTATTCTCTCATATTCCTTGATTTCCATGTATTCTCTCATATTCCTTGATTTCCATGGATTTTCATTTATCCTCTACGAACTCTCTCTCTCTCTCTCTCCTGTTTGTCCAGCTTTCTCCGTGGTGGTAGAGTGACAGGGCAAGAGTGGTAGTCAAGATGCAAAAAGCTATCTTTCATTTTTTCCTGTCATGTTGAACACCATTTATTTTCCTTCTTCGCTTCGATCTCGGCTCACGTATTTTGCCTTTGTTTACTCCCACACTTTGACATCACATCCATTGAAGCATTTCATATATTATTTTTGCTTTCTCCAGACGGCTGTATTCAACATGGGAAAGATTTTTCGAAATGGAGGAGTTAAACATATCCTTCATGATATTCAGCAGTTCAAACGACCTTTCCATCGTTGAAAAGTATCGCCTGGAGGTGGTTAGAATATAATGAAAAGTACGTCAGAGGGGCGAATAGGCTATCTCCTTCAGTCTCAGTCACGTAATTTTTAGTTGATTCTTGCTGCTACCAGACGATTTTACACAACTTAGGATATGTTGTAAAGAAGGTTTTTATTTAAACCCTTTATCTTCTGACTTCCTACCTCCATTCTTTAATCTTTTCAGTAATATTCTTTTATTCTGAATATCCTCACTCCAGTAAAGCATTTCAGGTATGACATTATGCTTCTTAAAGAATTCTTAACTTGTATGATTCTCCCTTTATTCCTATCTGTTTCTTGTCCATGGTTATATACACATACCAACTCTTTTCTTCAGTATCCACCCTTTGTTCTTCCTTGCATATCTCGCACAAAACTATTTTTTTCCATTCAGTTTTAGTTTCATAAATACACTTTTGGTCCCATAAACTTATTTTCCCTCCCTATTCTCCTCGTGAATATACTCTCTTCCCCATGATCCTCCATCATGTTCTTACTTTCCTCTAAGGAAAAAAAATGTTCTCTGCCATAAACATGTTTTTTCGCCATAGTTTCCATCTGCGTCGGGCTATAGATAGATAGATAGATAGTTTCCTCTTATAAGCATTCTTAAGAAAACCTCTATATTCTTCCCCACGAACCTCTTTTTCTCTCCTAATTTCCCTTCCCTCTCTACACACCTCGCAGCCTCTCTCTCTCTCACCCTAAATATATGACCAAGCACGAGCAATGTAATCATTCCTCAGACCTACCCCCCCTTTTTTTTTTCCTTTGAGTTCACTCTGCGGAGGAGAAGTGGCTGGGTTAAAGGAGGGTCTGGTGAAGATGAGAACAGTGTCCATACGAGAATAGAAGGGGGTGGGGAGGGAGAAGCAGAATTTGAGTTAAATTTAGAGCAAGAGTTAGAAATGTAGTTGGAGCCAGAATTAAAGCGAGAATTAAATAGTATCTGACTGACCTGTAAGCGACGAGTGAGATGACCAGCAAAAGCAACACCACTCCGCCCGTCACGCCCGCGATGATTTCTCCTGTCTGGGCTGTGGACGTGACAAGGATAAAAGTCATTACAGCCATTTCGTTTTCACCTGACAGAAATGGACCACTCCCACAATTTAAATACCAAGTCGTGGTTTTATTTAATGAAATTCATTGAGCCTTGGTTAATAGGTAGGAATGAATCTTATAACTTATCACGTCAGATCAATCTATCAGACTGACTACACCTGGCCATAACCGAACTGAATAGGGTTAATCTTTATAATCAGCTAAGAGTAAATCCACTTTAGTTAAGGGACTGGAGCAAGAGTACAAGTTCTTCGAAGCTCTCTGCCAGCTCTGTGTCCAGTCTTCCATATTTCTCATTCCTTTCCGAACATGCAAATAGTATCCCTCCCTCTTATACTCTTTTGTTGTGTGCATCATACTGCTATGACACAGAAATGTTTCTTGTAACATCCTCCATATTTATAAGCAGCAGCAAAGTTTTAGGGAACTTTTTATCTTGACCGTACAAGGGAGAGCTGATCTCGAGCTTGAGAGATTACATTACAGGGGATGTTTGTGTGAGGGGCTGGTCTCCCTCTCTTTCTTTCCTTCTTTCCTTTGCCCTTTTCTTTTCTCCCTTTCAATTTCTGTCTTCTTTCACTGCCTCTCCGTAACTTACTCTGCCACTATACCTGTCAGAAGGATAGACAGACTGACAAACGGACATAGAGAGAGACAGAGACAGATAGACACAGAAACTGGCAGAGATACAGGCGTACATGTATGTAGATATAGAATGAAACAGACAGACACTTAGATATACAGACAGGCGCAAAGAGATAGCCACTTAGACAAGATATACAGACAGGCGCACACAGACAGACAGACAAACACGGAGGCAGAGTGGATGAGGAAGGATAGGCTAAAGGAAGAGAGGATGAGTAATATTATGATAAAGCGAACAGGGCAGAGTAATATTATGAAAAAGCGAACAGGGCACAGGAAAAGTGAGAATACGCAGTGATATGGCTAGTGCATACGGTCTATATATATATATATATATATATATATATATATATGTGTGTGTGTGTGTGTGTGTGTGTGTGTGTGTGTGTGTGTGTGTGTGTGAAAGTTTAGATAGCCCATAAAACGGGAAGCAGGCAGAGTAAATCTAAAATAAAAGGGCAAGTAATATATAAACATAATATGAAGCATCATTCAGTAGTCCCAGAAACACTGGTCAGAGAAGAAGTCGTAGTCAGAGAAAGGAAAAAAATGCGCCACAAGGTACGCTTTGGCAGGATTAGTTAAAAGCACAGTGAAAAACTCGAAATAATGTAATACCGTAATGCTTGTTGTTCAGATTAACTCTGAGAGCCTACGAGTGAGTGTTTTAGTAGACCATTATGGGTGAAAGCAGTGAATATAAAACAGATGTATGATAGATGATTGGACAGAGTGATATACTGTAGTAATACGAGTACTGTACTTTAAGCAAAAATTTTCGGACACATCTTTTCTAAACGACATACAGTATATTTGGAATTCAGTTTAGCAAAAGCAGGCACATAATATATACAGGCATAAACATATAAAGAGAGAGAGAGAGAGAGAGAGAGAGAGAGACTCACACTGGCACTTCTGACCCCGGTATCCACAAGGAGGTTCGTCAATGGGTGGCACTCCCGTCTTCCATCGTATCGTGCTGGTCAAGTGAAGCTCCTTGGGGGTGAGAACAGATGGCACAGGTTCAGTACAGGTAAAAAGGATGATCATCTGACTTGGTGGGAAACAAGATGAAGGTAAAGAGGAACTATTTCACTATTGTAATGCGTTTTTGTATTTTAATCTTGCTACCTTCTAAATCACTTATTCAGCTTCTGATCTCTCGTAGTGAGGGTGTTACTGAAGGCTATATCTGGCTCCTCTAGCTTGAAGTTTCTGTTCCAAGATGAATAAAATCGCCCGGAGTTATCACGAATATATCAGTAAAATATGTCATCGAACTATAGAAATTAATGCCCATAAACCGCACAGTCATTGATTAGTTATTAAGAATTAATACTCCCCGAAAATATCGTTCTGACTATTATATGACTAGAGATATGAGATATGTGAGAGGCGGTGTGGTTATCGAGGGAGAAACTGGACTGAGGACGAAGATAATGTTAAAGATGTCAGAGATAAAGAAACTTAAACCAGATTTTACGATAGGGAAAAAAACGTATCAGGCCATAAAGATTAAACATACTTTTTCAGTTTGATATATATATATATATATATATATATATATATATATATATATATATATATATATATATATAATCATTAGCTGAATGTACAGCACCCCTCGAAAAGCACTATATCGCTTCTTAATGTGAATCTATTTATGTAGGCAGCGTTCTTCATCTACTTAAAGGCAGTAGTTTTGTCAAACAAAGTCAACTTACAGACATAAATTTCGAAAGAAATTGAGCCTACACACAAGCTTGCACTGCCTCGCAGTCAGGTTTTCCCGTTCCCTTCGCTTTCGGCCGCCCTTCCTCATTCATCATTTTCTCTTCGCTCCTTGGAATTTATCTCTGCGCTGTCTCCATGTTATACTAGATATTTTCTTTTTTTCAACCGTAGTGCGGGAAAGTATTGGTAAGTTCAGTATTGATAGACTTGGGAGGAGAGAAAATTATTACTGCATTCCACTATAAACATTTGAAGTGGCGGTTAGGTAACAAGGCTGAATTTTTACTTTTTAGTGCACTATGTAATTCATTAAGCCTCTTTGTGATATCGGTCTTATTAATACGAACGTCAGTCTTCAACTTCTGTGAAGTTAATGTAGCAGTAATAGTCTTTATTTTATTTCAAGTTCTTTATTCATGGCAGCATTTTAAACCTTTTCATCTGTAGCAAAAATGTACACTGTATTAAAGTAAATTTTAAAGTCCGGTTTGGTATATATGGTGTATTTGTATAGTACATCGCAGGAAGCAGATTTCCCATGTAAACTGATCGTGTATAACATCTGCTTCAGTATTTTAAAAGCCACATGGTACTAGTATAGGTAACGAGGAAAGGGGTGGGTCTATTAGTTACTGAGCCTTCAAAATGGCCTGTGATCGAGAAGTATGCAAGACTAAAGGAAATATAAAACTAAGACGGGAAAGCCGACAGTGCACGAGTCCGTAATTTGGACACACTAAAGGTTACTACCAAATCCTCTGTAATCCGTAATCAGGACATACTAAAGATTACCACCAAAACCCCTGTAATCCTTAATCTAGACACACTTAAGATTACCACCAAAAACTCTTGTAATCCTTAATCTAGACACACTTAAGATTACCACCAAAAACTCTTGTAATTCGTAATCTAGACGCAGTAAAGATTATTACCAAAACCCCGGCGACCCATGTACGGCCTAGATTGGTGGCGTGGCATCAAAGTCCCAGACACTTAAAAACACACACACACACACACACACACACACACACACACACACACACACACACACACACACACACACACACACACACACACACACACACACACACACACACACACACGCACACGTACGCACCGGCAGACCCTTGTAGTCGTTCTCAGTGTAGCGGAATCCACCGACGGGGTAGAGTCCGAACTCTCCCGGGATGGAGTGGTGTTGCTGGCGGCCAATCAGTGTGTAGTTGCCCTCTGCGTCCCCTCGCTCGTCCATACGCACCATGTACCTATGTGTGACGGGAAAGGGAGTCAGTGAATGAGTGGGAGATATATGCACGAGCAAGGATGGTCAAACATCGAGGGAAAATAATGTTGGAGGTATTGGGGATAGGTGGAGATATGTACATGGGGAAAAACGGCCAAGGAGAAAAAGCAAATACGGCTAGAAGTGAATGAGAGATAGGTGGGAGAGAGGTATATACCCGAGAAGGAATGACCAAAGATAAGGGTAATATATGGTAAGAAGAATTGGCTATAGGCAGGCGAGGCAGTGGATGAGTGGGAGGTATATGATACAAGGAGGGATGGCTACAGACGGAAGGAAAACAGTGGTAAAGGAATGGGGTGATAGGCGGGAGTCATTGAATGAGTGAAAAGTATATGCACAGAAAGGTCAAAGAGAAAGGGAAAATAGGGTTAGACGAGTGTGGGATTGGTGAGAGTAAGGTGAATGAGTGAGGTATATACACGAGAAGGAATGACCAAAGGGAAAGGGGACCAGAATCAGTGAACTAGTGACTGGAATCTACATACCAGGAGCAGCATAAAATGAACAGGGGAAATAAGGTTAGAGGATTCGGAAGTGGATGGGAGAGGCTGCGAGTGAGTGAATTGCTTACACGAAAAGGGATAGCTAAGGAGAGAAGTTAAATATGTGTGTGTGTGTGTGTGTAACGCGAATTTCACTCTATTTTTCACTTCTGCTAGTCATGTTCTCCAGCACCAAATTCCTCAGTACACCACGAAACCACTAAATGCGGTGATGTGTGCAACATCCCAGCTCGCATAATTGAAAATTAATTTGTTTTTTAATATTTTTTCAAACGGTTCAGTATTCCGTCCCACCTATTAACATTCGCCCCCTCTCATTTGTTACATTTTCATATAGACGCCTTAATCCCATACGGGGTGACCACAAACAAATCGCCTCCACGTCACCCTGTCCCCCGCCATTTCACTGTCATGCTTCCAATTCACCCCCCCCCCTCTCTCATATACCTCTCCACCCCATCCCTCCATCTCATCCTTGGCCTTCCCCCGCCTCCCTCCCCCTCCATCTCACTCACATACACTCCTCGTCAGTCTCACACTCTCCATCCTCTCCACATGGCCAAACCACCTCACTGTGTTTCTCCTAACGCTTTCCATCACATCCACATCCACACCACAACGTTCCTTCACATCCTCATTTGTCAGTCTGTCTCTCCATGTGACTCCACAGGCTCCTCTCAAGTAACTCATTTCCACTGCTGTCACTCTTGACTTGTGTCCCTCCAACAACGTCCAAGCTTCATTTCCATACGTTAGAGTTGGTATCACAATACTGTCACGTAATAACTTACCCTGAAATACGTTACGACAAAGAATTCGCATAAGTTTAGCCTATTTTTTTTTCCAACTTTGCCACGTATGCATGCGTATTTTTTATTACCCATTTACTGCTGTCAAAAGCTGGTAAATGCTGTACACGTACAAAATAATAAAAGGCTGTCAAATATGAGCTGAGACAATATATGCACATTTTATATGATATATAACAAAAGGTTTACAAATTCATTAATAATAAAAACTCAGGTATGAATAGAGGGACATTTGCACGTACCCCATAGCGCTGCGGTAGGTGGAACCGAGGATAGATGCAATGAGAGCACGGCCATCATGTGGATCTCCTCCAGAACGTAGCGACTCATTCAGCGCTCGTGCGTACACGTGCACGGCGTCATACAGGTAGGCCGCCTCTGCACGTATCTGGGGATGGATTCACAAGCCTACTTAAGCTCATATCTTAATTGTAATTGTTATTGTTGCTGCTATGGCCCGAGGCTCATCTGAACGTAAACCCAGTGAACTGCAGGCTAAAGTTCCTCTCCTCTGGCAGTTCATCATCATCCTTCTGGGGAAAAGGGAGGAAGGGACGTTTGTATAACCAGACGGTGGGTCTCCCGAGTTATATAGGAGCCACCAAGTGAAGGTATCCTTCTCCAGCACCTTGTAACTAAAGGCCATTCTCAGACGAATAAATTTATACGGTGTCAGTTTGAAAAGAAACGAGAGTGCACAGCGTCTTCGTAAGCAAAGGCCGTAGGAGACTTCATAGCACTCTTTCCTTGGCGATTTATTATCCGTATTACACCTTAATTATATATATATATATATATATATATATATATATATATATATATATATATAATTTGAAGTGTCGACATAATTTGCTTCAGTAACGTATAAGAGGATAATAAAGATGCAAAAGACAAAATGTCTTGCCAAGAAAAAGATGCTATTAAGTTTGTAGAGCGCTTATAAGTATGGCGCGCACTCTCAGCTGATCTGCGTGGATCTCGGGAGAAGAGATGAAAGACTGAAATAAAATATAAATAGCATGTCATCGAACTGAAGGCGCTAACTTGTTTTTATGTTTCAGCCTTAAAGAAAAAGAATTTTGCGAATGTGTGTGTGTGTGTGTGTGTGTGTGTGTGTGTGTGTGTGTGTGTGTGTGTTTCAGAATCAACACTAAATGGCCGGTGTTGCACTGTTCCGATCAGTTAATTTGTTAATATATTTGACTCCTCTTACAATCAAGATATTATTCTGTACTTCGTCATTTTATTATCAGCATCTTAAATACCACATGATTAATCTTGCAATCATCATCCACAATGATAAAGCAGAAATTATGCCACTTAAAGATCCCCCACCAGCTGCAAGGCCAACTCAGTTTAAGCTTGTCTAATATATTACCGTGAGCGAGTGTAATGTCTACTTCCACACGCAGGAAATTAATGGTCTAAAAAGCTACACAATCCTGACTTGTCAATCATCTTAAACGTCAGGACCGATTTGCCTAGCTCCCGGCTCCTACGCTCCTCATGGGGCAGCACAGGATTAGATGATATATGTATGTATGTATGTATATATGTTTTAGCCCAAGAATAATTTATTTCGTGATATGCTTTTTTTTCCCTCACACTGTCGAACGCGATGACGCCTTTTTCATACCCACTGTTGCTGCTGACAGACGATTAAGGTCAACTTTGAAGAAACTTCGAGCTGAAGCGGCTAGTTACAGCCTTCGTTAACCCCTTCACAGTTGAGGAGCTCTCTTCTGCTGGATAAAATTGTCTGGCAGCAACAAGAATAAACTGCGAAGAACATCATGATAGTAAAGGTATTAGCGTATATTATATCCAATTAAAGCATGAGGGTTTTCTTGTAGCTGAATAAAACCGTCCAGCGGTAATGAGAATGAAGATATAAAAAGTAAATGGGTTTCACTGGGATGTACTGATATAGGCTTATAATCCATCCAGACCGTCAGTGGCTTTTCTTAAAATGAACGAAATCATTTTTCGGTAATCAGAAAGAGATAAGAAGATACATTGGTTTGAATGGGATACGCAGAAATAAGTGATGATGATGATGATGATGATGATGATGATGATGATGATGATGATAATGATGATGATTAGAGGTTTTTTCATGGCGTGTAGGTACAGTACTTTATGTTCTTTTAATCATATCTGCCTTTTGGCAGTTATGTTTTGTGAAAGAAAGTAGTTTATTATTTAGTTAGTTATTTATTTGTGTTCACAAGTAAGAAGGCAGGCATTTTCATATTACTTGTCAGCCAGAAAAGACGGAGCATATATATATATATATATCGGAACTATGGTGGTGTCTCTGTCTCATGCGCTTGCAAATTACCATACCTATCCACCCAGTCGACTTACGTTCTTCATGGCCCCTCTGCTTACGTTCCCCCTCCCTTATAATTATGTTCCCATCCCTTTCTACTCACGTTCTTACATCCCATCTCTGTTACGTTCTTATCCCATCTACGCACTTTTAAAGCCTGTCTTGCCTTCCTCTGTTTATCTTGTCATCCCTTTCTGCTGACGATCTAACCTCCCATCAATGCTTATGTTCTTACCCCATCTCCTCACGTTCCGATTCTTTCTGCTTACTTTCCAGCCCTCTCTGTGGATGTTCCCATCCTTTTCTACTCACACATTACCTCTTATCTCTACTGTCGTTTTCACCACTCTTTACTTACGTTCTTCATGCCGCCGATCTGGTGCACGGCGTTAGGATGATTGAAAGGCGGCTTTTCCAGGTAGGCGTTGACGTTGGCTGCAAACTGCTCGTAGGAGGGCGACGGGGAGGGTACCACGCCTATTAAGAGAGAAAACGATTGGGATTTAGCTGGGGATATGATGAACTGGGAGCTGAGATGGCTTGGTCGCTAGCCCCCACACGTCCTGCGATATGTGTGCCCCTAGACTAGACATTGAATATGGGTGCTGGTGGTATGCCCTTCCATACGCTTACATATCACTAGGTCACCATTACCTTCACCAGCATAATTAAATATCAACCGTATCGACACCATCGCACAACCATCACTGTCACCATTACTATAATCATCATGATAAACATCCAATATCAACTTTAGTGAGGTGATTAAGACCCAGGAACAGCAAAAAAGGTATGAACAGAATAAGGAAAGAAGTAGTGTAAACTGAAGGACAACAAAACCCTAATTAAACAGATCTGGGGTAAAGAAAACTTGTTATATGAACTAAGGATAGAAGGTTTTAGTGGAGGATTTCACGATTGGAATACAAACTTGATACGAATCTGGATTAAGAGAGACTAGATAATGGTATTTGGGATGTGCTTTTGTAATAGCTGAATCATTTGACGGACACAGGGAAGAAAAAACAAGGAAAAGTGACTAATCATGAGGAAAAGGTGATTCTAACATAACATGAATCATAGAGGAAAAGGAGAGAATCGTTGACATAGCTAAAGATGACTTAAAGGAAACCATAAATAGAGATGAATGACTAGGGGTAATCATATGTGATGGCCAACGAAGGAAGACCAAAGAGTGCCATAAAAATGAGGGAAAGTTTTATGAGGCTAAGGCAAGGAGGCGTTGGGGATTCAGCGCCCATATTCTCGTCCCTTAAAGAGGTCCCGTAGCTCTTCCTTACAAGTTTATTAATGTATTTGGTATGTTATTATATCTTAAATGTAATTAATGCAGTCTGATTTAGTATACAAAAGAAATGAGTATAATATACAAGAATGGTAGGTGTAACGAATTAAAAAAATCGTTAAGGAAGAGCGGCCAGGTGTGAGGCCAGTTGGGGTAGGAGCATAATGGGAGGCCATATGCTGGTGGAAGATAATGGGGAAATATGTAGACCAGGGGAAAGTGATGCAGATGAATGGGGAGAGAGAGAGAGAGAGAGAGAGAGAGAGAGAGAGAGAGAGAGAGAGAGAGAGAGCAATGAATAGAAAGAAAAAATTAGTGTGTAAATCGAGTCAGGAAAGGACAGGTAAAAAGAAATGTCGCTCTTTTCTACATCGATTAATTGAATGAACCCGGTAAATGAATTAAAGTAACTACTTCACAACGTTGACCTCTCTCTCTCTCTCTCTCTCTTTCTCTCCCATCTCGGAAAGTCGATCTTACACAGCTTAGGAGAGACATTTCGGACTGGAGGGGTTAGATATAACCAATATTAAACTCTATGACATGGTAAATTTTTCCTGAGTTGAGTAAGATCGTCTCGAGGTAGCCAGAACACATTTTTATTTCTTGCTTTAAGGAAGGGCGCTTAACCATTTATGCCGTTGTTATTGTTGCTGTTGTGGGCGTGGGCTCTTCTGAACGAGAACCCAACAGACTGCAGGCTGAAGTTGCTCTTGTCTTGCAGTCTATCCACTCTCCATTCTGATTATGAAGAGGGAGTTGATGGCCGTTTGTATATCTTCACATCGGAACTCCCTGGTCATATCTGTGCCCCCACTTGAAGGTATCATTCACCAGCACCTATCATTTATACTAAAGGGCAGAACCATTTGTTGAGGAAAACTTGGCTGGTTACGTGACAGTATCTTTTCTGTGAGTTGAGACACAACCCAAGAGAGAAGTGTATATCATGACATCCGTGTTGCTTCCTAAATAACTGACGAAAGCTCTGATACTCGTTCAAGGTCAGTGCAACTCAAGCATTTACGCCTTAGTTTGGCTCAGATATGCGTCCATTTGCAGTTTATATCACGCACAGAACTTTGCCTTGTGAATCCTATGTTGCTTCTTAGAACAGTCTCGTGTAACACTGTTGAAAACTCTGAAAATGTTGTCCAAGGTCAGCATGGATTTAGCTTTTTCTCTTTGGCATCACCCGGATTTTCGTCCTTTTCCAGCTTATAGCTCGGCGGTAATTAATTCTGGCATCGTATTACGCACTCTACGTTACGGAACGGCATGGCGTAAGATCTGTAAATTGGATGTGGTAATGAAGTCCGAGATTCCGTTTCAGGCCGGATCACGTAATGGAAGACTCAGGTAATTTCGTATGTTGGCTGAACTACCTACCTGGTTTATGAAATTGCGTATTAGGTTTCGCAAAACGAGAGGGGGAAAGGAAAACCTGCTTATGGTGAAGAAAATAGTCTAGAAACGCAAAAATACACCACTAAAAAGACTATTGTAGTGAACAGGTTCAGGGAACGGATCTTGTAACAGGAATATCCATCACATTTCCCGATTATGGCGGCGACAGGTTGTGAGTCGTAGTCAAAGTGGTTAGGGAGTTTCCGTAACACGTCATCCATAACGATTTGTTGTTCTCATTGCAACTCCCTATCCTGTTGTATGTTACTAATACAAACTATGTCAGGATTAAAATGGCATAAATAACATCGAAGAGAATGAGACGGCGTAGTAAGCAATCTAAATCGCTAAGGAATGAGGGCTATGAAGCCTTCTGTGCCACTCTGTGTACCAGTGATTTCGAGTTCACTGAAGCTAGAGCTGACAGGATCACATTACGTAAAGCAAGATATCGGTGTGATTACCATAAGCAGATTAACGGGTGGATTATATGACTGAGGAAGGAAGCGGCATTTCCGTTGTGCCCTATGGTCTGGTGGTAGAGGTCTCGCTTTAAGGTTCAAGTTGAGTCGTACAGGTGGCCAGAGTTTTTTCTGTCATACAAAACGCTACTAGGGGCGTAGCTCGATTTCCTATCCTTTAATGTTCTGGACTACGTGAACCTAGCCTTGGTGCCCTACGCTTGAAAGGGGATAAAGTGGGATAGTTTCACTTTTTATATGGATTACCCCTTTAGTACGAAGACGTGTTTTGTTCCGTGTCATGCGAAATAGTGGAGAGCATGTAGGAGGACCACAGGGCATGAAGAAACGGACATTCAAGTCCAGGTCCAGAGTCAGAGGTGAAACTGAACGAAGCAGGGAGGAGCAAGCAGTTATAAAGTATAGATAACAACTGGGATAAAACACCCGAATAAGAAATTGAAAATAATATCATTTATAAAAGAGAGGGAGAACGTAAAGAATGAGATTTCGGAAGAGCGGGATGTGATGGGGTGGAAAGATGTACAGTATAAGTGACTGAGGTGTGAGTTGGAGAGTAGTCAGTCACATGGCGGAGGACAGGGTGACATGGAATTTCCCTGTTTCCAACCACCTCAGTCGGGATTAAGATGTCTGGATGTAGACAGATATATAAAAAGATAGATGGACAGGTAGACAGATCGATAGGTAGGTAGGATAGATAGATAGATAGATTGAATGTGTATAACTCCATTAACCCCTTTTGCCAAAAGAAGTCTCCCGTCAGCTGAATAAAACTGTGGAGGTAGGAAGGGAAGAAAAACTGAAGGGAAAGGGGGTTAAGAAGGGATTTAAATAGAGAAGAGCTGCATAAATGAAGGGAATTGGGTGAGGAGTAATGTGTGAAAGGCCTCTCCCGCACTGAGTTCAGTTGTGGTGCCAACAGAATGTGGGGGATGAGGGAGAGCTAGGTCTTTGGGCTCTCTTTCTCTCCTTTATAGTTCATGCTGCGAGAGGTCGAGGTAAAACACACACACACACACACACACACACACACACACACACACACACACACACACACACACACACACACACACACACACACACACACATTTGCATCTACATACATATAAAGCCTCTCCTTACACATGTTTGTGTGTGTGTGTGTGTGTGTGTGTGTGTGTGTGTGTGTGTGTGTGTGTGTGTGTTTGAAGGAAATATTACATACAAATTAAAATATATGAATAGTGAGAAAAGAACAGAGGGACAGGGAGTGGAGAGAACGATCCAGGGAAAATGAAAATAACGAAACAGTTTGAAGGTTGCTGACAGACGACAAGGAAAGGGGAAGAAGAGAATGTAAGGAAGAAAAAGTTGGAGACATACTGATGGAAGGAAAAGCGTGCGGGCTGAGGGGGGGATAGGTCAGATAATGAGAGAGAGAGAGAGAGAGAGAGGCAGAGGGAGTGAGTGGTTGTCAGAGGGAGAGGGAGAGCAAGGGAGAGGGAAATGGGAGACAGTCAAACAAACTGAATGATTGACAAAGAGGGAGAGGGAGGGAATCGAATGAGATGGGGGTAAAGGAGAAAAAAGAAGAGAGAAGGGACTGGATGAGACAAAAGTTGAGGCTGAGTGGGGAACATAGAGAGGGAAGGCGATGGTACTGAGAGAGAGAGAGAGAGAGAGAGAGAGAGAGAGAGAGAGAGAGAGAGAGAGGAGGCTGGGATTGGAATGTGACATGGAATACGGAGTTTGCTCGATCGTTTGGGTGGATCCCCAAGGTGTGTTTCTCCTTCACTCAATCATTTTATTAGTGTTCTCGTTGCTGGAGAGAGGCGCCTTCACGTGTTGGCACTGATGTTCGAGGTGCTCCTATGCCCGTCTATAAGAACGCCTCATAATTTCCTCTCAGTTATCAGAAAGGAAGATGGTGGACTGCAGGAGAAGGGTGGCTTCAGCCTGTAGTCCACCAGGGTCACTTTCTGATGAGTCCATGACCCCAACAACAATAACAATCATTTTGCACTATGATTTTTGCGTCAGTGAAACAGAGCATGATTCCGGGAGCTTGCGTGATGTGTAAATGATTGTCTGGCCCATCTCCCTGGGTATACTTTGGATTTTTCTCATGTTCTTTGTACTTTCACACTCCTTGTCTCTGGTTCCTACATTACCCCATCTTTAGGATGGAAAGGAGGTCAGAGTAATGATGATGATGATGATGATGATGATGATTGCTCCCACTATCTTCGTTAACCTTTTTCCATGTTGTCACCCTTCTCTGTTTCTGTCCTGCCTGTGCCCTTACCTCTCTGCCGTCTTCCTGTTTTTCTTCTTCACTGATTTTTCCCATCATGTTCTTTCTTTCTCCCTGTCTAATTAGCTGCCTGTTGCTTTGCCTCGCCCCTTGCCACATATTCTCATTTCCCGAACTCAGTCCTGTCTTTTCTCTCCATTTCTCCCATTTCCTCTTCTGTTCTCTACTCTTCTCCCTGTACAACCTCGCCTCTTCTCTGCTTTCCATTTCCTTCTCCTCCCCCTTCCCATCCTCTCCTCTTATCTGTTCTCTTACATTCTCCACATCTCTTCTCATATCTTCAGTATCTCTTTCTGTGCCTCTCAGCCCTTCTCATCGTATCTTTCTCGCGTCTCCTCCCCTCTCTCTCTCTCTTGACTTTTTCCGGCATCTTCCCTTCTCTCTTCTCTCCTCACCTCTGCAGTGTTTGCTGCCCTGTATTCCTTTGTATCCACTCCGCTTACGTATTTTCTATTTTCAGTTCTCCTCTACTCTCTACTGTCCAAAATTTTTTTCTTCTCTCCTCTTCTCTACTTTCTTCTGCCCTCCTTTCTTCTCTTCTCTCTGCCTCTCCTTTCCTTTCCTCTCTTCCCTTTCTCTTCTCACCTTTTCTCTCCCGTACTCTTACTGATTCTCTCCCTTCTCCAGCCTTCTCCTCTCCTTTCCTCTCTTCTCTGCTCCTCTCCTCTCCTCTCCTTTCGTTTTCTCTCCTCTCCTCTACCTTTCTGTCTTCTCCTTTCTTTTCTTCTCTTCTCCTCTCCATTCTTTTCTTCTCTTCTCCCTGCCTCTCCTATCCTTTTCTCGCTACCCTTTCTTCCCTCTCCCCTCATCTTCTTTTCTCTCCCGTAATCTTCTCTCCTTTATTCTCTTCTGATCCTCTCTATTCGGTCCTCTTCCACTTCTTTCCTCTCTTCTCTATTCCTCTCGTCTCCCCTCTCATCCTTTCCTCCTCGCCTCTCCCCTCGTTCCTCCTCTTCTCTTTCCTCTCCTCTGCTACTCTCTTTTCCTCCTCCAGTTACTCTTCTCTTACTTGTTGCCATTCTCCCATAGTGACTATCATTTATCCTCATTTATCTGTCTTCTCTCTCTTTCCTTCCCTTCCCTTCCCGCCTCTCTCCTCTGCTCTTTTCTCCCCCTCTTCTCTCATCCCCTTTTCCTTTCACTCCTCATTTTTTCTCTCTCTTCTTATCAACTCTTTTTGACTCTCCTGTCCTCTGCTCTTTCCTCTCCTATTGGGGGTGGTGGAGCTGGTGTCCTCTTTAAGCTGCAAGCATTATCCTCTTTTTCTTTTCTAGTTTTTGTTCCTTCCATCTCTCCTTTGTCTCCATCCCCCTCCTCCTCCTTCCATCCTTTCCTTTGTTCCCTTCCTTCCATCCTTTCCCTCGTTGCCTCGCCTCCCTTCATCTTTCCTTCGCTGCCATCTCTCCTTTCACTCCTTTCTCTCTCATCCAGTCATCCTTATTTCCTTCACCCTCTTTTGCCTTCTTTTCTTCCTTTTCTTCTGATTCTTACCCTTTAGTCTCTTTTTGTGTTCTCTTATTTAATCTGTCTGTCTGTCTGTCTCTCTCTCTCTCTCCACGATCTTTACAACCTCTCTCTTTCTCCTTATCACCTCTCTTGGTTCCCTCCTTTGTATCCTTTTCATTTCACTATATCTAATTTCTTCCCCAGCAGACTAATGTAGGCAAGGCTCTTCTAGTGAATGAGTGAATGCTCGTAGTTTGCTGAATAAAGTTTCTGAATTAGGGGCTTATGTTCATTCTGAAGATTACGATGCATGGCTCAGCATCGAGCAACGATATTTTTATTTACAGAGTTCAACATACCAAGTTCCAGTATTTTCAGTTGTGAGAGAAATAATAGAGTGGGATGGTGGTGTACTGTTAGACAGGACTTCATCCAACTGTCATTCCCAAGTCCCCTCTCGACAACAATAACAGTATTTATACCTAGCTTAGAAGTAGATTCTATAGTAAAACGGTATTTGTAATAATTAATCGCTGACAGTGGAATTTATAACCGAATTGCCGAAATGTATAGCACACAAAACACTGTAATCTTCGGTGATTTTAACATACCGGTTGCCAAGTGATGAGAGACCCCTATCCTCACCCACAGAATTGGACCTGTAAGACATGCAGGAAAGCTAATTGCAACAGCTCGTAGACTGTCCAGTATGAGAAGGTAGTATATTAGACTAAGAAGTCTGTTGCTGTTTGCTTTCCTTTGTACTCCTTTGTACTTTCTCATCCTGTTCATCTTCTCTTCTTCCTGCATGTTTGTCTGTCTGCCTGTTTGCTTGAATACTTGCATGTCTCCTTGCCTTTTGCATGTCTGTCTCTCGTTCGTTTTTCTTGATATCGCTTACTGTTCTCTTGCTGCAACTTTCTTACCATTTTCTCACTCTGTCTTCCCTTCCTGCCTTCCTGTCTGCTTACTGCCCGCCCCGCGTTCCTGCCAGTCTTTGTATCCTCCTCTCTCCCTGTTTTCATCATCCTATTACCTTTTAGTTTCTCACCTCTTATCAGCCTGCGTATCTGCCTGTCTTCTGCTTGTTATATGTCTGTTTGTCTGTGGTCTGTCTGTTAACCTCCTTTCTGCCTAATTTTTCATCATACAGTAAATTGTTGCAACCGTCTCATCTTGTTAACTTTCTGAACATCACTCTCTGTTTACTTCCCTGCTTGTTCACATCCCTTCGTACATACCTTCCTTCCTGCCCATGTTTTTGCCTGTCTGCTTATCAGCCAACCTATTTTCCTTCCTCTCTGCCCCTCGCCACCTAGTTTCCAGCCCACCTACTTCCTTCACTACTTACCTCCCTGCCTTTCCATCTATTTATCTGTCTGCCTACCTGCCTGCCTCTCTGTCACCTGCTTTTCTGCCTGTTTGTTTCCTTGTGTGCCTTCCTCCCTACCTGCCAATCAGGTTGCTCGCCTGTCTGCCTAGATCTCTGCCTGTCTGCCTCACCAAGAAAGTTCTGGAAGGCAGCCTGGACGGTGGAGTTGGTGTGCTCGTTGAGAAGGTCCCTCAGGTACTTGTCAGGTTTGTTCTGGTCGTACTGGCTCAGCGTCACTCCCACCACGAAGTACTCCCCTGGGACATAGAAAAGGGACGTTAGTGGCAGGGTAAAAAGAAAAAAAGATGGATGGTAATAAGAGACTAAAGTAAGGAATAAGAAACCCAAAACGGGGCATAAGAGGGAAGGTAAAAAGGAAAAGGAAGGATAATTGGGTACTCGGGAGGGAATTAGGAAGGATAATGGAGGACTCAGAGTGGGGACAAGAAACTGAGAACAGGGACGTTATTGGCAGAGTATAAAAGACTAATTGAGAATAATGATGGTCTAGGGCGGGAAGAAGAACCTTAAAGAAAAACAGGAAGAGGAAAGATAATGGTGAAGAATAGGGAGAGGGGAACAAGGAGCCTTTGGAGGAATCTAGGAGCGTATAATGGGGTATATGAGGTCGAGGGGGGAGACGGGGTAGTGTCATATTTATACAGTATTCTAGCCATTTTTTAAGTCACAGGGAGTCTCTTAATGGGGGCAGAAAGAGGGAGAGAAGAATCAAAGAGAGGGATTGAGAATATGAGAGAGCCTGGGGAGTAGGAAGGGTCTGTTGATGGCACCTGTTGAGCGTAATACTGAGGATTCCTGCAGCATCTGGAATTAGCTTTGGGTGTTGGTAGTTGTGAGTGTTGGTAGATATGGGTGTTGGTAGGTGTGGATGTTGGTAAGTATTAATAATGGTAGATGTAGATGTTGGTAGTGTTGGGTGTTGGTAGTTGTAGGTGTTGGAGGGTGTTAGTGTTCGTTGTTGTGGGTTCTGGTAGATGTGAGTATTGATTATTGTGGGTGTTGTTGTTGTGGGTGTCAGTTATTGTGGGTGTTGGTTGTTGTGGGTGTTGGTTGTTATTGGTGTTTATTGTTGTGGGTGTTTGTTGTAGGTGTTGGTTGTTATGGGTGTTGATAGTTCTTGGTGTCGGTACTTGTGGAGGTTGTTAGCTGGTTGTTGGTTGCTTGTGTTGGAAGTTGTCGCGCTAGTAATTAGAGTTTTTTCGCCATACCTTGGCCCAGATTTCCGTCCTTTTGCAACTTGTTGCACGTAGTTCAGTGGCAGAAGAAAATGCGGTTCTACTTCCTTTCCATAGCACACCTTCATTACTAGTATTCTAGTGTTCATCTGTTGCTACAACTCGGCATTCAAGACGGAGAAATGACATTATTAGGTCCAATTAGAGTAGAAGGAATACAGTTAGTGCAGGTAGTGGCTAACTTGTTTATACGACCTTCGGAACTAAAGATTACAACTACCAGTTCATCACTGACGCATATATTCACTCACATTAGGTATTAATTACACACACACACACACACACACACACACACACACACACACACACACACACACACACACACACACACACACACACACACACACACATGAACAGCAAAACACGTAACTACTGTTTCAGCATCTGTACTCACTAACAATTATTTCAACAGGCATTTTCCACCTCCATCATCCCAAACATTAACATTTCAATCACTAACCATTTACCCACCATTACAACCAAAAAAAAACCTTAGAGTAACCATTCCAACCAGCCACGACACTTACAGCAGATATCAAGTAAATCATTCTCGTAAGCCAGCAGGAATTCTCACCAATCACATTTCCCACCAAATACCATTCTCATCAACCACCATTCCAGCCAACCAACCAACTATACCCACCAACCAACCACGATTTCCACAGATCAACGACCATTCACACCAACCACCATTTCTACCAACCACCATTTCCACCAGCCATCACTCCAACCAGCCACCATTCCAACCACCCACCACTCCAACCAGCCACCACTCCAACCAGCCGCCATTCCCACCAACCACCATTCCCATCAACCACCACTCCAACCAGCCACTGTTCTGACCAACACAGGAATCCTAATTGTAATCTTGGGCGAGCAGATCACGTTTATCACACGAATTAACTCTAATAATTGCGATCCATACTTGAGGCGCGTGGTTTGGTGTGGTATGATGTGGTGTGTTGTGATGTGGTGTGGTGTGGTACGGTGGTGTGTTATGTGATGTGTAGTGGTGTGGTCTGGTGCGGTGGTGTGTGGTGGAGTGTGGAGTGTTGCAATATGTGCTGTGGTGTGATGCAGTGTAAGTTGGGTGTGTTGTATTGTGTTGTGGTGTGGCGTGTTGGTGTGATGTGTACCGCAGTATAATGTGGTGCAGTTTAGTGTAGTGCTGTGTATTCGTAGTGCAGTGTAGTATGGTGCAGTGTAGTGTAGTGTAGTCTAGTGTGGTTTGGTTTGGTGCGGTGTGATGTTATGTGGTGTGGTGTGGTACGGTGGTGTGTAGTGTTATGTGGAATGATGTGCTATGGTACGGTGGTGTGTGGAGTGGTGTAATATGTGATGTCGTGTGATGTAGTGTGGTATGTTGTTGTGTGGTGTAAGTTGGGTGTGTTTTGTTGTGGTGTGGTGTGGTGTGGTGTGTAGCCTACTGTAGTATACTGTAGTGTACTGAAGTGCAGCTTGGTGTAGTGCTATGTACTCGTACTGTAGTGTAGTATGGTGTAATGTAAAGTAATGTAGCGCAGCGTAATGTAACACAGTGTAGCGTAGCGTACTGTACAGTAGTGTAGTGTAGTGTAGTGTAGTGTGCTCTGTGGTTGCGATGGGAGCGTATCGGAGGCAAATTACCATTCAGCAACAGCTAACATCATTGGTACCAGGTGGAGAGAGAGAGAGAGAGAGAGAGAGAGAGAGAGAGAGAGAGAGAGAGAGAGAGAGAGAGAGAGAGAAATAAGCAGCACCGAGAAAGAGAACGAAGTGCCGTGAGAAAAAGAGAACGGGTAGTAGCAGGAGAAAGAACCAGCAGTACCTTTCCTCTTGCAGTATTTAGACTACCATTTGCGTCAGCCTAAGAGGAATTATGACGAATTACAACCCTGTTAGCACTGGGAGTGGAAGGTGTGTGCCGGGAAAAACCAGACATTAAATGCATCACACCCGGTCTTAAATTCTGACGCCCGGGAAAAGTGGTGTTGGGGACGAGGCAAAGGTGGAGTTTAGAATTCACTCACCTAAACTTGGCCTAGAGTTTTGTCTTTTGTTTGTGTCGTACTTCGTGGGACTCAGTGATGTGATATAACTTTTACATCATTTCCATGGAACTCCTTCGTGACTAGCCTCTTGCGTTCAAATCCTTCCGGGATTAAGGCATCTGGCTCTAGACAGAATATAGATACCGGTACGCTGTGGTGCACTCTTAATGAAGAGTGAAAATTTCTGCCATAATGAAGCGTTCGTTCTTTATTTTTTTAAATCCTCTTACTCGAGTTAAACCTATCAATATATGTATTTTCCTGCGTTACAACTACTGAAGGACGATGTTATCGGAATTGAGGACTCAGAAACTTAAGAGATAGCTGCAGTCGTAATCACCTCTTTCACTGGCAACTTTGTTACGGTATATTCCAGCAATTCACGAAGGAAGATTCTACTAGGCTTTTGCTGGGATCCCTTTGAAAGAAGTAGTAAACTGTGTTGTGTTATGTGATTTAAAAAATGAACGTACGAGTTCATAAGAAATACAGTTAACAGAAGGCCAGTTAGTTGAAGACGAGGCTGTCTGTTGGAGGAAAAAAAAAGAATTCTACGGAAGATCTAACCATCATGTGTGAGCAAAGGATTCAAAAAAAAGAAAAAAAAAAGGAATTGATATCTATCGATTATTTGTGGTCTGGCGTTGGAGCCTTTTCGTCTGAATTATCATCACGCTACATCTAATTTCCACAAAAAAATATTGGGTGGTTAGGATCCAGAAAAAAAGGAGCACAGAAATAGAACAACCAGTAGATTGTCAGTGAAACAGCTCACTGAATTATCCACCCATTGAAGCCTTCGAATTCATAGAGGAAAAAAAAAAATGTTTTTCTCTCCATAAATATCTGAGGATAAAGCCATAATGTGAACTGCAAGGTAGCCTAATCCCTGTCATTTTTCCATCCTTTCCATTCTAAGTATCATACCGTCATACCGGTACTTCGTTTTCTCATATATTCGTTTACTATATACAGTCAGCTACCTGGCCTGACACCTGTCCTCACTTCGGTCACGTTTTTTTTGTACCGTCACGCTTTCTTCCACCACAGGTCCAAATTAAAGCACCCAGGTCTGCAGACATACCATATTCCTCGCAAACAGTTCACTTCCACTTTCTCCATGCATTAAGTAATTTCTGCACGTGTTGCCTCAACACCTGCTGCCTTCTTATGCTTTATCCTGTTCACAGCGTTCATCACTTTCACCTTTGTCGAGTTGTCAAGCAACACAGTCCTTCCTCGTGCGCCATCAAAGCATATCATGTTTACTGCTACTTGCTTTCGCCTCTTTCATTCATCAGTTTACTACATATAGCATTCTCTTCGTTTTATGCATTCTTCTGTATACATCCCTTACATTTCACTTTTATGCACACGTATTCATAAATCTCCAAAGTCTCTTTCCAGGTATTTCCCATTTTCAGAGGCATTATATTTATTTTTCTATCAGGTTTACCATTCACTTCATTTTCTTTACTAACCTCTCATAGACATTTCTTAATCTCAGTATACTCTCCCTTTCGCCTTAATTGCTTTCTTGCATCAACTAAAACCGCTTCTTCCTTGAACTTCCACTTTTCAAAGTTTGGAGCTGAACTAAAACGATGTGTTTGTGTCTGATACCACAGATTTTATGTGCTCAGAAAGAAAACAAAATTGCACAGTTAATGATAATTCCTGTATCTGATTAAACCGAGTGTTTGTGCATAGAAAACAAACTTGGTTTAGACCTGAGTGAAAATTTGGTAGGGGTGAGGGTAAGAGGAGGGTTGTGATAGTGGGAGAGGGTAAAGATAATTGTGGTAGAAAATAGAGATTATCTTGGAATGGGAGAGCGAGGAGTATGAGGAGAGGAAGGACGGGGTTTGAAAAAGCGTGTGTGTGTGTGTGTGTGTGTGTGTGTGTGTGTGTGTGTGTGTCTGTCTGTCTGTCTGTGTGAATAAGTGATTATGTGCGCGCCTTTTTTATTTTTTTTATTTTTTTATTAAAGAATGTTTTTGTTGGGGTTAGGATATGGAAAATTAGTAGTATAGTAGTATATCGTGGACAAAATATCGTAAAGCACACACACACACACACACACACACACACACACACACACACACACACACACACACACACACACACACACACACACACACACACACACACACACAGACAGTATTATCACAACAAATGTATAAAACTGAGAGCAGTGAGGAAAAATTTTACACTGACCTTTCCGAAACAGTCCCTTCTCCTCCATAATGGTCATCAGTCCCAGGAATTCGTAGTAATGGCCGAGGACCACGTAGACTGTAAGAAAGAGGGTGAAGGGAGATGATATTAACACTAGAATACACTCTTACAAGTTTGCTGTCTGTCTCTTTACACTCTTACAAGTTTCCTCGTACCTTTTCCAGAATAAACTCGCAAGAAAATTCAGCAGTCTCCTGAGTGAGAAATAATAACCCTCTGCGCTGTACTCACATTTTAAAGTCAGGAATATATCACAGTAAAATAGAGAGAGACTTGGAATGTAGTGAGGAAGTAATTGCATGACTTACGCTGCCGACGTTTGCCTGCATGCAGTTGAACTCTTAGACATGATACAATATATGTAAGAAAATGTCGAATCTTCCTTTATACTGTAGGCTTTCCCTGCCACTAAATATATATATATATATATATATATATATATATATATATATATATATATATATATATATATATATATATATATACATCATCGTCAACCATTACAAGTCCACTGCTGAACAGAGGCCTCCTCCAACCTTCTCCACGAATTCTTTGACTGAGCCGATCTTTGCCACGTTTTCTCTGCAAATTTCTCTATCTCATCTCACCACCTCCTGTTTGGTCTTTTTCTGCCATACTTACAATCTTTTGGTGTCCAGTCAGTCAACCTCTTGCTCCATTGGTTATCCCCTATTCTTGCCACATGGCCTGCCCACCTCCATTTCTGTTCTTTTGTAACTTCCATAATATCACTGACTTTAGTGTGCTCTCTCACCCAGGTTGATCTTTTCTTGTCCCTTAAAGATATTCCCAACACTGACCTTTCCATTACTCTCTGAGAGTGGATTAGTTTGTTTTTCATCGATTTTGTCAGTTTCCAGGTCTCACAACCATACGTCATAGCTGGAATTATACTGTACATTCGTTATGTACTTTTCGTTTCATGCTAACTGGCAAGCTATTTTTCATAATGCCTCAGTGTTTACCAAAAGCTTTCCATCCAATTGTAAAGCGTCTTTTTATTTCGCTATCATGTTCTTTCGTTGATTTTAGTATATGCCTCAGGTAATTGTACTCCTCGCCTTCTTGAAGAATTTCTTCGCTTTTTCTGATGACGCTCTTTGGTGTCTGTGGATTAAACATTACTTTAGATTTACTCTGGTTCATCTTTAGCTTTACTTCGAGACTTTCTATCTTTACGTCATTTAACATTTCTTGCAACGTCTTTGTTGTTTCTAAGATTAGGACAATGTCATCTGCAGATCTTAAATGGTTTTGCTTTCTGCATCTATGTTCACTCCCTTGTTTTCCCAGTCAGGCTTTCTGAAAATACTTTCTTGTCATGCAGTAAATAATTTTGGTGAAATTGTATCCCCCTGACCCACGCCCTTCTCATTCTTAATTTTTTCCGAGTCCTTATGTAATTTAACTGTAGCAGTTCCCTCTTTATATATGTTTTCGAGCAGTTTTGCAATGTTCTCATTCATTCCTTGTTCTCGCATTGGATTTTTAATTGCTATGTTCAGTATATATGATTATATAGATAGATAGATAGATATAGATAGATAGCTAGATAAGTACTAATTTATACTCGTGTTCACATTCTCACTACGTAAAGAACACTCATTTTACTTTACATCAGTCTCATTTATTTTCGTCTTCTCCTTCCGTTCACTAGTTCTGTCGTTTTCTCCAGCTTTGCGGTTCACCCCTTCATTAATTCATCTTACAATTTCACTGCTGTTCGTATTACTTATTTAAATTATTTTTTGTATTACAGCATTTGCTTTAATTATAAAAAACTATAACCTTTTTTTCATCTCTCCTAGTTTTATTGTTCTTATCTGTTATTGCGTTCCCAGGTTTATCTGGACACGAATCCGGTACAACAGGCTAAATCAGACCTTCTCCTGTTGTCCACCATCCTCCTATTGAGGATTAGGAGGAAATTAAGGAACGTTTGTTTAGCTGAGTAAACCCTCAGCTCGATTAAATTCACCATATGAAGCCGTCCCTCTCCAGTATCATCCTTCCCTGCAACCTTACCGTTCAACCCTTCACTAATTTACCCTCCTCCAATTTCACCTGCTATTCACCTGTTGGCACTGGGACGCGTGTTATTGTGGGCCGGTGGGGCGAAGTGAATGCTGTTTACTATGCAAATTCTGTTTTCTCGTCGCAATTTTGGAGGGTGAGCAAGGGCTGTGTGCAAATGGGGTCTGCCGGGTGACTTTAGCTTGCCCGGTGGAGCTTGTGTGTGTGTGTGTGTGTGTGTGTGTGTGTGTGTGTGTGTGTGTGTGTGTGTGTGTGTGTGTGTGTGTGTGTGCGCGCCGGCAGCTTTGTTTGGAAGACTTTGTGGTCGTTAGGAGAATGGAATGTGAAGCTATGTAATTGTCGGAGGAAGAGATTCAGAAATATATAATGGGGTCTGGTAGAGATGGTACCTTGCCTGTTTTGTGGCAAGATAATTATGTAAAGTACATTTTTAAAAATCTCGTTCTGTTAGTCTCGTAATGCAAGTAATCTATGATGGAGGTAGGAAAGAAGTGGTCGAGTATTACGATGGAATCTGGCAAGAGTGGTAATATGAATAATTTTTGGGTGAATTTTGTGTAAGATTGGGAGCTGTTTACAAGGTTTGGGTCATATTATCCGACTGTACAAAATGCTTCAAGACCATTATTGTAATGAGGAAAATGGGGTATGTATCTGCATATTGTGCAAAAGAAAAGGTTGAGACCTAAGCGTTGTCTAGTAGTGATAATGGTGTGATTATCGCTTGCTTGATTTTTTTTTTTTTTTTTCCCCCACGAAGCTCGAGTCAGTAGCAAAGGGAATGAAATGTGTACATCTGTAAGTTGCGGAGGAGAAAGAGGCTGAGGTATTTAATGAAGTCTGCTTGATTCCCATCTTTTTTTTTTCTTTTTTTTGTCAGGTCGTGGTAGAGGTGATTATCATATCAAACTCTGAGTCCGTTGCGAGGGGAATGTAAGGTTCAACTACGTCAGGTACATAAAAAGAGGATAAGTTGCTGTATATGACGAAGTTTGGCAGGGATGGCAGCGTGAATATTATCAAGTTTAAGTCTGCGTAAAGTTACTGTTTCAAGTCTTAAGTTAACAACGAGAAGGGAATAAGCAGTTACGTCCAGTGCATAATAAGCGGATGAGATATAAAATGATTTCTGGTAGCGATGGTAACGTGAATATTTTTGGCGGAGATCTGCAATATGTGAATCTGTCAGGTTATAATGAGGTAAAATTATGCTAGTATGTGTCAGAAAATATATACCCCCGAGATCATCCGTCAGTGGCAGACTTCGCTGGCGTTGGTGGGAAAAAAAAAAAAAAAGATGAACCGGCAGACTGATAAAGAGATAACAAACAGATAACGAGGGTAATGTTAACGGATATACAAAAAAATGTATTCTCTCGATTTGGTATGGGTGTTGAGAAATATAGCGGTTCCAGGTACTTCCCATAAATAATACAAGTGATGGATAATAACAGATGGATAGACAAATAGATAAATAATCACAGTAACTAGCTAAAGAGGAAAAATTATAGAGTTATATGGCGATAAATGTATTCCCTGAAGATTTCCCCTCAACGGCTTGGTGTGGGGGAAAAAAGTGTTAGTTGAATTTTGTCCCGTCGTAAGGAAAGCTAATGATGTGTGAACGATGATAGGAAGAGGAAGAGGAGAGGAAGGAGGGGGAGGAGAGGAAGGAGGAAGGGAAGAGGAAGCATGAGGAGGAGGGGAAGGAGGGGGGGGGGAAGAGGAAGCATGAGGAGGAGAGGAAGGAGGGTTGGGGAGAGGAAGCATGAGGAGAAGGGGGAGTGAAGGAGAGCGAGGTAAATCAGAGAGGAGGAAAAGAAGCAGGGTAGGAATACGAAAACGAAAAGTATGTATGTATACAGTACCAGCAGAAAATTCTAAAGCACCAAATTAACATACGGCACTGAAAGCAGTAGAGCTTAGGAATTAGGAAACTATTTTTTTCCTACCCAAAGAAAGTAGCTATACGAGTGTTATAGATAGAACACCGGTGAAAGATTGTATGATCTCGAAAAAATATAATATACCCCACTGAAAAGAAGACTGGAAGCAATTAGAAATTTAAAAAATCTTGTTTAAAACAAGTCTTAAATTGGAACGGCAAAAAAAGTGAGAAATATTAAACGGAAAGAATAAGCGAGAAAATTAGCAGTCTTGCTGGAATAAAAATGAAATAGAGAAAATAAAGCGAACTCTAGAGTAAGGGGATGAGGAGATGAGTGAATATTGACCAAGGGCTGCAGAGGTAAATGGATTAGTGGCTGAAATTGCTTATCAGTCTTCCAGCGTTCAGGCTCTCTCTGTGTGCTATCCTTTGTCTACCTTCCTGTCTGCTTCCTATGTCTGTCTCCCTGCCTGTCACTCTTGTGGTCTTCCTCTTTCGTCTACTTTATGTACTTGTCTTTCAGTCTATTTATCTATACATTTCGGCCCCTCTATGGCTACCTGCCTCTTTCTCAGGCTTTCTCACTATCTGCTTCCCTGTGTCTGTCTGTCACCTTTATCTCTCCCTTTCATCGTGTCAGCCTTCCTGCCGCTCACCCTGTGTATCTTCCTCTCTCTATCTCTGTCATTGTCTGTCCCTCTCTTGTTCTGTTTCTCACTCTCCCAGTCAATCTGTGTATCGACCTGTCTTTCGCCTTTTCCATCTTCTTTGTCTTTCTCACCGTGTGTCAGTCACTTGGTCTGTCTGATTTTCTTAATCTGTCTCCCTGCATGTATATTCTCTCCTTATCCTCCAGTCTTTCTGTCTGTCTCTCTGTTTTTCACTCTGTACATCTCCGTGTCTCTCACCCTACGTATCTCACTCTCTATCTGTATCATATTATCTCTCAGCTTGTCTCTTACTTTGTCTCTCTCCCTGTCTCACGTCTCTCTCGTTGTCACTCTTTCCTTCTCACGTCTCTGATTCTGTTTCTTACTCTAGCTCATTCCATTTCTCCCTATCTTTCATCTCTTCTGCCTACCTGTTTCACCTTGTCTACCTTCTTCTGTCTCTCTTTGTCACCCTGTTTAACTCTGTCACCCTGTCTAGCCACCTCTCGTGTCATTTTATCCACTTTTTTGTCTCTCACCCTCCCTTCCTCAGAAACATGAGATGTTTTGTCTAACCTGAAAATAATGAACTGTGTTTTAGATATAATGTATAAGTCACAGATGACCCGCCACCATTTTTAACAGATAAGAAAAAGATCCGAGTCGAAATTACAAGATCTGCAATATTAGGGAGGACTGTACGTTGACCCCCCCCCCTCCTTTTTTTTTAAATGTGATACAGATATTTCTTCGGGTAGAAGTCAGAGCCAGAGGTCAGAGGTTAGTCATTTCAGTCCAGTGACGTATTTTTTACTTTTGCTTTCTCCAGGTGGGTTAATTTACTTTTAAGAGAAAAAATTCGTTCTGGAAGGGCTATAAGTTTGCACTGGCCCCCTAGGTGCCGGAGAGGAACGACACAAGTGGTGGCACCGATAATACTGGGTGATGGGTCTTTGTGGTTATACAAACGTCTCCCAATTCACTCCATATCCCTCGAAAGAGGTGTGGTAGGCTGCAAGAGAAAGGAATCTTCAGCCTGCAATCCACCGGGTTCGCATCCAGATGAGCTTGGGGCCACAACTCACCCTCTTTCTATCCAGCGTCCTTCCTGTGTTGAATGAAATTATCTGGTGAAAATGAAAAATGAAAAATACGCCATAGTAATGCAAGAGTTGAAGGTCAAAACGAGTGTTCAGGAATTGGCTGTCATTTTTTTTTTCTATCTTCCCACACGATGCCACACCTCTTAAAAAAGATAAAAAAAAAATAAAAAAAAAAGATTCAGCATCTTCTCTGCCTTTTTCCTGTCACCTCTGATCCTCTTGCCTCAGCTTTATTAGGCATTTTTTTTCCATCCTTTCCACTTGCACGAACAGACGAGTCTTCTCATCCTTTTCCCTTGCCCTTCACTCTTCCTCCTCCCACATTTTTCATACCTCCTGTGTTCTCCGTTTTAATCTCCCCGTCCACACACACCCTCTCCATTTCAATCACTTTCAAAGCAGATTCTCTCAGAGTGCTTTCTCTCAATTTCTCACATTCTTTCTTCGTATTCCCTCTTTACATTCTCTTTTCCATTCACCCTCTCTCCATATTTCACATTCTCTCCACACTCTTCACACTCCACACTTTCTCACCTTGTACTTTCTCTTCTCATTTTCTCCTATGCACTCTCTCAATTTACTCTTTCTCCATATACACTTTCTTCAAACACTTTGTTTCTTCAAGCACTCCTTTCTTGAAGCACTCTTTCTGTAAATGGTTCTCTCTCTCTCTCTCTCTCTCTCTCTCTCTCTCTCTCTCTCTCTCTCTCACACACACACACACACACACACACACACACACACACACACACACACACACACACACACACACACACACACACACACACACACACACACACACACACACACACACACACACACACACATGAGTCTATTTTTCCAAACCCCTTTCGTTTTTTCCTCTCTTACCTTCTCCAAACACCCACTTCTTATTCTCTGATTCATTCCTTTGCCATTATTTCTCTTTTCATCCTCCGCTTCTCCCCATTTTATCTGTTTTCTTTTTTTATCTTTTTCTCAACGTTTCTCCTCCAGCGTCTCTCCTCGCTTCCCATCTCAGGTTTCTTGCGGTCCGATTAGATGTCTTGGTTAATAGGTAGGATTTCAACTCTGCCTTGGCATTCCTTTTACCCGTCTGGCCTATCTCTCTCTCTCTCTCTCTCTCTCTCTCTCTCTCTCGAGAGAGAGAGAGAGAGATTTTAGTCTGCACTAAGAGAGGCAGAAAAAAAGTCTCTTTCATTTCCGCTTTCTCTTTCTTCCCTTCTCAAAACCCGTTCTCCCTCCCCCTGTCTCTGTAATCCTCTCACATCGTCTTCGTCTCAAGTCCTCTCTCACACTTCAGCTTCCAAACATTTAGCCCTACAATCCATTTAGACGTTGTGGAGATCTTTTGATCAAGTGAATGTCATGGCTTTTGAGGTAAAGGGTGCTTAAGTTCTCGTACCCTTCTCCATTCTCCACCATCTCGCCTCTCTCGGCTCTCTTCTCCTCTCCTCTCCCCTTCCCTTCTCTCTGCACCCCTCTTTTCTTCTTCTTCCCTTTCACTTTTCCTTCATTTTCCTTTCTCCTCCTCTCTCTTTTTTCCTTTTCTTTCTTTTCTTCTCTTCCCTTTCGCCTTCTCTTTCTTTCTCTCTCCTTTCTCCTCCCCTCTTTTTCCTTATCCCCTCTTTTTTCTCTTCCCGTCTTCTTTCTCCTCTTCCTCCTCTCTTTTCTCCTCCTTTCTCCTTTCTCCTCCGACTAGCACTTTTCTTTATCTATCCTTTCTTTCTCCTTTCCCTTCTCAGACTCTTCTCCTATCTTTTCCTCTACACTCCTCTCTCTTTCACAGCTCCCTTGTTTAACTAGTTTCTCGCCATTCATTCCCATTTCCCCTTCCATCATTATTACAGCTCATATACGTCTCCCAGAAAGGTGTAGAACGAGGAACCCTGTGTAGCAACCTTTGAAGTGTACTGTAGGAGGCCCTTCCATAATTCTTCCCATTTCCTCTGCCCTTTCTCTCCTTTCCGCTTCTCTGTCTCTCTCCCCTCGTCTGTATTTTCCCCCCTCCTTTCTTCGTCTTTCTCATCCTTTCCTCTTCCCTTTTCTCCTCTGCGTTTCTTCACCCTCCCTCCATTGTTTCTCTTTTCCTTACACTTTCTTTTTCTTACCTTCTGCATTTTTCTTTCCTCTCCACCATCTTCCCCATTACAGTTTCGTACCTTCTCGTTCATCGTCATCTCTCCTTTTTTCTCTCTTTTCTCTCTCTTTCCACATACTTCTCTCTTCCCCACATCCTATCACAGAAGTGTAGGGGTCCTTCATAACTCAAGCTTCTTTATCACCCCTTTTTTGCTCGCCCAGCCCTCGTGTACTGTGCTACCCCTTCTCTCTCCACCTTTCACCTCCCACACTCTCCTCTACTCTGTGTTCACACACCCATTTTGTCACTCAGTTTATCCTCTCTCACTTTTCCCCCCTACCCTTTATTCTAGACACTCACTCGCATAAAGCCAGGGGAAAAACTTATTGCTGTGGCACCTGTGAAAACTTACTCCAATCCGCTATTTTATTTTCTACTCTTTATCTTGAGCTTGACCCTTTTTCACAGACTTTCTCCAAGCAGGTTGCAAAAGAAAAAAAAAATCAAGTATTTTTACAACAGTTCATCACAGTTCCTTCTTTCAACACATTCTCTCCCTCTTCCCAACCTTTTCGCAGCACGATTTTTTCTTACTCTAGCTATTAGACACTTTTTGAGCTGGAGGGATTTTTAGGTATAGTTTTAGTTTACTCACCCATGCGAAAAGTATCCTCAGCTAAATGATATTGCCTGGTTAGAATAACAGTGGTAGATTTTTTCCCCTCTGTTTCTTTCCGTCTAAATAATCTACTTCGCCCCTCCATCCTCTTCTACTTCCATCCCACTCTTCTCCTACTCACTCCTGCAGTCCATATACGTCTCCCTGAGCATGGTGACGAAGGGGTTGCTGTCGTAGCCATGGTGGTAGGTGGCGCTCCAGCTCCTCGAAGCAATGATGGTTATGTTGTGGAGGGGCAGAGTCCTCTCGATCGTCTGTGCTACCCTTCCGAAGTTCTCGTCTGGGGAATTGTTATAGAAGAAGGTGACCTGGTGGAGGAAAAAAACAGGTGTTTGATTAGGTTAGGCTTGCTAATATAAACCTGAATTATACTGAAAGCATAGACGAGGCATTGATGGTGATGTGGAAAGCTAGTTTTCTCGCGACTGTCTGTGCCATCCTCCAGATGTTCTTGTATGGAGAGTTGCTTTTAGAAGAAGTTGGTCTGGTGCAGGAAAGAGACTGGGCTTAGATCAGGTTGTTAGGTAAGGTTTGCTTAAAACAGAGTATAAACATAGAGATGTGGAAGGGTCTTGTCCTCTCGATAGTTTGCGCTACCTTACCAGTCTTCGTTTTGGGAATTGTAATAGAAGAAGGTGACCTGGCGAAGGAAAGAAGCGCGTGTCAGATTAGGTTAGGTTAAGTTAAGTAAGATTGAGTTAAATTAGGCTAATAGTGTAGAAGAAGCAGTGATAGTGATGCAGAAGAGTAGTGTCCTCTCGATCTCTTGTGTTGCCCTTGTAAATTCTCGTTCAAGGTAAGAATAAGAAGATGACGCCCATGGCATGATGTGTTAACTCCGTGTCAGGCAAGTCTTTTTGTTTTTTTTCTGCTTCTTGTAGATGATTTTTCATGAGCTTACAAGAGCACTGAAGTATGAAAAGGATTAACCTCCTTCCAGTTATGATGTCTTTGCTTCCCTTAGACGGTTTAATGTAACTTAGGAGAGACTTTTAGAACTGGAATAGTTTGACAAAGCCATCACGAACCTCTGCACTACTAAATTCAATCCTAATCTGAATAATATATTTTTGTTGTGGCTTAATTAAAAACGTGTCATGGGACTGAAAGGAATAATGAAGGCAGCGTGTACACACTGCCGGTTGAAAAAGCCTTTCCTGATTTGTAGTGAATCGTCTACAGATGACAAGAATCAAAGAAGATAGACGTCAGTGGATTACATGCGATTAAGAAGTTTGAAAAAAGAGATTTCGTGGAGGACAGGGATGATAAGAGGTTCGTCTTCGCCCAAGTCCCACTGTAAAAGGAAATAGGGTAGGAGTGTTAGTTTGCTTAGTGAGAGGCTGAATGGAGGGAGTGGACCACGGGTAAGAAAGAAAAGGAAAGGGTGTTGGGTAAAAGTCAGACGGCAAGTTGTAAAACCTCCTGTGACTGGGTAGGAAGATAGTGTCAGGAGTTCTTGATGAGAAAAGAGATTCGTGGGAGACAGGAGCATAAACTGGAAAGTGGGGAGGAAATGCGAGAAGGAAATACTGTTAAACTGAAAGGAGCACACAAAAATATGCCAAATTATGCACACACACACACACACACACACACACACACACACACACACACACACACACACACACACACACACACACACACACACACACACACACACACACACACACACACGTCTCCCCCAACGACTCCGTAGATTACAACTCTTCGAAAATTTATGCGTTATTTAATTAAAACCTGGCCCCATCAACATACGAAATTAATTAATATTGCTGTCTTACCTCCCCCTGACCAATTCATTTCACCTGTTCGACATTCAGGGTAACCTGTGATACCTGTCATTTCCATTAAAAGATATTGCCAGATAATGTTTATGTCCGCCTCTGATAGCCCGTTCTCTGAGGAGCATCAGTCTTCCCATGTTGTACATTTTTACATGTCAACACACTGAAACTTATACCCACCGTCCATACCGGGTACATGATAGTGGTGCGTGAAGTGGAAATAGAGAGGTAATGTCCTGGTGTGATGGCTTTAGCGAGATTATGTTTATGACACGTCGGTGGGTGTTTTTGAAAACCAATATAATCAGTTTTTGTGAAATTCAATTCTCCGAAATGTACCCTACCCAGCATGAGCTAGAACTGGAGTCGTTTCGAACAGCCGATAACTTCTCCAACCCTTTGACCACCACCTACTCATTGCTCTACATTAATACAAGCAATTATAGAACACGTGTGATATACCTCATCAACCTGGCCTTTTAATTAACTTCACAAAAATAATATTTGACAGAAAAAAAAAAAGGTTAGGTTCCTGATTGAGACTTGGCCCTTTACCTATCCAATCTGCTTGTGATTAAGGAGCAGGTGGCTGTGACAGGGTGTTAAAAAGTTTGTTCAGAGGTAGTTAGGCGAGTTAAGGGGGGCTGGGAAGTAGGGTTTGGGCATGATTAGGTTGGGTGGGAGTAAGTTTACCATCGTCATCATCATCGTCGCCGTCGTCGTTTTTATCATCATCATCATACCAACACTCACTTTTACCGTCTCCATCAGCATTGCCGTGTTTACCATCATCATCATCATCAGCAGCAGCAGCAGCAGCAGCAGCAGCAGCTGCAGTAACATTGCTAACACTGTTACCATCACCGTCACCAGTACCAGTTGCATCATCATCATCACCTTCATCATCATCTTTATCACCATCGTCCCAACACTATCACCATCACTGTCACCATATCCATTTTCGCTGCCATCATCATTATCATCATCATCATCTCAGCCAAGTTTTCATATTGTGTTAACCATCATCTCCCCTCCCCTATCCCTCCTTCCTTTATCCTTCCTCTTTCTTCCTATATCTCCTCTCCCTCTATCTCTCCCCCTCACCCCTCCTTTGTACTGTCTCTTCACCCAACACAACCTCCATCCTTCTCCATTTCTCCTTACTTTCTCTCTCCTTTCCCTCCATTAACCTCTTTCAACCCCTCTCATTTCTTCTTCCACCCTTCGGCCTCCTCCACTCCCCCATACACACATTTCCCTCTTCCTCTCCCATCTTTTCATCTCCTCCCTTTCGTTCCTTCTTTCCTTCTCTCCTTCCATTTTCTTGCTCATTCCCGTCCATCCTGCCACTTTCCTCCAGCTCCTCCCTTCCTTCCTTGTAACTCCCATTTTTCCTTCCTCTCTCACTCTCCTCTTTCCACCCTACCCCCTCTCCATTCTCCCTTCCTCCTCCTACCCTACCACTTTCCTCCAGTTCCTCCTCTACTCCCTTGTTATATTTAATTTTTCCTACCCCTGTCTCCCCCTCCATCTCTCCCCTTCCTCCCTACCCACATTCCTCCAGTCCCTCCTTCCTCTAATCACCAGCCAAGAACAAAGCTGGGAATTAATTAGGTCACATTCCTTCATCCCATTCCCTCCTCCTTACCTTCCATTCCTTTCCTCTCCCTTTACCTTCTCACTGCATTCCTCCCTATTTACTCTCCCATCATTCATTCCTTACCTTTAATAGGTTCATCCTTCCTTCATTCATTCATTGTTCCATCCATTCATTCATCGATCAAGCCTTCCTTTGCGTATTATGCTCTTCCGGTATCCATCTTTTCCTTCCAGTATACTCCCGCTCTTTCATCTCATTCCCACCTGTGCCCATCCTTCCCCCATCCTTCAGTCATTCCCGCCCTTCGCATCCGTCTATTTATCCATAGACTCCTTTTCCTTCTTACCATCCTTCCTTAATTTTCTTTTTTCATGTTTCCCACTCACGCTCTCCCATCCTTCCTTTCTGTGTAATCTCCTTTCTCTCCATTCCACGTACTCTTACTCTCCCTCTCTCTTCCTTTATATCCTCCTTTCTCTCCATCCTTCCATCCATCCATGTGTCTACCCATTCATCCATTTTTTCATGCTTTCCATCCATCTTTCCTTCCCCACTACTTCTTCTTCTTGTATGCTCCCATTTCTCTCTTGGTCCTTTTCGCTTACAGTGTATTCTCTCTTCCTTCCTTCCTTCTTCTTTTTTTTCTGTCTTCCTTCCTTCATATTACCTATATATCACTGCCTTCTTTCATTGCTTTCCAACTTCCTTGTCGCTCAAGCTCTTCCACCCTTCTTATGTAGTTGATTTTTATCATTACTCTCTCTCTCTCTCTCTCTCTCTCTCTTCCCTACCATATTTTCATCTTTGACCAACCTCTTCCCCTCCATCTCCCTAACCTTATCAAAATCTAAATTGAACCTTTCCCTTAATCCTACACTCCCCGCCAATCCTGCCCAGATCTTCTCTCTCTCTCTTTCTCTCTCTCTAGCGGAATACATAGGCAAATTGAAACGTCAGGGAGCTTCTGTAACCTGCCTTCTTTCTAGATTAACCTTACTACCTCCCGCGAGAAAGAGAGAGAGAGAGAGAGAGAGAGAGAGAGAGAGAGAGTGGTGCGTGAAGTGGAAATAGAGAGGTAATGTCCTAGTGCTTAGGAGTACAGTATTCCTTTAATCGATTCGTTTTCACCTGACGGAACTGGGCAACTTAAGTATCAAATCGTGGGTGCATGGAATTCGTAGACCCATAGTTATGAGGTATGAATGAGTCTCTTTGTATAACTAGTCAGTGCAGCCCTCCAGTCGTGGCCGTCAACTGAGAGAGAGAGAGAGAGAGAGAGAGAGAGAGAGAGAGAGTCCTTTACACACTAAGTGGTTTGGGATCTTCGTCAGGTTAGGACAAGCCAATTATCGCACCTTTTCCTTTAGTAATTTTTTTTTGTGTAATACGTTACTATTATTATTATTTTTGTTTTTGTTATTTCTTCATCTTTTGTTATAATAATAATAATAATAATAATAATAATAATAATAATAATAATATAATAATAATAATTATTATTATTGTTTCGTGCCACAGAGTTATACAGATCACAATGACCTCTTTTTCCATGAGAGTTGCTTAAACCTTCCTAACCCAAGGAAGTCTTTTTTGTTTTATTCTTTTCATCTCCTGACGTATTTTGCTTAGTTATGGGGGCACCACTCCTGCATTTGTTTGTCTCTCCATTAATTCTGTAGGTTTCTATCCCATTCACTTTCCCTTTCCCTCCCCGTCTTCGTAGACCTCATCCTCTCTGTCTTCCTCTTCCTTTCCTTCTGGCTCCCCCTCCCGTCTCCTCTACTTCTCTCTCACTTTTAGTGGCCCTCTTCCTTAGTTTCCCTTCCCCATCTCTCAGATATCATTCCCGCCGTCTCCCATTTCCCCTCACATCTTCATTTCCTCCTCCCTCCTCCTCGATTTCTTCATCCTCTTGCATTTCCTTTCTCGTCTTGTCTTTCCTCCTTCCCTCACCTCCTTCTCTCTCTCTCTCTCTCTGTTTATTCATTACTATCCGCGTTGAGAAGCGAGCGGAGTGGTGGTGTTTTCATTGGTGAGGTTAGCAGGCTGGCTTTGTTTGTAAACAAGATTTCTCACGAACGGTTTGAGCTATCAACATAAAACTTTCAGGGTGTCAAGATATGGCAAAATCTTGGACGAGTTCGGAAGTGGGCACCCAGGGTCAAGGTCAAGGTAACCAAAATGGCTGCTAAAGATCAACCAGTTGACCTTTGGTGACCATGACCGTGTCCCCGAGTTCCCATTTTCGAACCCGTCCAAGATTTTGGCCATACATTGATACTCTTGAATTTGGCTCTCAATTGTATTCTGTTTTTCTCTTGGAGGGATCTGTTACTACGGGCTCATGGCCTTTGGTTCCTTCTTCCTCGCATTAAAAAAAAAAAAAAACTCTGAAAGTTTCATGTTGATAGTTCAAACCGTTCATTAGATATTTTGTTACGAGTGAGGGCGAAGCTGTGGAAAGTCTCTCGGCAAATGGTGGCTTTTTCATGCATGTGAGCGGCCCGACTTGGCCCAGCCCAACCCGGCCCAGACCGACCCGGCCCCGACCGCAACGCGTTTGAGAAGTTATTTCTCAGCAGCCACAGGGCCGATCACTGCGTGGTCACCAAATGATATCCCTATTCTTTAATATTTGTTTTTGACAGGTTTCATCACACCCAGGTGGTGCACATGGCACGTGACACGCACCAAGTGCAGCATGTCGAATATCTTCAAAAGAGAGCCACAGGCCAGACGGTTTGTCGTATATGCATGAAACTTGGTAGGTAGATGGCCATCAATATACTCTAGGCATTCTCGGGGTTTAAGGCGATATTTCAGTGCTTTCGGATTTAAATGGCCTCGCTTGTACCTCGCCGACAAAGGCGTTTGCTGGTTCACCCACACAAAAACAAAGCAAGCCAGCCAACCTCACATCTGAAAGGAAGACATTAACATTCCGCCCACTTACCACCCGTGTTGCGAAGCGAGCGGAGTGGTAATGTTCTCAATTGTGAGGTTGGCTGGCTGGCTTTGTTTGTGTGGTTTGTGTGTGCTTTTACATCCTGGATATGAGTCAGATCAGAAATGGAGGTGCAAAATTATGTGCCGAGGAAAGATTTTTCGGCTACGCGGGTGGTGAGATCTCATCGTGAGATGACGTCTAGTTTACCAGTCAGTCAGTCTATCCATCTATCTGTCTGTTTATCTGTCTATCTGTCTCTTGCCGGGTGTATTAGGTCTGATGTTTGCATTCCTTTCTTTTATACTCTTACCCCCTCCATATCCCATATCTCCCTCCTTCCTCATCCTTTTCCCTCCTACCTTCCTCCAGTTGAATCGCTTGAGTATGGATGTGACGGACTTGCTGATCTGAGTGTCCGGAGGTCGAGTCCGGGCAAAGGTTGGGAAGTCCTCCTTGTCTGAAGTCTCTGGGTGAGTGCAGAACTGTAGGGGAGAAATATAAGAACATAAGAATATTGGTGTACAAGAATATAATACCCTGAGGAACATGGAAAGAAATAGAAGAGAGAAACATGGAGAGAAATAAAAACAAAGGATCATGAGAAATATGGAGAAATAAGAATAGACGATCATGAGAAATATGGTGAGAAATAAGAAATAGCAGGGGATAGGAACGTAAGATCATTAGGGTTATCGAGAGAAATAAGAATATAAAATCACGAGACACAGAATGAAATGTGTACTTTAAGATCATGAGCAAATTGGAGATAAAGATAATATTGAGGAATATGGAAAGAAAACGAACCTGAGTCGTTAGAAATGTGGAGAAATTGGGAGAGATATATGACTCGAAATGTGGAAAGAAATGAGAGTAATAATTAAATCATCAGTCATGTATGATAGGCTACACAGTTTTACATGTCATTGCATCGATGCTAATGTCCACTGTCTATACTGACTACATATTAGTTCTGTGTCATTCAGAGCTTGTATTAGTTTTTTTTTTTTTACATGGTTTTTCTTAGGAACATTCAGAGAGAGAGAGAGAGAGAGAGAGATCCTTGGAGTATCGAAAAGATAGAGAAAGGAGAAGCGGTGGACCGAAAAATGTGGAGGCTGCTTTTCTGTGTCTCTCATGGTGATTGCTGAACTGGTGACGAGAGGAGGAAGAAACGGCATAGAAGATAAGGAAGAAGAAGGGAGGGAAGGGAAGAGGAGAATGAATGAATGAATGGAGGAGAGAAGAGAACATCTTGGGAGGAGGGGGAGAACAGGGGGAATGGTAGCAAAGAGAGAAGGGGAGAGGGGAAGGATGTAAAGATTGAAGGCGAAGAAGAGGAGAACTGGGGAGGTGGGGGAAAAGGGAAATGAGACGTAAGTGTCCGAGAGAGGGAGAGGAGGGAAAAAGGGGAAGGGGAAGAGGAGGGTGGAGGAATGGAAGGTAAGGGAGAGGAAGAGGATATTAAGAGAGGCAGGGAGAGGAAGTAGAGTGTGGCGAAGGCATGATGAGAGAAAGTGATTGAATGAGGGAGAGGAAGGGGAGAAAATGAGAAGGAGCCAAAAGAAGAAGGTAAGAAAGACTGGAATAGAACGAGGAATGGGAGAGAGAGAGAGAGAGAGAGAGAGAGAGAGAGAGAGAGAGAGAGAGAGACACACACACACACACACACACACACACACACACACACACACACACACACACACACACACACACACACACACACACACACACACACACACACACACACAACACTAATCGAAAAGAATTCCACGCAAATCATATTCTACGAAACGAAGCAAGCAGGGATACTAAGCACAGATAATTTATAAAGGATTCTATCCAATATTTGCGATGAAGAAGCTCTTACAGCGCTGAATTATCATAAATCACTTTGTCACGTCGTATAATTTCACCTATTACTTCACTTTGTTGTGGCTGTGAATGTCCACTGGTCATATGAGTGAAGACTTAATTACAAACAAGGAATCTTCTGCTAACATTAAGCTCAGGAATCTACAGTATATGAATCGAACTCAGGTGGGCAGCTTGATTATCTCTCTCGCTGTTCTCATTCTGTCATTGTTTCTCTCTCTCTCTCTCTCTCTCTCTCTCTCTCTTTTTTCATTTTGGGTCGGGTGGGACAATGCAAGGCTCTCTGCCTGACATATGGTATTAACTCGAGGATGGGGGGTTTAGTGTAGTTCCCCCATCTTCTCCATTCCCAGGTCTAGTTTCCCTGTTTCTATTTTCTCATATGTCCTCCCTTGCTTATTTAAGTATATTCTCTGACTTTCACCTTATTTAATTTTATTTCTGTATTTCTTTTGAGTCGCCCTCTATAATGGTTTACTGTTTCTGTATTTTGAGTTGCGCTCTATAATGGTATTCGCTGATATTACCCTCCCCCCTCTCCCTTCCCCAATGGTACTCTATTCTAGCCTGTTTTGTTGTTGTTGCTGTTGTTGTTGTTTTTTTTGGTAAGAAAGAAAAAGATAGGAGGAGAAGGAATATACGAGATAATGTGTAAGGAAAGAGTACAGCAGGCAGGGCAGAAAGGAAGTGAAGTAAGAGAATGAATCATTGATGAAGGGACGGAAAGAATAATTGAAAAGACTAGGGAGTAATATAACCGTTGAGTGATGATTAATTTATCTGTTCATAGACATAAATATACATAACAAAGAGAGAGAGAGAGAGAGAGAGAGAGAGAGAGAGAGAGAGAGAGAGAGAAAATCATAAGAGGAAGAGAATATTAATGTACTTGTATTAGGCGAGAGAGAAGAGTAAATGAAAATTATAATTGATGGCAGGGAAGCAAAATGAATGAAGTTTCAATTACGTGCTATTGTGTTGGGAATGTGGTCCAGTGGAGAATAAGTGCATGTGAGAGGTTGGGGAGGGAGGTGTGAGAGGAAGAATTCGGTGAGGGAGAGAGAGAAAGAGAGAGATGTGGAGGAGGACTGGGGGAGAGATGTTGAAATTGGTGATGATGGAGAGAGAGTGGGTTTGAGGTGGGAGAGTGCGAGAACTGTGGTAGGACGAGAAAGGAAGAAGGTGGAGGAGTAGGAGGCGGCTTAGGTATATGCCTTCGACTAAGCGAAGGACATTTAGGCTGATAATCAGTTTCTGTATAAGCCCCAATCTTGCCTTGGAATACCACTTGCAACAGTAATTGTGTTAAAATATTTACATTCTGGAAGACTATATATATAAACAATAACTCTAAGCAATGGCTGAATTATCGCAATTTTATGACTAATATATAACAGATGTTGCTTTGATTAATAGCAAGAAAAAAAAAAGGATTTGATAAACCTACTAAAGCTTTCCTTTCAAGTCTTTAGACAACTCCATATAATCATGTTATTTCTAGATGATTTTAATTAACCCAAGACAGTCAGTTCGAAACTGAAGAGTTAAGATATAACCTTCATTAAATCCTTTATTAACTGGGTACTCTTCTAATGTGGATATAATCATGGAGTGGCAGAAATAGATTTAAAATAAAACATAATTTTCTTAATCGATAGCAATTCAGAGGAAAATTTGCGCAATCATCGATATGTAACTGTCTCCTTTTTCACATTTCCTATATTCCAGCAAGCCAGCGCGATCATCTGTTCCTCTGTGCTTCAAAGCCACTCTATATATATGACATTGCTCTTTTTTTTTATATTACTGAATATTAAAGTAGATCCAGCCATACAGTTAACTCTATCGTGTTCGTGTCTTCTAGTATTTTATTCCAGTATGCGACAAACGGCTTCATTTAAGTGAGAGCGAGTTATAGGAGCCTCAGTGTTAATTCAGTCCCCATTAATTCTCACATGTTCAGGACATGAGAGTCTCTATTACCTTTTCCTTACAAGTTTATTTCTTTGTGGTAAGACGGTGTATTCTAGTTCCGAAATGTTATTTAAGAGCCTCCCCCATCACCATCTCTCTCTCTCTCTCTCGTGTGTGTGTGTGTGTGTGTGTGTGTGTGTGTGTGTGTGTGTGTGTGTGTGTGTGTGTCATTTGTGCGTGGGATGACTTTCACCAGGGAATACTGAAAAATGAAGGTAATTTACTCCTAACAAGGTAAATCAAGGTGGGAAAGCGTGTGCATAATTCACATATCGACACATACTGTACATATTTTCGCGACATATACACAGTTGCCTTTTATAAAGTTAATTAGCTGCATAAATTGACTTTCAAAATTCATCAACGCTTGGGATCATTAAAAATATTTTCCAGTTTCATAATGATAACTATCACTGAAGGTGTTGTAGACGATGATGATGATGTTGATGAGGATGTTGATTACGATATTTCTGTACTTGTGTCTTCCGAGGATTTCCAGTGTCATGGTAATTATTAAACATATGTTTTAAATAGATCAACATTTCCTTACCAAAAGTAATTTGCTTAGTTCATGTGATACAACGAAGTCTCTGGTCATACTAGATCGAGTAAGGTCCTCTGGTTCTAACAAGAACACACACACACACACACACACACACACACACACACACACACACACACACACACACACACACACACACACACACACACACACACACACACACACACACACACACACACACAGTATCCATCATCAAGGGATTTGCAGCTTACCATCAGATATTCCCGGTCAAAAAGTAACGAAATAAGTAACTTAAAATAAATCGTCTGTCGACAGCAAGAATCATATAAATGTAATGTCCTCGGGCTGAAGGGGTTTACTTAATCCCTTCAGTACCGTGACGTCTTCTTTTCCATCTATTGTTTTAATACTTCAAGACGATTTTTTCTGCTGTGAGGAGACTTTTTAAGCAGGAGAAGAAAGAGAGAGAGAGAGAGAGAGAGAGAGAGAGAGAGAGGACACACTACAAAGTAACTTCCTCTAGCTAAATGGCTACTTAAGGCCTAATTCCAGCAAGGTCAATTCCTTGAGAAGATTTTGAACCCTTAGATAATTACTTGTTAATTGATGAGTTAATTCGATCTCAGATGGATAGGTGAGCAGGTGGTAGGGGAGGCAGGGAGAGGGAGGTATTAAAGGAAGAGAGAAGAGGGGAGGAGCTGAGAGAGAGGGGGAGAGATGGAGTGAAGAGAGTAGGCAGGAAGGGAGGGACTGGATGGAGAAGGCAAAAACGGAGTAGTCGGGGAGGAGAGGAAATGGAAAAATGATGAAGGAAGAGAAATTGGAGTAGAACGGTGAGTCGGTGATGAGGATGAGGAGGAGAAAAGAGATGGCCATACAGATAAATAAGTAGATGATAGATTGTTGTGTGTGTGTGTGTGTGTGAGAGAGAGAGAGAGAGAGAGAGAGAGAGAGAGAGAGAGAGAGAGAGAGAGAGAGAGAGAGAGAGAGAGAGAAAGGCAGGGAGATATAGGGAGGCAGGAAGAATGGCACAGGGAGGAAAGGAGAGACGGGTTCTCATCGGTCAGTGAAGCTGCCTATCACCTCTTTCGTATCATTTTCTGTGCATATAGCATATGATACGTTCTCGTCGTTTATTATGTCATCTGTGTTAATATAAAAGTATTTTAAGTAACATACAAGAGGAGAATAAGAAGAGATGTATGAAATAATTCGTTATGGAGGAAGTACTAGAAAGTCTCATAAGCTGATACTAATACGAGCTCTGGAGTGGAAGGATGAGGAATGGAGAGATTTTTAGTGACTGAGAAGAGGAAGGGAAAGATTTTTATTGCTAAACAGAGGAAGGAGAGATCTGGAGTGGCTGGGAGAGGGAGGGGGATATCTGAAGTGACAGGGAGAGCGAGGGAAGCTGGGAGAATGGCAGAGTAGGGAGAGAGAGGGAAGCTGGGAGAGTGGCAGAGTAGGGAGAGAGCCGGAATGGAAAGGAGAGAGGCATAGAGTGGCAGGAGGATGAAGAAGGAGAATGATTAGAGAATAGGATTGGCAGGGAGAGAAGAGATACTTAAGAGTGACAGAGATAATTAAGAGATAGAGGCCGGGAGAAGTGAGAGACAGTTATAGAGGCAGGGAGAGGAGAACAGAGGGACTTGGAGTGGTGGAGTGAATGGTAGGGGGAATGAAAGGAGTGGTGGAGTGAATGGTAGGGGGAATGAAAGGAGATCGGTTTTAATTGAATGGGTTACTGTATAGGACGTACAAAAGGGAAACTTTGAAAGAAAAGGGAGGAGAGAAGGAGGCATAGGAGAGACAGAGTGGCCAGGAGGCAAGACAGGGAAGAAAGAGAATAAAATGTAAACTGAGAGATAGGAGTAAATAAAGAAGGAAGATGCGTAATGTGAGGAGGAAATGAGGGAAGAAGAAAGGCAGGGTCTATTAAAGTAGAATTGAGTGGAAGGGAAAGAGGAAGAGAGAGTGTCATAACCATGGAGTCAAGACGGAATAAGAATGAATGTCAGAGTAAGGTAATGAGGAAGAGAGGAGGGAGGGAGGGAGAAGGAAGAAGGACAGCATAGATTAAGATAGGAATGAGGGTTGGAGGGAGGGATGATGTGAGGATTGTAGAGTAAACTGGCATGATTAAAGGCTAGCCGTGGGGTGAGGGACAGAGGGCACGGTACACAGGAGGCCAGCACGATGGACACGTGTATGTAATCGCTGGTGCTGCTGCATATGCATTCTACTTCCTCTGTTATTCTCCACAGGGCATATTGAAAGATTACTCTGGCCTACCTTGAAACAGTTTCAAGACTGATTAGTTTAACTAAGTTCCTTCAGTCTGATGACTTCTTATATATTTTTAGTACTTGCTACCGCCAAACATATTTATTGAACTTCTAACTGGTCTCAGGCAGTGACTAGGTTAATCAAGGCTATATTCAGTTCCTTAAAAATATCGCCTTCTTCTGTCTGCCTCTGAGCAAAAGTCTCTGCACATTCCTGTGACCCTCCTTAACCAGCCACCATCACCCTTGCTCTTAGCATGTCTAGACATTCTTATCATGCCGATTCGCGTCACATTCCTAGTAACTCTTACGTCAAATCCCTCTCGTAGCACACGTGTCTAGACAGAATGTAAAGGAGTGTGTATGAGCAATTAAAGCGTGATATAACACTACTACGGCTGGTTGCAGAAGGTTACGCCATGTTCACTGTCTACAAACATTGTCGATATCAACATAAATTAAACTTTTGGTGTAGGCGGCCGTGATGGTAAGGTTGCTGTGTGACTGGCAGACAGATTTTCGTTATTTGTGCTTATATTGATGATGAGATTTTTCGGAATAAAATACCAAGTCAGCAATGTAATAACATAATAAGGTGACAAAATAGGCATTTAACTAGTGGGCAGTTGTGAGACCAAATTTACAGTATGCTCACCTTCTACTGCTATCACTGGCTAAAAGCAAGTCGTATACAGGATTTCACGCCGAATAAATGCATAGTAGCGTGGAGTTTCACTTGATTGCAGGAGTAAGTGTCGTCCAGAAGTGCTACTCGTGCAGTCCAGAAATACCACTTTTATCACTGGACAACAGGCACTTATTTGGTATTAACCTTGACCAGGATTCTCCTCCAGCTGTCTCGACCGTATGAATAATATACCGTATTCACATAATAAGACAAATAGATCCTATGCTTCATCCACTCCGATTCACGGAGGAGGAGGAGGAAGTGAGGAGCGAGGAAGAGGAGCAAGGAGAAAACCCTCTTAAAATATTCCTCTTCATACTAAATTGCGTCTGACTGAGGGCTTGGAGGCTTAAGAGGGACGACTCAAGGCAGGAGGAAAAAAGAGAGATGGGGTGCTGCCTGGGCTTTTAGGTCTGTCCGCTGTGGGAGTTTTCGGAGAGAAGGGGGACTGCTGGAAAGTTATTTTAGGCGTCTGGTGTACTAGTGGTTAGAACACCTCAGTTGGAGTGACGACTCGCATAAGTTCGATCCCCAAGATTTGACTGCACGTTTTTCAATAACGTAATGCCACCAAGGGAAATAAGCTGGTCTGCGACCCTTAAAATAACGTCGTGGGGTAAAATGGAACTAACTATTACTGCTTTCGTTACTGCTGGGAATTTGTAAACGGGGCTGTTGGGGTATTTAAAGGAGACATTTTGGTATGCTTAAGTGGGAAAGTATAGTATTGAAGAAAAAAAATAATTAGGTCCTCTATGGGGTTCTTAGGTAGACCGACGAGAATTTTTACTCGGTTTCCTTTTTATTTATTTATTTAATTTTGAGAGAGAGACATACTTAGTGGACGGTAGTAAGTCTTGCATCTTGGGTACATCTAGGGAAAATTAATAAAGGAAGTTCAGGGAAACGGTAAGGACATTGGAGTGTTGTGTGTTAGAACTTTTAACTCCTAACACTACGAGGGCTCTCGTGAGTTGAACAGGGTCGCCAGGTTGCTTCATGATTAGGACAGTAATATGAACGCCGAGAAGAGAGTTACTTTTAATCTTGTCAGTCAGAGATACCCTTCCTGAGGTACGTTATTGTCCAGAGTGAAAGAGGATATAGTAAAATTAAAAGCACCGCCTGTAGTAGAGGTACTAATTGTGAAGACCTGGGGTTTAAGACTCGTCAGTACGATCAGTGGGTATCGCATGGTGTTGATTATAGTGATAAAGGAAAGTGCATGGAATATGAACGTGCAGATATGTAGAACTGAAACAACATCCCTGCTGTAGATTCACTGTTTATTGCATGTTTAGTCGCCATGATGCTGGAGAGGGGCACCTTCACCTGGTGGCACCGATATAACTGGGCAGCTCCTCTGCATGCTTATTCAAGCGTCCCTCAGTTTCATCCCTACCCCCAAAAGGAGCATGGTGGATTGCAGAAGGGCAACGTCGGCGTACAGTCCACCGGGTTTACATCCAGATGAGTCTGGGGTTGCTACTACTACTACTACTACTACTACAACTGCTATTACTACTTCTTCTTCTTCTACGACTACTACTACTACTACTACCACTACTACTGCTACTACTACTACTACTACTACTTCGTCACCATGTTTCGAAAGTGATGAGTAGTGCGCTCGGACACCATATGTGCCCACCTATCGTGTGGATGGGCCATAACCAACGTTGCGTGGGGATTAATTAAAGTCCATTAGCTCCAAAGACGATACCACTCTTAAAACACTGGAGCCATTTTAAGAGCTTTCCAATACCGCCTTCATACACGAGACGCCGATTCTTGTAATTAAGGAGTTATTTAGCGCCACATTTGAAGAAGAACATTCGTGGAGAATATTGCACGTTTTATGTTATGTAGACAGTAATTAGTGCCATATTCATGGTGGCATACGAGGCTTTGTAGCACCTCGTCCTCAGTGACTTATTTTCCGTATTGTGCGTCTCAACTTTATTTTTTTTTTTTTTGTAGTTTATATATCGTTTTAATATCGACGAAGTTTCCATCAACAACACACAAGAGGATATTAAGGTGTAATATGCAGAATAAATCGCTAAAGATGTGTCGTGAAATCTTTAAAGCCACATAGAATATAGAATACGACTTTATTTTACGCAGAACATATGTTGCATTTTCACTCCTTAGGATTTGCCCATATTATTAACGATTTATGTGTCTTAAAATTTTGCACCAAAATCGTTTCAGTTCGTCCCACATGAATGTACTATTTATATGTTAAATTTAATCCAAATCTGATCAAACATCATGGTATAACGCTGCTCCCAGATATTTAACCTTGACCTGTGACCTTTATCTCTGATCTCTCTGCATCAGAATCGAGTTTTGTTCCCAGACCAGCACACAGTGTACTGTGTGTGCCAGTTTTAATCCAGATCAGATCAGGTTTTTACGAGAGATTTTGTTGGCACAAATACTTCATACATACAGACAAACATAAGAGTACATAGGAAGTACAGGTAACAATAGGCCTGTTAACCAGTGACGAAAATATCTGTTGGAAGAAAGTGTAATTCTAAGATCTAGCCAACGTGTAAGAGAAAAGGATAGAAAAGAGAATATATAGGTACATGCATAACCTCTCCCTTATGCTTAAATCAGTGAACCTGAGTAAAAATAGCTCACATAGGAGATCATAGGCAGGTTGAATGCGGCTGCCATGCGCGCCTCGTGAACACAAGTCTCCTGGGGTCCGATGTAGGCGGAGATGTTGGATATCCAGAGTCGGGCTGTCTGTAGAATACTCTCTTCCTCCTGACCGTACGTTTCGGCCACGGTGAAGTTCAGGCGGTGACCGAACACCAGGGGAAAGGCGGAGTTCACCTGAAAAGAAGAGGGAGGGAGGGTAGATTAATGCCTGTCAGGTGCGCAAGAGTAAAGGCAGAATTCAACTGAAAGAAATACAGACGTCAGTAAGTGCATCCGTACGAGAGGTCTATTCCAAGTGACTAACTTTATCCGGCAACATCAAAACGAAAGTGAAAGCGTCACCGCTTGAAGGGATTAGGCAGACATTGCTTATACTGGATTTTAAATAGATAACCCAGTAAATGAAACTAAAGGTGTCACCGCTTGAAAGGGTTAAGTAGACATGCACATACTGGGTTTTAAATAAATAACCCAGTAATGCTTTAGAGAGCTGAGAGAGGATTAGATACAGATACATAAAAAGATAGACAGATAGACAGACAGATATATGAAAAAAGCTGTAAGCCCAACTGTTAGAATATAAAGACAACATTTATTCCTCGTGAATACAGGGTGAGGGGATAAAAGTAATTAACTGGATTATTGACAAATGAAAGGAAATGAAAGTAAATGCGAGAGGAAGGGTGGAAGGAAGAGAGAGAGGAAAGAGAAAAAGAGAGGGATTAGGTTTAATGAGCGGTGGGAAAGTGCGAGAAAGAGGTGATAATGAGAGGAAATTTGGCGAAAGTGAGAAAGAATGCGAGAAAATAAGGGTAAGAGAACAAGCGTTTTCTTAGTAATTTTTCTTTTTCTTTGGGGGAGGGGGGAGACGGATATCTCTAGAAGCAACTCTGTCAGTCACTTACAGACAGTTTTCGATGGTGATGTGCTTCACTCCCGTAGATTTTAGCGAAATGATCGAAGTCATACCACATCACACCACACCACCCTCTCACTCCACACCACATTACACCACACCACTCTCATTCCACAGCATAAAATCACCCCCTCCCACGTCACATGACACCAAGGGCATTAATCGAAGGGACCTGCATTTGCTTGTTATAAAACTGCACTGTCTATGAAACAAACCGATAACAAACAAAAATAAAAGAAAACTCTGCTGTCGATTTGAAAGAGTAAAGGTCAGGTATAAGCAATATAAAGTCGCTGTAAATGTAGTGAACAGCAATCAAAATTACAGCGACTAAATTCAGCTTTAAGCCGCGAGAATCAAGAACCAAAAATTACATTAGCCTTGGAGCGTCAGCAATTTCTTTGAAAAATCCAATTAGAAAACTCAGGGCAAACTGTTCGTATTTTTGGAAAGCATTTTTACTAGGGCTGGTACATGATGGAGAAAAAAAAGAAAAGATCAGGCTTCTAAAATCTAAATCTTTTGGTTGCAAATAACCCTGCTTTGGAATTAACTTCGGCAAACGTGAGATGATTTTGAGGTGTTCAAGAGAAACCTGAATATGTTTCCGTGGAAACAGAAATCTGTACGATAATTTGTGCGGTGATAGCTGGAATGGAACGCTATAGGGTCGTACTATAAAAACTAAACTCTGGTTTTGCCGAAAGTGAGCATCTTACATTCCAGATTTTCGTACCATAAATAAATTTGCAGTTCACGCCAGGCGTTCGTCACCTGTTGATAGCGTAAAATCGTGTTGGAATGTTGACAGGTGGATAAACGCCACGCGAGACTACCTGCTTCTGTGTAACAAACTTAAATATTCATAAATACAGTAGCCGGTTTTTCATTTATAAACACTGGATAATTCAGGAAGAAAATTTTCCTTAGCAAGCTAAAGATAATGAGAAATACAACGCTGTTCATAAAATTTTACAAGACTGAACGTTTCCGTAACGAATACGAGTAAACAAAAACTTCCTTGTTGTTGGGGTGGCGGCGTGGCGCATAATATTAGAGTAAGGATATTAATTGTGCTTTCTGGCTTACTTTAGACAACATGCTTACTTTCTCAGTAGATTTTTGAAAAGGCAAGTGTTTGAAAGTTTGTGTTTTAACCAGCTCAGTGCTACAGCTACCACATCTGAGGACAAGCCAGTAAGCTTGTGCCTCTAGGTCAACATCCTTGTGTGACAAGCTTCCATTTGAAAAATCATGAAATAAAGGAAATATAAGAAGAGCGTATATACAGCATTATATTACATGGCAGAACTTACACAGAGTTAGGTCAGTGTTGGTAAATTGTTAGTAAAGTTTGCATTTTTTTTTTACCAGTTTCAGCGTTCTGTACTGTTAAGTTACAGAAATTGGTAAACAAACAATTTTTTTCATCAGTACTAACACATATGTGCAGTCATTTAAGTTCTTTATTGATATATGTAATTCGTTTTTGCACGAAAATAATAAGCTGATTAAGTTAAGATAAAGTTAGGTTTGCCAGATTTGAGTGGTTAGGATGGTGGCTGAAATATTTATCTTTTTCAATCAGGCATTCGGATTTGAGCACAGGTGTGTTGGCTAGAAAACAAACTTAATATGAAAAATAGCTAATTAGATAGAAATGACAGTTACTGTAATGGAGGAGTAGATGGGTGTAGGATAGGGAAGGAATATTGGTTAGGGTGGAAAGATTATACAAAAGCATGAATGGTGCAGTTAAGCAGTGACTGACAAACAGGAAGTAATGAGAAATATTTAACAAAGGAGACAAACGTCAAGCATATGAACAGTTTAGGAGAAGGCTGTGATAACAATCCAGTAAACAGATTGAAAATATATAAAACAACTGGATGAAAGTACTGTAGAGGTGGAATGATTTCTGGGAAAAGAGGGAAACTTATCTGTCAGACTGGGACAGAAAAAGAAATACTGTATCATATAACTTTGGAAGTCATTGCATACTGCATGAAGGGAAAGGTAATAATAAAGAACGTGGATACCAGAGTAATGTAATTACTGAGTTAGGCTGGAAATTTACTAGTAATATTTGAAACGGAAGGTGGCAATAGTAAAGGAAAAAAAAACTATAGCTAGATATAGGGAAACTGAGTGAACAATTGCTACAGTACACACATCTGATAACCAATATTTTCCAATATGGTGTGCTGGTATATGGATAGGGTTATAAAAGAGATACAAGGTAGGGCAGTGGATGTTGGAGCTTCCCAAATGAGAGAGGGCAGTGTGTGGAAAGGCCCAGTACTGTTGTTTGCAAATGTTACTGTTATCAAGTGAAGACGATGGCGAGCTGCAAGGCGTGGTGAATGAGTTTGGGAGAGTTTGTAAGAAGCGGAAGCTAAAGGTGAATGTAGGGAAGAGTAAAGTTATGGTCTTCGAGAGAAATGAAATCACGTAATGTACAGTGAGGTTGGATGAGGAGAAAATGGAAAATGTGAGTGCGTCTAAGTACTTGGGTAGTGTGATGAATATGGATGGAAGTTTAGATGGTGAAATGCTTGAAAGGGTACAACAAGGAAGCAAGGTTGCTGGTTCTTTGAAAACAGTGATAAGAAACAGGGAAGTGAGCACGGAAGTGAAGAAGTAACTGCATGACGGTATTGTGATAATGTACGGAAGTGAAGCTTGGACCTTGTTGGAGGGAACAGGAGAGGTAAGATATATAACAACCGCTCGTCCACAAGTCTAATATATGTAACTCCACTACAAGTAACTACAAAGGAGTTACAAGGTCTTTCATGATACCTTCAATAATATCGTCACTTCCAGGTATCTCTTTAAGTTGAGTAACAGTGTCCGTATGTTGTGAGAATGAAATGAAATATACGTCATTGCAGTGAAAAGGTGAATCAGCCTTTCAGTTTTCTTCTCTGCCGAGATTATTATGGTATATTCGTG
>NC_137050.1:221170-338670 GCF_032717465.1 Coenobita brevimanus
GTCGGCCAGCCATATCGACAGCACCATATGAAGGCGCCCCTCTCTAGCAAAAAGAGCGAGTACTCACCTCCTCTACAGCTAAAGTGATTGCACCAGAAATGATGAGTCCAGGTCGCTTATATTGCAGGTCTTCGGGCCGCCGTTCGGAACCGGTGATGTAGCCCAAGGTGAAGGTCTGGCCTTGGGTTTGGGCTTCGTTTCGGGTTACTTGGGCATGGGAGTGGTCTTGGGTGTGGGTGTGGGCGTGGGTGTAGGTACGGGCATGGAGCAGAAGGACCCACGCTGCTAGCTGAGTGAGAACCGTGGTAGTCATGACTGGATCTGTTGGACAAGTGAGTGGGAGTGAGTGAAAGGTATGGTTTGGAAGAGAGAGAGAGAGAGAGAGAGAATAGTAATAGATGGGAAGAGTAACGGTTGTGTGACGGAAGAAGAAAACAGAGAAGGAAGAAAAACAACTGTGAATGGAGAGAATGTATATAGGAGAGAAAGAAATGGATAACAAGACGCGATAAATGCAGAAGATGGTTAAGAAATGGAGAAATGAGACAGAGAGAGAATGATTCCTGCAATAATATATAGAAGTAGAAAAATCGTGGAAGACATGAGAAAGTCATGTATCATCATCATCATCATCATCATCATTATCATCATCATCATCATCATCATCATTATCATCATCATCATCATCATCATCATCATCATCATTCATCATCATCATCATTACTTTACATCTCACCAAAAGATGGGGTGAGGTAGGATGCACATATAAGTACGAGGCTGATACGAAAGTGGGACAGCTGTCGACAGCATGCCTAGTTCAGTAGCCTGCACAGTCATTCGTACATCATTCAAGCCCTCGGAATCCTTGCGTCACCTCGCAGGCCTAACGATCTGCACATATTTCCATTTGCATTCTCCATTATACAAAGCGAGGCAAAGGGAAACAAACAAAAATATGGAAAGCTGCAGGAGAGGAGACAGAAGGATAAAGGAATAGATAGAAGCGAAATAAAACGAAGACATCCAATGAAGAATAGCGAATGACAAAGGACAGAGGAGAGGAGATTGAGAGAGAGGGATGCAAGGTATTAGGAATGAACAAGAGGATGAAGAGGGAGATTAGAGAGACACAAAAGAAAAAGAGAAAGGTACACAAGGAGATTACTTGATACAAAGGAATGGGGAACAGAGAAGGAAACACTAATTATGGCTGCAACCATTATGCAGTTAGAAGAGAGTTAAAATCAGAGGTGAACAGAGAAACAGATATGCAAAACAACACTGACTGAAATGAAGAAGTAGATGCCACGGGAGAAATGCTATCATGCAAATACGGTGATGGACGTAAAAATACCTGGTAACATGACAGTGTATTTGAAACCCCTTATGTAGTAAGGTATCTCATTTAAAAAACAGCGCTGAATATGTCCAAGTACTGATTGAACTCCCTGGTAAGCTCGTTGTCTTTTGAGAGCCCAGAAATACATAAAATATAGGTAGAGATAAAATACTGGATGATTAGAAAGGAATAACAAAGAATTAAAATGGTATCGAAACTACGAAGAGGCGTCAGCAATAATTTATGTTCATAAGAGAGACTGAATACTAGCAGCTTAGCATTATAGACCGGGGCCACAAGTCTTAACTATAGATACGTACAGAAGAAACATGTGTCAAAGTAAAAAATTACGCTATGCGTTACCACAGGCGAGGCAGATCGCTAGGAATCACTGTGTATTTTGAATAACCAAAGTTCTGCGATTCCCAAAGCAGTGCAAACGCTTCACACCTTTTCTGTAGATACATAGATATGAGAACTATTATGATCATAGAGTCGGCATCGTGCCTTAATATGTTATAGCACGGGCGCAGTAGAGTATGAGGGTGATATAGAGATGTGACCACGACAACAATGACGAACGAGGGAGGAGGGACGGAGGTAGAGTGATGAAAGGAAGGGGAATGAATAGGACGGGATAGCGAATCCAGGAGGGGTGGAATGAGTAAGGAAGAGGGTCGGGAATGAGAATGAAAATGAGTTTGAGGAAGGGAACATGTTGGGGAAGGGGGGCAGACTGATGAGGGGAGAGGGAATGAATAAAGGCAGGGCAGTGAAATTAGAAAGGCGTAATGGAAGTGAGGGAGGGAGGTGGAACTGAGAGTGCAGGAAAATTATGAAGACGGGAACGTGTGTAAACCAGATGAAGAGATGATAGGATGGGACGGAGGAATCAGCTAGGATTTTTTGGACTCATATTTAAAAGGGTATTGAAAGGAGGTGGTGAAATAGAAAATAAAATAATGAAACAGTAAGTGATAGCAAAATTAAAGGAGCGCGAGGAAAACAGGACGAGGAAGGAGCAAAGAGGAGGTGTGGCAGCAGTAAGGAGGGCTCGAAAATGCACAAGGAGGATAAGAAAGGTGCTTTGAAGGAGGGGAACTTTTTGGAAAGGTGGCTAGGAGGTCGAAGGTGAAGTTGAGATGAGGGTGACGGAGAAAGGAGATTGTGAGAAGGCGGGCGGGGAAGGGGAAGTAAGACAGTGAAAGGGAGAATGATTTGGAGGGGGAAGGGAAAGGGAAGGGAGAGAATGAGGGGGAGAGTGATGGGGAGGGTGAAGGGGAGGGGAAAAAGAAGGAGTTGGGAGAGAGTGAGGAGGAGGGGAAGGGGAAAGGAGAATATGACCTCGGAAAGGTGAAGAGGAGAGAGAGAAAGATGATGGGATTGAAACGTGGAAGAGGGTAAAGAAAAACTAGGGGAAAAGAAAGGAGACAGGGAAGAGTGTAGGCTATAAGGGAGGGTGATCGAGTGAGGGGAAGGGAAGGGTGAGGGGAAGGGGGAGAGTGGGGGGGAGAAGAAAGGTAAGAGTGAGGGAAAGGGTGAAGGGGATGGAAATGGGGACGGAGAGGCTGGATGCGGCCAAGATTAAACCAGACTTTAACTTGGGACGGTCTGACTTACATTACTTTGGACACATGACTTCATATGGTTTATTCCTCGAACCTGAGGCGGGGTTGTCATGGTTGGCGCGTTTTTAACGAGGAAATATACCCCATAAATTCGTAATTATTGAAAGCACAAATTCTCCAGCGACCACAAAGGATAATCTGTGGTGTATTGTGTGACGAATTATTCTCTTCTACAAAGAGAGTATGTTTTCACCCGTGTTTGTTAGTTTCTTTGCCTGTTAGCAGGATTATGCAAAAACAAAGAGAGATTTGAACCAAATTTGGTGGATCGTATTACAGATTCTGGATCCGGAAAACACTTTTTGCGAAACTCTAATCAATGATGAGAAACCCTAACCCATTATGAAGAGTGGTTTGGAACATTGTCCTTGTCGGAGTGATGCGCTCTGCCAAGTGTCCCTCTGGTTCACTCTGAATTCCTCAAGCTGGAGCAAAGATAATAACTAATTTTCTGACATGAACTGACAGTATTAAATGTTTCTTTTCTCATAAATTAAGCGAAACTTTAAATATGTCAGCTTTTGTCTAAGCATTTAGGTATCGGTGATCAAGCCTAAGCGAGTTAATTTTCTCTCTACTGAACCCTTTGTTTTCAAATGCAGCATCAGAGTTCTGAAATTCATCGACGAATTTTCACAATCAGATACACGACTTCATGAATGTCTGTGTGCCCTCCTGAATGTATGTATGTATGTGTCCTATTTACGTAATGTGTTTCACTCTCATCTTAAATGTCGGGACCAGCTGCCTAGCCCCGGGCTCCTACGCTCCTCATGGGGCAATGTAGGATTGGATGATGGATGGATGGATGGATTGCATACAGTATATGGGACCATAATAACCCAGTTGTATTTATGGTGTGTACCGGTATGTAGGTATATATGTGTTGTACAGGTATGCGTGTAGCCAGATACTGATATCCTCGCCACTCTCTGTTCGTATACTTCATTTTACCGGTATGTTTTCTATTTCCAGGCGATTTTATTAAAGTAAGAAAGCGAAGCCTGACAGTGAATTGGCTAACGAATACTGTTTCTGACTGTTGCTACAAGTATTCTATCCACCACCACAGCCGCCACCTAGGCCTCCTTTCCCACCCCTATAGGGGTACAGAGAGCCAGAAAATACTTGATAGAAGAAGAAATTAACCAAAGTTTGCCCAGTTGAATGAGCCACATTCCCATTCGCTCACTGTTCAAGCTCCCTGAGTGTAATGAATACAGAATAACGAAAAGTAGTCATCGGTCTGAAGCGATTATAGAATTTGAAACTGTGTCGAGCTGGGGCCTGAAAGGCTGCACGACAAAATGGTGTGTAAGATTATTCTGGTCTTTGCTGTATTAATGTGGCTTTAAACCGACGTGTGTGTGTGTGTGTGTGTGTGTGTGTGTGTGTGTGTGTGTGTGTGTGTGTGAATCAAGGTTACTGCGTATGGTGGATGACAATAAACTAAGGGAACCGAGTGTTCAAACAATTAGAGATTCTTCAATAATAATTTGGTGTTATTGATTTAGTGTTTAATACAAGTATATGCCTACGTTTTATCTATGTATTTTTCCTCCTGTTTATAAAAATAGTGTTGCTTATTTCTTTTTTATATTTTAAGATTTCTGGGTGAGATGAGGGAGGTCTGTGAATAATGCATTGTTTTCGCATCCTGAGAAAGAGAGAATGAGAACTGAGGGCGAGGTAGCTGATGGAAAATGAGAGTTAGTGAGAAAGCCAGGGAGGAGAGAAGAAAGGGGAGAAGGAGGGAAGAAAAGAGGGGAGGAGGAAAGAAAGTAAGAGAGGGAAGACAAGAGACAGAAGGGAAGAATAAAGGGGGAGGGGATGAAGAGAACAACAGAAGGAAAACGAGAGGGGAGGAGGGAAGAAGAGAGGGAAGGGAGGGAGGAAAGTCAGGAGGGAAGAAGAAAAAGTGAGGAAGCAGAGAAGAAAGGAGAGAAAAGAAGTTAGATGGGAATTAAGAAAGGAGGGAAAAAGAGATGAGAGGAGGGAAGAAGAAGAAAATTAGGACGGAAGAAAAGAAGGGAGGAGGAACAATACAAGGGGAAACTGAAGAAAGAGGGAAGAAAATAAGATAGGAAAGGAAGAGAGGAAAAAAGAAAGGAGGAAGGAAGAAGTAAAGGAATTACAGTATAGAGGAACTAGGGGGTAAGAGAAAAGAGGAAGGAAGCAAAAATGGATGGAAAATGATAGAGGAGAAGGAAGGAAGGGAGAGAAGCATGGACAAGGGTGTGGGGAGGAAAGCGGGAGAGAGATAATGCTAAGCTAAAATAAAAAAAAAGAACTAAAGTGTGGATGGACGAAGAGAATGTTGTAAAATTAAATATGAAATGTGAGAAAAAGTGAGAAGCTGACGAATAGAGATGACAAAAGTGTAAGAAGCAATGAGTAAGGAAGTGGCTGAACGAAAGATTTTGAGAGAGAGAGAGAGAGAGAGAGAGAGAGAGAGAGAGAGAGAGAGAGAGAGAGAGAGAAGCGTAATGAAATGGGAAAAGGATGAAGGCAGGTTTATGGAGATTTAAAAATTAAACTGTGAGGCGGGAAGAAAGAATTTTGTGTGTTGTTAATAAACAGGGAAATGCAGCGAGGTGAAGTGATGTAATCTGGGTGGAAACGTGTTGTGGACTGAGATGAGAATGTGGGGTAATGAAATGGAAAGACAGAGAGAGAGAGAGAAGCGTAATGAAATGGGAAATAGATGAAGGTAGGTTTATGGAGATTTAAGAATTATACTGTGAGGCGGGAAGAATTTTATGTGATGTTGATAAACGGGGAAATGCAGCGAGGTGAAATGATGTAGGCTAATCTGGGTGGAAATGTGTTGTGGACTGGGATGAGAATGTAGGGTAATGAAATGGAGAGAGAGAGAGAGAGCAGAACAAGAAAAATTAAGCTTGATTTTATAGCTCTTTTTCGCTTTCTTTTAAACGACTTGCGAAGGAATTGATGACATAATATGCAAAACAGACAGTGGACACAAGAGCAAAATAAGCAGTCTGTCGCCAAAATAAAATTTCGTCGTAGTGGAAATAATAGCAAAGTGAAGAGTAAGCGCTGAGGAAAGGACGAACATACTTCTAGTAAGGCGAGTTGTCATCATGTGATTGTCGGATCCACGATTAGGGAAGAGAGATATCAGAAATCCCTTTAATAAAAATTTTAAGTTTTTATTTTCCACATTTATACTTATATACCACAAAATGTTGCTGCTAATCCCTTACTAACATTTCTTCGGGTTTTCATTTGCACCGATCCGCACTGCCGGCGTTACGCTACCGAAAGGCCTACTATAATAGTAAGCCTTTAATCCAAAAGGCGCTGATATTTTTATTTTCATTTTTCTTGCCCCCTCAGGGCAGTAATTTTTTCTTAATGTTCTGGCAATCAGATGTAGACATTATACTAAATGTAAGGTTGCACCCATGTTTACACAGAAAAATCTTAGGTTTCCATAGAGCATTCCCTCCTCTTTGTAAATATCTATCCCCTAATGTTCCTTTGTTATTATGCTCTCCCTGACTCTGGCAGACAGATAAACAGGAGTGAGTAGGTGAAGGAGGTTGACAGGAAATGGAGATAGGGCTTACGAGCGGTGTTTCATATTGCATGTCTGAGCGCTTCATCTCAAGGAGTAGGAGAGCAGCGATCTTTACGCACATACGCACGCGATTGGACGCACACACGTTACATACACACCTAGACACACACACATGTACATACTCGTTCACACACACACACACACACACACACACACACACACACACACACACACACACACACACACACACACACACACACACACACACACACACACACACACACACACACCCTTATCCTACGTGTAATCAAAGAATGTCATGCAGGTATGGGGTGATGAATGGCTGGAATTGATGTGTTGATTTTGTGTGTGTGTGTGTGTGTGTGTGTGTGTGTGTGTGTGTGTGTGTGTGTGTGTGTTGCAGGGTAAATATTATTTTGGTGTAAATTTCTAAAGTGATTGAAATAAATCTTACGGGTTCTAGAAAATAGTGACGGAGTCTTCCGTTCCAGATTTCTGTAAGCTATGTCAGCCACATTGAACTCGTCTTTGTATAAGTAGCAGTCAGTATGCAAATCAGTCAATCGATGTGCCAGTTTCTCTAGTTAAGTGGCATACTCTTTAATTTAGCTTATATTAAATTATTCTCAGCCATGTTAATATTTATTTGTTTAGCCTAATATGAAGTTTTGTTTCGGCTCATTGCTGATCATTTGCCTGTGTGTGATTTTTACTGACCGTCCGTTTCACTAGTTGCCTGTTTAATGACTCAACGAGACTGCCTGTATCACTGTCCATCTCTCTGCCTGAATGTTTGTCTGCTTGTATAGCCGCCAGCCTGTATTGTCCAACACCTAATCCCTGGATCATCCAGGTTGGACCCCAACAAAAATGCCTCCCAAATCTGAAACATTTTTCCATCACTCCCTTCCTACACTGCGTCCACAAATAACGTGCGCGCACACACACACACACACACACACACACACACACACACACACACACACACACACACACACACACACACACACACACACACACACACACACACACACACACACACACACAGGACCCCCACCAGGTAAGCAGCTGTGGATAGACTAGCTTCGCGGTGGGACTACTCTTTTCACACTATTGACATCTCACAGTCTACGAGTACATTATTGTTTGGGATGTTTTCCTCCTGAATCCACCTATTCTTACTATATCCAATAGGTTAAATAGTATTCGGCTGAGGAGAGACGTTTTTCACTTCATCCTCGTCTTCCTCCTTTCTCTTTCCTCTTATGTTCCTCCTCCTCCTCCTCCTCCTCCTCCTCCTCTTCCTCCTCCTCCTCTCTTCCTCCTCCTCCTCCTCCTCCTCCTCCTCTTCTTTTGTGTGGTGTGTTGCTTCTATATTTAGGAGTAAGTTTAATGAGATGGTTTTTAAATCCAGCTTTTCCTCAGTCTCCTGCTTTCACGTCTCCTCCTACTTATCTTCATTTTCCTTGTCATCTTCCCTTTTCTTAGCTGCCTTTTTCCTTCCCCTCCATGCACCTCCTTTACCTTCTCATCTTTTTATCCTTCTCCTCCCTTTCTTTTTTTCTGCATTTTAGTTGTTTGTTTCCTCTTCCTCCTCCTTGTCTCGTGCATTTCCCTCCTTCCCTCCCTCCCTCCTACTGTCCTTCCATTCGGCATCCTTCCTTTCCTCCCTTCATTCTTCCTCATTCCCCCCTCCCTTCATTCTTCCTCATTCCCCCCTCCCTTCATTCTTCCTCATTCCCCCCTCCCTTCATTCTTCCTCATTCCCCCCTCCCTTCATTCTTCATCCCCTCTCCGTTTTTCCATTTTCCTTCCTTTATTCCCTCCATTCTACCTGCTTGCCTCCTTTCTTTCATTCTCCATTCATTCAACATCCTTCCCTTTCTCCCTTTGTTCTTCGCTTTTCCCCTCCCTCCATTCTCTCTCCTTTCCTCCCGCGCGTCTCCACCTGTTGCTTCACAATAAACATAGTCTTCATTATCCTCCTGTCTCAGAGTCCCCTTCTCTCTCTCTCTCTCTCTCTCTCTCTCTCACACACACACACACACACACACACACACACACACACACACACACACACACACACACACACACACACACACACACACACACACACACACACACACACACACACACATCTTTACCCCTCCTGCCCTTCCTTTTCCTTTCTTTTCTCATCTACTTCAGTCTCTCTCTCTTCTCTTCTTTTCTTCTTTTGCCCCGTCTTCCATTTCCTCCTCGTTCTCTCCCCTTCTTCCTGCGCTTCCTCCTTCTCTTCCTCGTCTTTCCCTCCTTGCTTTCGTTCTTATTTTCTTTCCTTCCATTTTATCCTTTTCCTTCTTCATATTCGTTCCTCCCTTTCTGATCATTTTCATCCTCCCTGAAGCGTTCCCTTACATCTTATTCTTGCGTTTTCTTTCCATTTTCCCTGTTATATATCTGATTCATCTGTTTTTTTTCTTTCTCCTTTCCTTCCTTCTTACTTCTCTTGTTTTCTCTCTTCTCTTCTCCTTTTCCTTCTTTCTTTGTTCCATCACTTCTCTCTCTGTTAGTTACCTCTTTCTTCTTTCATTTATCTTCTTATTTCTTCTCTCCTCCTCCTCATTTTCTTGCCATTTCCACATTCATCATCGTCTTGACTCCTTCATTTTTATCATCCTTCACATCCCTCTCCTTTTCCCCCCTCCTCCTGATCCTCTTCCTTATCAACATAACAACATCAGCAGTTTCAAGAGCATCTGTATTTACTTCAGCATTATCACCATCATCAAATCTTCGTCGTTTTAACACTTTTTTTTTTTTCCTCTTTCTTTTTGTTGTTCTCTGTCATCATCATCATCATCACCTGATGTTTCTCGGTTTCTTCTCTTCTTCCATATCCTTTTGTTCCCTTTTTTTCCCCTGCATTTCATTACATTTTTCGTCATCATCATCATCATCATCATCATCATCAGTAGTAGTATAATGCACCTTCAGTTTCCATCCATTATAATTTCCTCCGCTCCATCCTTATTAGAATTCCTTCTCCTCCTAATCCCCTTTCTTCTCCTCCTCGTCATCATTTCTGGCGATGTTGATGCTGCTTTGCATCTTTTTCTTCTTCATTTTCCTCTCCTCCTCGTCCGCCTTCTTTTCTTCTTTTTCTGACTACTACTACTACTGCTACTTCTACTACTACTACTACTATTGCTGCAGCTACAGCTACTACTACTACTACTACGGTACTGTTTTTTCTCCTCCTCCTCCTCCTCCTCATCATCATCATCATCATCATAATCATCATCATCTTCTAATCCCCTCCGTCCTCTGCTCCTCCTCCTTCTTTTGCTGCTCCATCTGAGCTAAGTATTCTATGGTCTGGGCAACTCGTTAGCCTGCGTGTAACGAGACGGGAGTTGTATCAAAGGGCCTCGTTAAACCCTGATCAGTCACCCATCTGGCTGCCTCAGTGACGAATTTTGGCCTTATTAACAGTTTCTCTGATATATATGTTCATACTGTTTATCTTTTCTGTACATTGACAATTGTTTTAATATCATAACTACTACGATTCGGTGAATTGTTTTATTGACACCAGAAGATTTACCTCAACTGATAAATCCTTCAAAAACTATCTCGAATGGTCTTTTTTCTGCTATTAGAACTCCTAAATATTATATATATATATATATATATATATATATATATATATATATATATATATATATATATATATATATATATATATATATATATATATATATATATGCCAAGAGCAGGCAATCTTTGGGTAAGAGAGAGATCGGGTGATGATGATGATGAATGAAATCGGAGCAGTAAGAGAGTGAAGTGTACCTGTGCAGTGCCGTTTGGCCATTGCACAGTTCTGGAGCTTCGTTGTGTTTCATCAGTATCGGTTAAGCCTTGAAAACTGGATGAAAGTGCTTCGAGCTGATTGGGTGTTCGCAGTTTTAGGAGCCATTTCATCAGCGTTATGGATATCCTGTAAAGCATTTAGTTTCGAGATGCATTTTGTAAAAGATTATTTGTTATTTTTCTTTGTAATTTTTTACCGTGTCTACATTTATAGTTTTATGTTTTTGAAATTCGAGCTATCATCATCATTATGATCAATAACTCATCCAGACCTCTTTTCCTGCCTAATAGGGATTGGGAGCCACGCTGGCTGACTGACTACAGCTTTTACCTCCCTATCTGCCTGTGCCTCCCTGCTCCCCTCCCTCCTTCCCTCGCGCCCTTCCACTTTCCTTCAATTCTTCTTTCCTTTCTCCTGTCCTTCGTCCATTCCTAGTGATCTTCCATTTCTTCCCATCTCTTTCTTTCACGCTGCGCTTCTCGAGTCCCTTTTATATTTGTCTCCCCCCATACCTTTGTTGCTTCGTTCGTTCGTTCGTTCTTTCGTTCGTTCGTTCGTTCCTTCCTTCCTTCCTTCCTTCCTTCCTTCCTTCCTCCACCCACTATTTTAATCCTTCTCGTTTTCCTACCTCGTCTTCTGTTCTCTCTCGCACACCGAACGCTCGTCGCAGAGGTTGTGTTTCGGCTCAGAGGGCAAACAATTCTCCTTCGTTACGTCTGGAGAGTTCGGTGGGAATCTGGGGGAGAGGGGAGGCGGAATTTGCTCTTCGCCGAACCGTCATGTTTGTCTTCATCTCTCGTCTCTCTCTCTTTTCTCTCACTCAATCGTTTTTAATTTCTTTTCTTTGCCAGCCGGTCTGTCTGGCCTCTCTCTCTCTCTCTCTCTCTCTCTCTCTCTCTCTCATAGCCCACATGCTCGAAATAGGCTAGTCAGCCATCTTCCTTTCTCCCAAAGAACTTCATATCCCGAGCTCGATTCAAACTTTTCCCCACCCTGGATCGAATTGTACCACCTAGAGCAACATTCTCTCTCTCTCGTTTTATTGCTGTCTCACACTCCATCTTTATTGCCTCTCTCACCCCAGGTCACTCAGCCCCACACCAGCTTCTCACCCCAATTTTGTTCATTCCGGTCTCTTCCCTATCTCGCTGTTTCTTTCCTTCTCATTCCATGCCTGTAGCGGCTGGAAATAACACAACGAGCTTTTCTCCCCGTAATTCTATTCTTTGGTGTTTGTATGTCCTGCAGAACTGTGTTGTAAAAGAAAGTTTGTTTTAAAAAGAGGCTTTCTCGACCTAACCCGTAAAACACTTCTGACAATTTATGTTTTACTGTAGACAATGCCAACCTGTGTTGCCCGCCACTGTTGTTCTTTCATCTTAACTTGGGCCAAATTTTCGTATTTTTGCACCTTACGTCACGCGCCACAGTGGTAGAGAAGAGACAGTGATACTGCTTTATATCCTTCCTGTAGCACTTCTTCGTGGTTACCATTGTAATCTAGTGTTAATTTATCGCAATAGCTCATAATTAAAGACGGAGAGATGGCAGTTTTCGGCCAAGTTATGTAAAGAGTGTAGGAAAAATCCCGGTCTCTTTAGTAATATAATGTCAGTTTCTTTTTCTTTTGTCTTACCATCCGTGGGCAAAATTAAACAGCTTAAGAGTGAGCTCTAGTACTGAATGGGATAAAAATAGTCGCCATAAACCCTTTCAGTGTAATTAAGGCATTTTGTGTGTGTGTGTGTGTGTGTGTGTGTGTGTGTGTGTGTGTGTGTGTGTGTGTGTGTGTGTGTGTGTGCGTGCTTGCCAGCCTCGTACATTTTCTTGCACCTAAGGAAGGGGACTCTCCTAGTAAAATAGGATAGAAAATCTCCATTAACACCTTTACCACGATCACGAGGTTATTTCCTGGCTTTTGCAAATTGACTTTTATTTAGTTTAGGAAGAAGTTTTCTTTGTGAAAGGGTTAAGCACACTGTTAGAAACTAGCGCGTAGCAAGTTAGATTGAATAAATTTACGGATACATTCCTATCTAGTGGACTTAACTGCCAGTTAATCTCTTTAGTCAAACTAGGTATTTTATATTTTTACTGCTGCTAATGTCAGGCGACTGCATTTCGTTTGGGAAGAGTTCACAACTAGTGTAGCGGTTAATCAAGGTTATGCCTAGCTCTGCTCTTCAAGAAGTCTTTCCCAGACTAACTATATTAGTCTGGAGGTAAGAAGAATAAAGTACGAATTGTCATCGGAATGAAGAGGGCACCTTTTTAAAAGGCAGTTTTCCCAACACAAAATCATCTTGCTCTGGTGAGAAGAAAATACCTAAGTGGCGAGGATGAATTACCGGTGTGTGTGTGTGTGTGTGTGTGTGTGCGCTGGCGGAAATGCGGTGTAGTGTGGTTGTGTGGTGGTGTTGGTGGTGTTGTCGAGCCTGGGGGCAAGTCACAAAGGTGCTATTGTTTGTCTTGCGGCTAACACTGCCACCCCTTTCTCTTTTATTACTCTCCTCATACGTTACCGCAGGCTAGCTCGCGTGGAAGGCTCGCGCTATCTATTACCTTTTGTCTTTTTTTGTATCCGACTCTGGGTAGAGGCTAGGAGAAGACTTGTTATTCAGAGGCTAACACTCCCACTTCTTTCTTACTGTCTTATTATTCTCATTCAGCTTTGCCTCTTGGTCACCTGGCATGATTTGTCTGCCTGTTTTTTTTGCCTTCTTTATGCATACGAGTGTGGACAAACGTTAAAGATGTTTTCCACCTCGTAACACTCCCAACCCTTTCCCTTTTTATTACTCTTACTCTCCTTATATAATCATAGACGGCTCCCCCTATTAATTTTTGCAACATCCACAGGGACGCCCAAAACCAGTGTTTGTGCCAAACCGTGTCACTCAGTCACTGGCTGAATTTCTTCATCTTACAGATGGATGGAGTCTGGGAAGTTCCATGCGAAGGGTTTAATGAGCATCAAAATTTCGCTTCCATCGATCATACCGCACCCACAAAGGTCCAGGCCTTATGTTGGGTGAGCTGAGGGATGAGGGTGTTGGGTATTTGCAGTGTGCTTCGTGTGCATCTGGCGAGTGTTTGCCATTGTGTGCGAGTTGTGCGTGATGTGCATCTTGGATGTGTCTGAGGAGTGTGTCCAAAAACTAAGGACACATTTTGAGATGTGCTGAAGGAAGAAAGTAATAGATGAAGGGCGGAATGAAAAAACGAGGGAGTGAAGTGGAGGCAGAATGAACAGATAAATAGAAAGAATGAGGGGAATATGGAACAAGGAAGGAACGACGAAAGAAAGGAAAGAATAGGCAAAGGAATGTAGATTATTGGAGCCAGAGAGAACAGAGGGAGGAAGAATGAAGGGAGTTTGGAGGGAGGGAGGAAGGGAGGTGGGGTCGGTAGGGAGAAGAGTAGGGAGGTAGGGAGACGGATTAACGTTACCATAGCAACCACAGCACTCCCTCTCCAGTCCTCATATACCCGCCCTTATATTCCAGCCCTCATATACCAAGACTTACCAGACCTTACATACCAACTTTTACACCAGGTCTCATGCAAACTCTTACCGTATAGGCTATACCAGCTGTCTTATACCAACCCACTTATCTCAGCCCTTATATAACAGTCCTTATACACCAGCCTTTGTAATTATACCAGACCGTATATACCAGCCGTCTTATGCCAACCTACTTATCCCAGCCCTCAAATAGTAGTCCTAATGTACCAGCCGTTGTAATTATAGCAGGCCATATTACCAGCCTTCATATACGAGCCTTCTTATACCAGCACTCACAATTCCTTTTGTTCCATCCCTCATATACCAGACTTATATACTAGCCCTTTTGTATCAACCCTCATATACCAGTCCTCTGATATCGGCCCTTATATACTATCCCTAACATACCAGCCCTTATAAACCAGTCGTCATATACCAGCACTCAAATACCAGCCCTTACATACTAGTCCTCATATTCCAGCCTTCATATATCAGCCTACAGACCAGCCCTAATATACCACCACGTATACACCACCCCCTATACCAATCCCCGTAAATCAGCCCTCACATACCAACCCTATAAATACCAGTCCTTGCATACCAGCCCTAATATACCCGTCCTCATATACCAGTTCCGACATATTTTCCACCCTCATGTACGATCATCTAAAACTTATTTGTTAAGAAATATTACCAAAGATTACATTCTGCTTTACTTAGAGTTATTTTACGACGCGAGGGATTAATATAATTTCTTTTTTTTTCTTGAATTATGATTGCTGCTCCTTTTTGTGCCTAGTGATATTCGTTTTTTGTTAAAAATTTTAGTTACATATTAAATCACCTTCTCGTTTTACTTTCTTCTGTATCTCGATGCTTGTGTGTGTGTGTGTGTGTGTGTGTGTGTGTGTGTGTGTGTGTGTGTGTGTGTGTGTGTGTGTTCTCTCCAACACACACACACACACACACACACACACACACACACACACACACACACACACACACACACACACAGGCATTCATACAGTCATTATATCCTTCGAATTCATTACATCTCGTCGACATCCACAGACATACAGACGAACTCATTAAGGAGAGAGCCAGACATCATTAAGAGCGAGATAGAGTAAAGGAAACGCGAGCTGTTGTTTACGGGCTGGTATTTATGCTGCTACTTGTTTGCTGCTCTGGCTTTCTTTAATCCTCTCACATTTTTCCTCGCACTTTTAAAAATTTTCTCACTTTTATCTGTCTTTTTCTCTTACGGTCCATAGTTTGCCTCATGGTGTTATTGTTGCTTATTGTTTATGCTGCTAATTTTTGTACACACTTTCTTGAAGTTTCTCGCGTTTAAGTCTCTTTTTCTAGTTCTCTTTTTTTTATTCCTCTTTTATTTTTTCTCCAGACGTTGTTTGAAGTTGTGATTATGTTGATTCTTTGCTATTATGGCAGTTTTTCTCTCACTTTTCTCACCTTCGTTCTCTCACGTTTCTGATTTTTACTTGTGTTGCAGTTAGGGACTATCATTAGCTGCTCTGTCTCTTTAATTAATGGAGTTTTATCCCTCTCTTTTTCGCCCTATTTCGTTTCGAGCTTTTTTTTATTATGGCTGTCATTAATGCCTCTATCTTTTCACTCATTCTCTCTCTCTCTCTCTCTCTCGGCTTCATCTCAACCGCCTGGCTTCTTATTTCTTTTCCTAACTTTTTTTTGCCAAATTCTTTTACTGCTGTTAGTTTATTGTCCAGTCTTTTCCACTTCCGTGTTCACTTTCTATTTCTTAACTTTTCATTCTTCAATCCTATTTTCCTTTTTCTTTCTTCCCTCTAGTCTCATTTTCCATCTACAGTCTTTCTCTTTTCCCATACTTTCCTGTTTATCAGAGTTTTTTTTCCTTCGAAACTTTCACCTTCCCTCAGTCGCTCCATCCTACTCTCTCCTCTCTCCTTTTCTCTCTTCACCCTTCCCCAGCTCTCTTCTGTCTTCCCCTTTCTCTCTCTTCTTACACTTTTCCCGTGCTCTTTTTCCCCAGCATCCTTCATTCTCTCTCTCTCTCTCTCTCTTTTAGCTCCCCCACTTGTCACTCACAACTCTTATATTCATCTCCAGCTCCTCTTACTCCTCTCTTCGTCCCCTTCTTTCCTGCTCCGTCTGTAGTCATTCTCTCTCTCTCTCTCTCTCTCTCTCTCTCTCTCTCTCTCTCTCGTTCACCTCCTCGGCCACTAAATCGAATCCCCCATTCACTTCGCTTCCCTTCACATCCGGGAAAATTCTGCATTTTTTTTTGTTTTTTATGACGAATGAGTTTCCGATGTCGGGAGGAAAGGTGTTGTCGTGGGCTTCCTTTGTTTGTTTGTTCGGTGTGTGTGTGTGTGTGTGTGTGTGTGTGTGTGTGTGTGTGTGTGTGTGTGTGTGTGTGTGTGTGGGAAGTGTTTATTGTAGATGTACGTGGGTGATGTTCGCGCGGGCTCGCGCACGTGTGTGTGTGTGTGTGTGTGTGTGTGTGTGTGTGTGTGTGTGTGTGTGTGTGTCTGAATGTATGTGTGTGGGTACGTGTGCGTATGAGGCTGAAGATCCCCTTTTGTTTCCCTTTCAATACATCGATGGCCAGACCGGCTCGAGGCAGGGCTCCCTAATACAGGAGTGTGAGACAGGGGGCGGGTGAGGGAGGGGAAGGGGTGAGGCAGAGGAAGGTGTGAGGTAGAGAAAATTGTGAGGGAGGGGAGAGGTGAGACAGTGGAGAGTATGAGGCATAGGAAGGTGTATGACAGGGAAGCGCTAAGGCAGAGGAATATGTGAGGTAGGATAGTGAGTATTCCCAGAACATGTGAATCGGAAAGGGGATGAGGCAGGGAGGTGTGAAACAGATAAAAATTGAGGCAGGGAAGGGCAAGACAAAGAGAAATGGGGCAGGGGATTGGTGAGGCAGAGGAAGGTGAGGGGAGAGTTGTGAAGCAGGTAAAGGGGAAGAAGGGAAAGGAAAGGCAGGAGGAGGTGAGCAGGGAGGGGCGAGGCAAGAGATGAGCAGCTACGGAAAGGATGAAGACAGGAGACATGATACTGTGGCAGTGAAAGTAATATTGTGAAAGGGATGAAAATAGTCTTAGAAAAAAATTGAAACGTATGGGAAAAAGTGTATTGAATATGTACTGTATATTGTGCATTTAGTTAGCAAAAAAGTGCATTGCCTATAATTTAGGTGGAATTAAAAGAAAGTAATCAGGTGTTCAAACTACATCTCTCTCTCTCTCTCTCTCTCTCTCTCTCTCTCTCTCTCTCTCTCTCTCTCTCTCTCTCTCTCTCTCTCCAAATTATGCCCTATTCAGGTTTAATGTGTCTCGCTGTTGAATAATCAGGCAAAACAGTACGATGCGAGACAGATATACAGCAGAGAGTTCCCGGCAACAGTTCACTGACAAACAGGATTGTGATGCGTGGTTCAGTATTTCCAGCTTGTACCTCTCTCTCCATACCACCTTGTTTCAGATTACAGATTCGGCTTGGAGTTTGGATACGCAGGACACGCAGTTGTCTATTGAAGCAGACATTTGGATCGGACAAAAGCTGAAGTTGCAGAGGTAATGGAGGTGAATCTGGCTAATGGTAAAGCTGTCAGGCGCGAAATGAAATGTTGTCACCTTAATGAGGCGTGTGGACAGACTCGTAATTTAACGTGAAAATCAAAGAGCTATCAGAGATGTTATATATATATATGGTTGCACTATTAATATTTACTCGATATTTTTTTTTTCAGACGTGATAAGGCTTTAATGTGGGTTGTAGATATGAGTAAGAGGAACGAAACTACTAAAGATCGTTGTATTTTACTAGAGAGCAATATCATGTTTATGGAAATTATATATGTACATAATTGGCACGACAGAAATAAATAAATAAATAGATAAACATGTATGCATGTACAGTATGAATACACTCATGAATGAGAAAGTCCTCTCAATAACAACCGTGTGAGTTATAGCTTTGATGGTATCCACGTGTATAATATAGCCCACGCTATAAATAACTGCTATCGAAGTGAGACTCTGTTCGTTTAGGCACGCACATCTGCACCACACAGTCACATATGCACAGTAATACAGTTTCCACGGTCATACGATTTACATTTGTCATAATTGCTTTAGCACTCGAGTATACTCTTCGGGTATATTCGCACGTGATTTTACCAGTATATACACTTGAACACACACACACACACACACACACACACACACACACACACACACACACACACACACACACACACACACACACACACACACACACACACACACACACACACACACACACTGAAGAATTTCCCAGAAAATAGACTTCGATATTGAGAATTCCTACACCATTTTTCCCCGGATTGCTCCCACTGGGGTGTTCTTAGTCGGTGAGGTGACGCAAATAAAGGTATGAAGTTGTCAGGTCCGGGAACTTTCCACTTAGTTATAAAATTGTTGATTTCCTTCTCTCCCTCTGAATCCTTTTACTCCTAAAGAGGAATTAATATGTTTAATTCTACTCGTAATATAAAATTGATGACGTCCGTCTCTCCCTTAGAATCCTTTTATTTATATAAGGTATTTTGTATTTATTTCAAACTACCTTATCGGTTTATGGAAAGTTTTCGAACTGGGGGAGTTATATGTACCCTTCACTATCCTGTTCACTCCCAGGATGCTCTCTTGACATCCTGAGCGCTGGGATGTCTTTTGCAGTTTTTCTTGCCCTTTCTTGGCGATTATCTTCATCTTAGGAGGGATGGACGGGTTGGGTTACATTTAGCTTTAAACACATCATCATGCGAGAGGCCATTCTTTTAATGAATATATTTTTTTGTGGGCGTTAAATACTGCTTGAAGTATTGCTTTTCAGTGCGAGATCTAATTTGATTATCATCGTCTGGCAGCAGCAAGAATATGCTAGAAAGGGTGCCCTCCGAGTTCAGATTAAATTCCTCTCATAACTGCGAGGATGGAATAAAATTGACGATCTCTGGCTGAGGTACTAAAAAGTCGGTGAGGCGATCATGATGAAGTCGTCATGATCTGGGGCTCACGAATCTTACAATAAAATTGTTGGCATCCATCTCGCCGTTTAACTAGGGAGCTCGACGGGGTGTGAAATCGTACCCTGTTGGATTATCTGTTTGACCCCCGGCTGAATTGACTGGTTAGGGAGGGCTGGGTGATGAGGTTTGGTGGGCTGGTGAGGCTGAGTGATGATGCTTGTGGGCAATTGGGGCTGAGGGATAAGAACTGGTAAGGCTGGGTGATAAATGCTGGTGGGTGAGGGTTTGTTGAATGTTGGTAAGGGGTGGTAAGGTAGGACTGGGTTATAAATGCTTGTGTTGGCTGGTAAGGGAGGGTTGGATGATGATGGCTGACGGACTGACAATGAGATGATGAGGACTGGTGAGGCTGGGTGATGAACGCTTGCAAGGGTTAGTGAGGGAGGACTGGGTGGTGAATGTTGGTGAGGACTGGGTAATGAATGCTGGTGTATATGGGCTGAGTGATGATTGCCAGAGAGGTTGGTGAGGGAGGGGTGGATGGTGGATGTTGGTTTAGGTTGAAAGGCGAGGATTAGGTGAAGAGGATAGATGAACTTGTGAGGCTGGTGAAAAATGAATTACACGAAGTAGAGAAGCGGGTGAAATTTAAACTTCATTTACCGGTATTATGAAAGTGGATTATTATTGAATTACAAATGGTATGAGGGTGGGTGAATATTAAGTGACAGACAGTATGAAAGTGGATTATCACTGAATTACAAATGGCATGAAAGTAGGTGGATATTAAGCTCCATTTAGTATGGAAGTGGATAAATTTCAAACGGTATGAAGTTGGGTGGATATTAAGTGATAGATATTATTCAGGTGGATCAACAATGAACTCCAATAGTATGAAAATTGGTAGATATTAAATCGTTGGAAGTATGAAAGTGGATGTCCGTGATTAACCAGTGAGGGATATGGCGATGAAAGGCTGATGATATCAATGAGAGATGATTCCCAATTGGCAGATGGTAGGATGGGGAACGGAATTATACTCTCAGCTAATTCCCTTTGAAATGTTACCTGAAAATGATCATAGCGAAGGAAATGAAGAGGAATAATAAGGAAAGAAAATATGCAAGAGCCATTTTTGCAATACAGCATTAATGTTTCGAAAGAGTATGTACAAAGGTTGTATTGTTATATATGTTTTTTTTTTTTTATTATCCGTGTCAGTCTATCTGTCTGTCTGTCTATCTGTGATTTACCTGTTATCTACCTATCTGTCTAATCATCCACCCATCCATCGAGCCTTCTCAGTGCCTTTGTAGGTGTATCACTCTAATCGACCTATCTCTTTTCCTTAACCATTCATCCAGTCTGTCTTTTTATATACGTACCTGTGTATCCTTATTACAAATACCCTTATCTGACGCCGCATCCTCTGATAAAAGAAAGGATCTCAAGGCATTTTGTTCCTGCTCACTTACAACCCCTCTCTCCTATATACCCAAACATTTATTCTGCTTTATCTTTCTGTGTTTGTTGATGCACGTATGATTCATTTGCTGCTGTTATTGCTGGTTGTGTAATAACCCGTCCCCGCTCCGGAGGGGCTCGGGGACGGGTATTATTTTCACTGTCTGTCTGTCCGTCTGTCTGTCTGTCTGTGTCTGCCTGCCTGCCTGCCTGCCTGCCTGTCTGCCTGTCTCCGTCCGTCCGTCTGTCTATCTGTCTGTCTGTATGTTAGCAGTTTTAAGCGAAAACTACTGGTGCGATTTTGACTAAATTTACAGGGATGATGGGCTGTGACCTTCTGATCACCTTATTAAATTTTGGGCCAAATTGGACCAAGGCCTAGGCTGTAGGCCCAAAATGTGTAAAAAAACGGGGACGGGTAGAAATCGTTTTCTTCGCCGTAACTACTTTCAAATTCGTCATATCGACATGAAACCGAAACCTACAGGTGCATCTTTCAAATCTGCATCCCATAACATTCCTCATTACATCGGAGGGGTCACGCCTCAGTTAGCGGTAGGGGGGTCAGATTCAGGTGGGTCGGGCCTAAGATATCAAATGGGCATAAAATCGTTAATTTTCACCCAATTTCCTCCAGATTTGATGTGACATATTTGACTAGATATCCTGTTGTGTTTATACGTCAGCACTGAAATGACTGTAGGAGACGGTTTTGCTGTGCTATGGCATCGCTTCTTCTTGTTTTGTTGTTTATATTGATGTTATTGTCGGTGTTGCTAAAAATGTGCTTGGTGTTGCTTTCTTGTTGGTGATAGTTTATTTAATACATTTTTTAAATTGATTCTCGGAGCATGGGTGTTGAGACAATAAGAGTGTAGCTGATTTATTTTGTCAGACTTTTGGATACTTTCCCCTATCATTTTATTTTCTTGTTCTGTGGTCCTTGTCTCACCCCATCCTCGGGTGGGACAAGAGTTCTGGATGAAGATGACGATGATGATGATGATAATGATGAATCTTGTTACATTCAAAGGTCCAAGCAAAAATACAAAGGCAAACAGAAACAAATAACGAACCGAACTACACTACACAACCAGATGGAGACAGACAGACAAACATGCAGACAATATTACGTGTGCCTGGCGAACGAGATAACAATAGCCAAGGTGAGGTTTCGGCCCAGGTGCGACAGGTGAAGAAAAAAGAAAAAAGAGGAAAAGAGGAAAGGAATAACAAGGACGATGGAGAAAGTGACGTATATCAGATAAAGGTAGGGGATGGCTGAGAAAATAAAAGAAAATACAGACGATGGGAAAAGTGATGATGAAGGAGGATTTGGATGAGAAAACACGGGAAAATAAATCATTGTTAAAGATGAGAGAAGTGACATATTTTTACGGGAAGATCCTGAGAAGAGTGAGAGAGAGAGAGAGAGAGAGAGAGAGAGAGAGAGAGAGAGAGAATATTGTTGGACGGGAGAGAACGACGGGAGAAGTGACAGTTTTGATAAAGGAGAAGGATGAGAAATGGAGGCGAGAACTGGGGAAGATCTGGAGGTGTCACAGTAGAGATATTGGAAGAAATATAGGAGAAATATTGGCAGGGTTCTTGTTCGTGGTAACTTTATTTTGTTGTGAAGTTAGGTTTGATATTTTCCTTCTTTCTCTTTTGTCATTATTATTATTATTATTATTATTACTCCTCCTCCTCCTCCTACTACTACTACTACTACTACTACTACTACTACCACCACTACTGCTACTACTACTACTACTGCTACTACTACTACTACCACTACTGCTACTACTACTACTACTAGCACTACTACTACTACTACTACTACTACTACAACTACTACTACTACCACCACCACTACTACTACTACTACTGCTACTACTACTACTACTATTATTACTGATGTCGTTGCTACTAGGTGAAGGTGCCTGCCATCCACTCACTTGATGTACAGTAGTGTTACCTTCAGTTGGCTCCAAAATCAGGGAGAACCCATTGATTTCGGTAGTCATCATCCTCTTCAGGAAAATAAAACAAAGGGAAGAGAGAGAGAGAGAATCCGGCAAATCCTTATTTACTCTCCCTCACAATGGCAGAAACTTCTCCTCACTCTCTCTCCTCTTACCCATTACAGTAGTCCTGCTTTCTCTTTCTGTCTTCCTCCCTCCGTTTGTTTTACTCTTCTACCCTTCTCCCTTTTTTCCCTCTTCTCCTTTTTTCTCTCCCTTTCTGGTCATGCAAGGGTGTTTCTCTCTCTCTCTCTCTCTTTCTTTCCCTACCCACCAGCCTACCCACCTGTCTATCTGTAATACTCTATCTGCCCCTTTAAATATCTGCCTATCTTTCTGTCTTTTTATCTGTCTGTCTGTTTGTCTGTCTGTTTATCTATCTTTTTGTCTTTCTCACTTTCGCTTTGACTTGAAACGATACAATTTTTATTTGCTCGTAGATATAAAGAGTGTCGAGGGGTGTGAAAGTCAGGGAAGTGGCAGAAAAGGAGGCGAAGTGAAAGTAGGATAAAGGTGAGGTAATAGAAACAAGAAGGGGAAAAGAAAAATAGGAAGAGAAAGTACTGAAAAAGGAGGAGAGGAAGAGGAAGGGAGAAAGAAGGAGAAAAGTATAACGGGACAAGACAATGAAGGAGGAGGATGGGAAAAAGTAGAGAAAATGGAGGAGCAGGAGTTCAAATAGCTGATGAAATGAAGGAGATAGGAAAGAGGAGAGATGAGACGTGGAAAAGAGGAAGAAGTATAAGGTAAGAAGGGTAAGAAAAGGTGAAGAAATATGGAAATAGAAAGACTAGGAGTGGAAGAAGATAAGAAAACGCAAGAAGATATTAGAGGAAAGGAAATGAGGAAAAGATAGTTGAGGAAAAAGGGGAGAAGGTAGGGGGATAGGAGGAGTAGGTGACCAAGATGGAGAAATGCAAGAAAAGTTTATGGAAGTAGGAAAAAAGTAAGAAGTGCTGAGTTATTGAAAAAGGAATAAGAGGAAAGAATAAAAAAACACCGATTAGATGAAAGCCTTGCAGATTCAAAACACAAAGTGAAGTAATTGATAAAAGTTATCTGTAGGTATTGTAAATAGAAAAGATAACCGTGTAGGTGGAAAAGCAATTATATGAAAGAAGACAACAAAGCACATAATAGACTTTTTGAGACTCTGATTATTAATTGAAAAATTTCTCATATCCATGATTGAAACTTCTGATTGTCTACTTATTTTACCTTAAAATTTTCGTCCATCCATCCATCATCCAATCCTACGTTGCCCCATGAGAAGCGTAGGAGCCCGGGGCTAGGCAGTTGGTCCCGACATTTAAGATGAGAGTGACCAGCCTCACTCATCCCTGAGTGGCATTACATGAGCAGTCAACCCCAACCACCCCATGGATATAAACCTTCACCGGCTCAATCCGACTGGAGCGCAATAATTACCCACTAAACCACCAGGCGCCAAAATTTGGTTATATGGTTACCACCCAGCATAGTAAATGGTTTCCTGGTGTACAGGAAACCGTTTGGCTTGTCACTCGGTGGAGAGTCACCCACAGGCAGAAGGAAGAGGAAAGAATGAAGGAAAGGCAGAAGAGGAAGTGTAAAATCACCCGTAGGCATCAGGAATATTAACTTTCTGTACTAGTAAGTTTAAGGAAAGCAATTCTGTTGTTTGTTTTACCAATGTGTGTGTGTGTGTGTGTGTGTGTGTGTGTGTGTGTGTGTGTGTGTGTGTGTGTGTGTGTGTGTGTGTTATTTTTTTCAGAAATCAGGTCGTATCCCATCCTGTATATTCAGACCAAAAAAACAACACCAAATACACGAACACTTCCAATACACACACACACACACACACACACACACACAAATAGTTGCCTGCCTTCTGTATCTCCGTGTATATATGTATATATCTGTTTATCAGTCTGTGTCTATATATATCTTCTGTCTGATTTCGCCGTGAAACGATCTCAGCACTAGTGTATCCAAAATCAGTCGTTCATTCCATCCCAAACCACTTTCCCCTTTCTTTTTTCTGTTAGCTACGTATCTGGACGACTGTAAGAATATTTATGTAACTACCATGCACTAAAAAATGAATTATATTTTTTTCTTAACGTATTCACCAGTTTTGCATTCAGTTCTCACCAATATTCATTTTTTTTTGGCGTCATCTGCCCCCCCACCCTCCCGCCTTTGAACCGTTTGGAGCACAAAACTTTACGGTAAAATCGCGCCGCATTTCACTCACTGGCGCTACATTGGATGTTTTCCGCCCTTCCATCCCCCCCTCTCTTTTAACTATCCCATGCGGCGATGTGACCTGGAACTCCACAATACAAAGGGATGGAAATAGAATGCGATGAGAAGCGCGAAAAGTGTACACCCTTTATTTTCTTTTTCTTTCCTTCTTTCTGTTTTTGCCCTTTCTTTTGCCAGCTATGACTCCACTGCTTTTCGCGTTACTTGTGTGTTTATGGCAGAATTAAAGTGGAATTCCTTTCTACCTCCATTCCTCGATTTTCTTACTTTTCCTTTCTCGTTTTTTTTCCCTCACCTCTCTTTCTATGCGACTCTTCATATCTCTTCATTTTTTTTTTTTTTCTGATAAAATGCCACTGAGTATGTGTTTTGTGGATTTTGAAAAGGCGTTTGATAGTGTTTCACGTGGAACTATATTGAAAATTATGAGATTCTATGGTATACCAGAAAAGTTTGTAATTATTATTAGAAGCCTGCCTGAAGATACTTTTTGTAAGGTAATGATGGGTGGGTCTTTGAGTGATCCATTTGAAGTTAAGTCTGGAGTGATTCAAGGAGTTCTTTCGCCTTTGCTGTTTGTTTGGTTATGGATTATGTTATGAGAAAGTTTGTAAGGAGAACAGGTGCAGGAATTAACTGGAAGGAAAATAAGAGGCTGATGGATTTGGACTGTGCTGATGATATTGTACTGATTTGCGGAAGTATTTACGAGATGCAGAGGGTGCTTGATTGTCTGGTGGAGGAAGGAGAAAAAGTGGGATTGGTAATAAATTGTGGAAAGACTGAAATTATTAATATGAACGTGGAAAACCAAATCGATTGTGCAATTGGGAATAATGTGGCGAAGAATGTAGAAAATTATAAATATCTGGGAACGATTGTATCATCTAATGGATCATTAACAGTGAAATTGAGGGGGGGATTAGACAGGCTTGGCGAGCTGTTGGAATGTTGAAATCTGTTTGGAATAATAATATGCTTTCGGTGCATACTAAAGTAAAAATTTACAAGTCCATGGTTAGACCAATTTTAATTTATCGACATGAGTCATGGTACAGTACAATTGCAACAGATCAGAAAGTATTAGGATCTGAGAATAAAATGCTGAGAAGGATTCTTGAATTAAAGTGGCAAGACAGAGTTACAAATATATTAAGAAAGTGGAACCAGTTGATGAATATGTGAGACTGTCTCGCTGGAAATGGCAGGGGCACATATATAGAAAAGAAAGCAGTTTAATACAGGATGTGTCAGAGTGGACTGTTAGAGGAAGAAGAGGCAGAGGTAGGCCGAGGGAAACCTGGCTGAGGACAGTGAAAAGAGAAGCAGGAGAGGAGTGTTGGTGGGACCTGAAGAAGATGGCAAGAGACAAATATTGGTGGAGAGAGTTCATCGAGGCTCTATGCATCACGTGGTGTTCCACAAAAAATGATTGATTGATTGGTTTCATCGCTGATCGAATTGCTTTTGAAGAGGGATTGTAGGAGGTCCAGGAACTTTAAACTTTCGCAGACTAACGCACAGTATTTGTGCGCACTTGTTTACTATTACCGGTGACCTCAAATGATCTCGGAGGTCACCCTCACTTAGCCCGTTTCCGAACTGGAGGTCATGTGAGTCTCCATGCCAAAAATTGGGCTGCTTTGTGCAGTCGTTCGAGCGTGTATTAGCCTACCGGTGACCTCAAATGACCTCGGAGGTCAACCTCATATAGCCTGTGTCCGATCTGGAGGTCATGTGTCTCCATACCAAGAATTGGGTTGCAGGGGTACCCGACGTTGCCCGGGCCAAAAAAGACGAGCACTCTACTGGTGACCTCAAATGACCTAGATCTGAATTTTGACCCCCCTAAAACCATCCTTGGGTCACACTTATTCAGAATATATATGGGTCTTGGCGTCTCCGGCCCTTGGTTTGGGCGTGATTCAAGGACAAAGAAGCAAACAGAGCGACTTTTATATATATATATATATATATATATATATATATATATATATATATATAGATATAGATATAGATATATAATATATATATATATATATATATATATATATATATATATATATGTATATATCTATCTCTCTATATGTATGTATCTCTCTCTCTCTCTCTCTCTCTCTCTCTCTCTCCAGCTAGTCTGTCAGTCAATTATGCCATCGTTACTGCAACATTTTTCTCTCACCGTTTTTTTAATTCCGTTCTCTTGCAGGCCGAATATTCGCTTGCAATTTTTGTATCGATTTTTCGCTTTCATTTTAATCGAGCTTTGCACCTTTTTTTACTTTTAGCCTTTATACTACAGTATATATACTACAGTATATATACGTTTCGAAAAATGCTCGGATATTTCTGATTCTCTCTCTCTCTCTCTCTCTCTCTCTCTCTCCATTAATTTTTCTCCTTAAGCCCTATATAATTTTTTAATTACCTGTTTCAGTTGCATTGTGACAGGTCCGTCTTTTTCTCATCTTCCATCTCCATTTCCGTGATCATTATTCGATCATACCGTATCTTCCTATGTCTTCTTACTCCAAGTTTCCTTTTTTGGGGTCATTATAGGTTTGTTTTCGTCTGATGGAACTGGGACCATTTCCTTATTCTGAATGCTAAGTCTTGATTGCATGAAGTTCGATGAGCCTTTGTCATGTGATAGGAATGAATCTCTTTGGTTACTAGTGAAATCATGCCTCCAGTCTGACTACACTTGGCCATCAACTGAAATGAAAGGGGCTAATATTATTTCTCAGGCTGGAACAGACACACCAATATATTTCTTCTGAACTCTCCCAGTATTTTTTTGTCATTTCTTTTTCATCATTTATTGCTCCCCATATTTTAGTCTTCTAGCCTGTATACTCTTCTCTTCCTGTCATCTCTCCAGCCATTCTCATACATTTTCCTTACACAATCTCACATCCACTTTCTTATTGTCTTCCGATTCCCCCCATCTCTCTCATAGTTCTCCTTTTCCTCTCCATTCTGTATTCTCATCTCTCTCCCTCTCTCTCTCCAGTTCCTCTACCTCCTCTCCACCTTTACTGCAGGTGTTGTCGTTGCTGCGTCACGGGCAAGCTCGTGTCGTCTTCAATATTTCACATGAGCACGTCAGGACCGGCCACGCGAAAGACGTAAAGTCGGAACATGACGTGAGGGGATATAACATTTGTCACTGCTATATATTTTGGGGTGCATCTGATTTGATATGAGAGAGAGAGAGAGAGAGAGAGAGAGAGAGAGAGAGAGAGAGAGAGAGAGAGAGAGAGAGGAAAACAATCATACAATACACTATACCGAGCCGGTAGCAGAATTAAATACAACTTTCTCCGTTTTGCCTCTCGAGTTCATTTCCTGGGAGACATAATTGAGGTATATATTAGTCAAGCAAGGTCTGGTCTATTGTTGAACTTTAATAATAGTAATAACCTACAACTGCTAAAGTAATATTACCCTGAATTTTGATGAAGGGGTTTACAGTAACACTGTAGGTGCATGAATAGTGTGGATAGCGCAGGAAAATATTTAGCACCATTGTCTCGAAGACATAATGTCTGTAATAATTTTCATGTTTCCAACCGATCTGTGTGTGTGTGTGTGTGTGTGTGTGTGTGTGTGTGTGTGTGTGTGTGTGTGTGTGTGTGTGTGTGTGTGTGTGATCTGAACATGAAACCGGTGGACTACTGGCTGAAGATGCCCCTCTCTTGCAGTTTGTTTATCTCCTTTCAGGGGGATAGGGAGGGAATGAGTGACTTTTATATTACTAGGTATAGGAACTAACCGGTTATATCGAAGCCACAACGTGAAGGCGTCTCTCTCCAGCACAGAAGCCCCTAGTAAAGAAGACAGACAAATAGGTAGTCAGATAGACAAACAGACCGATAGATGGACAACAGACAGACCGACGGACATGAGTACAGTCAGTAGAGTTCTACTGACCTAACGAATCCCCACAATCGAACTCTCAAATACTTCCACATTAATGCTATTTGGTAATTACAACAATGAATATGAAAGGGGGATATGAAAGGGTGTGTGTGTGTAGGGGGGCGATGGTGCAGTAAGGGAGATAATAGGAAAGGAGTGGGAACGGAGAGGAGGGGAGGGGAGGGGAGAGGGAGAGGGAGAGGAAGGAGGGATTGAGGAACGAGCAGGGGAATAGGGAAATGAGGGAATGGAGAAGCAAAGGGAGGATGAGATAATGAAGGGAGGGGACAGGAAGGACGAGGTAAAGAGAGAGGGGGAATGAGAGACAGGGAGAGGGAAGGAGGGAGAGGAAGAGGGAGAAGGAGGATATAAGAAGGGGAGGAGAGAGAAGGATGATGTTAAAGAGGGAGGAGGAAAGGGAGATGGGGATAGGGAAGGTAGGAGATGGGGGGACACAGGAGGAGAAGTGGATCGAGATGAGAAAAGGAGGAGAAAGAGCAAGGTGATATGGAAAGGAAGGGAAGAGAGAAGGAAAAGCGAATGGTGAGGGGGAGAGGGAGGGAAGCAGACGGAGAGAGGAGCCTAAAGAAAGAGATTAGGGTTTGAGATGTGGTGAGAGGGTTGGAGAGATTGGAAGAAACTGAGGTATAGGAGAGAGAAAGAGGGGACTGGAGGAGTGCGATAAGGGAGGGACCGAGTTGGATATTGAGTGGAAAGAGGGGAGGGAGGAGGGAGGTATGACAGAGATTAAAGAGGGGAATGATATATGGGACAGTGGCGTGATATAGAGGTTGTGAGGACGGGTGGCTTAAGAGTGGAGAGAAATTGTGTAAAACTGAAGTGGGTAGAAATGTGGGAAATCAGAAAGAACATATGGAGAGAGAGAGAGAGAGAGAGAGAGAGAGAGAGAGAGAGAGAGAGAGAGAGAGAGAGAGAGAGAGAGAGAGAGATTGTGCATGAGTACGTGCGTATGAGGTCATGATTGTATTTGACTCAGCCATGTCTGTGAAGCCGTATAATGAAATTATATTCTGCAAATACATTGGTTGGGGGGCGCACACACACACACACACACACACACACACACACACACACACACACACACACACACACACACACACACACACACACACACACACACACACACACACACACACACACACAGTATACATGCAGACTGATAATAACTTAAGCAAATACAGACAGAAGCATTGATACATATGCAAATGAATGTTGGGATACTCACGCTGAAAGCACATTCCACTCACGCCCACAGAGGCATACATAACACACACACACACACACACACACACACACACACACACACACACACACACACAGCCAAATAAAACATTTGTTGGTGATGTATTCACCCTTGATGCAATATCTCTTGCAATTCCAGTCACACTACTCTGTCTGCAATACTAACAACTCAGCACCAACTCTGCACAAACTCATCAACACCACATCGTCACCATGCCATTACCACATCAGTACCACATCAGAAGAATATCACATACCACTTCACCAACACAGCACTATTAATATCGAAGAAGCTTCCACACTGCGTCAGTACATCACAATATCATCCAGACCACGGCAGCATCACATCGTCACTTTCTCAACACCATGTCTGTATCTGCATGTCACAATTAACACGGCATAATTTCCCACACCATATCACTATCATGTTAAAGTATCATTGAAACCACCAACACCACATTATCACCCACTTCACGTCAACAGCAACACTAGTACGTCACCTGCACCACATCACTACATACTCACTGCATGAACACCTTATCATTACATGCACATCATCGCATCATCATTTACATCAGGTTAATATCAACACTGCATCACCACGTACATCATAACCCAAGATTCACAAACATTAACATAAGATCATCACAGAAGCCACATCATCACATCATTACTCATAAAGGGTTGGTTTGAGGGGCTGGTGGGAAGGGGAAGCTGTCATGGTCTGCTATCTTTATCTTCATCTCATTGACTTAGCTGTCATAATCAGGCTTCAGTATAACAAATAGCCTTGAAATGACAACTGCTGTTGGTTTTTGCTGTTTTGCTTTCTTTCCTACTTTTGCACTACAGCATTATACCCCACCATAAAGCATCACCAGCACACTGTTCTTCCACAATCACCAAACATACGTCACGAGGCAGTCACACTAACTCCATGATAGTATCACACCATCATCCCACAGTCACCAAACTCAAATTACAGTCCTCTCACATTAACACCATTTACGTTACCATCAGACCTGCGTCATAGCATCATCACACATCACAGTAGTCCTACTATCACACCATCATCTCTCAGACACTAAACAGGCATCACTATCGAATCACACTAACACTTCCAGTTGTTAAACAGAGCAGTGTCGAGAGGTGAGTGTAGCAAATAACCGATGGATTGAGCGGACATTTACAGCAGATAGCACAACCATTCTAGCTAAGCCGGCGCTCACGGAATACATTTAGTTTTACAGACCAAACGCACAACTGTTGCTTTTCCCTATTTTTGGCCACGAATTTCACGAACGGGGATGCGGACACGAATGTTTTTGGCGGGAGAATTGTGGTTATACTGAGTTGGTGGTGCTTTGTGTTGATGGTGGCGAAAGTTGTGGTATGGAAAGAATTTGGGGTGGACAAATGAGATTTGACACACACACACACACACACACACACACACACACACACACACACACACACACACACACACACACACAGAAATAACCGAATTTTTGCGGCGCCAAGTTTCAATTCAGTTCAACACAGTTGTACAAATTGGGTGCAGAAATGATGTGCGCGCACACACACACACACACACACACACACACACACACACACACACACACACACACACACACACACACACACACACACACACACACACACACACACACACACACACACACACATTCAGCATACACAAGCCCTTATGGAATGTTAAAAGTACATATACTCTAGAAATACCTAAGAGGAAGAAGAACTTTTTAGTTCCATTGTAAAGAATGCTAAAATTTGAAGGAATAATATGGAATGCGGAAAGAGTTTGCACCATTTTTTTTTTTTTTTACTTTCATCTAAGGCACGAGGAATGAGTTTTCAAATTAGGAACTTTTGACACGAAGCTTTCGGGCAAGAGTTTAGCGTCCCAGCCCCTCTCTTTCGTCTCCATGACTGCTTTTAATAGATAAAGAAATATACGTGAAGTTCGTCCCATATCCGAAGCATGTTAATGGAGATTGCAACCAATGGCTACCGGTATTTTATCTCTTTCACCCCAATGGCGTATTTTCATATATGTAAAATTCTTCATACACTTTGATGTTATATTTTTTGTTCATACTTTGACTTCCTAAACTAATTTATCAAAACTCTGAGCATGTACTGTGCTTTAAGAATATTAGTATACTCAGTGACAACACCCTGTCATTGCATTTCTCTATATGTCTGTCGTGTGTTTAGATTCTGTTTATTAATGATAACTGCTCTTTATTTACATTAACGGTACATTGATGATTTTCACTCTTCCTGATCAATCTGGTAACGTTGAACCCTAACTTGAGAGAAAACAGAAAATTAAATATCCCTTGTTGATGAATATTGGGATATTGTGTATCATGTAGAATGCTTAAATAATAATAAAACACAAACAGCAATAGCAACGTCATCATCAGCAATAAAAACAAATACAAGAAACTGGAACATGGAGACGAAATGGATGGGATGAAGGTTACGGAACGGGTCTAAAATATGGTGACGAAAAGAGTTTGTGACGAAATGAGTTGTATCCGTTGGGAAAGGCTAAAGAAAGGGAGAAGTTGGGAAAGATGAATAAGGTCGAAACGGCGGTAAGTGAGAGACGAGATAAAAAATGAGTGGAAAAATGAGGACTAAAAGAGAAGATTAAGAATGTGTGGAATTAGAGACGAGGAGGAGAAAGCATGAAATACTACGTGGAAGAAGAGGAAGGGCCAAGAAGGTGGAAGGAGAAGAAGCAAGGAATGTAAATTGCAAAGAGAAGAACGACGTGGAGAAAGGGAGGATTAAATTGAAACAAGGGTCTGGAAGGGATGAGGAAAGATGGCGAGTAAGAGGAGGAGGAGGAGGAGGAGGTGGAGGAACTGAGGAATTCGGTATTGATTGATGGGAGGCAGACAGACATACACACAGATCCACAGACAGACATACACACATACAGACAGACAGACAAATAGATAGACAGGTAGGTAGATAAGTAGGTAGAGGTATGTAGGTAGGTAGTTAGATAGGCAGACAGAGAAAGAGACGGCTTTTTCATAACAAAATAACAGTACGTTTTCAGTGCAAGCTTTGTTACATAACGTTCAAGAAATATTACTGACGATAATCACTATCTACAGCAACCTCAGACAGTTAAGTAAAGAACAAGGGGATCGACCAACTTTCACCATTCTGCCCTGTTGGTTGTTCCATCTTAAGTTACACCTCATTTGTGAGTTTCATGACTCCAAATTATTCCCTGCTTCATCGTTCCCTTACACTCATTGTCTAGGATGCCACTGATACCCTGGCTGTCAGTTTAACCGGTGAACTGAGAGAGAGAGAGAGAGAGAGAGAGAGAGAGAGAGAGAGAGATGAAAAAACAATTAACAAAGGAAATAAAAGAAAGTGGACAGACTTGAATATAGGAGAATGATTATATGTGTATAAAAAAATATGTGTAAGGAAGAAAAATAAGTGAAGCCTCTGAGAAGAAAGGTGAGAGATTTAAGATGGGATAAGCCAAAGGAGGGAAAAGTGTTTGGTTTGGAGATTATGGGGAGAGGGAGAGAGAGAGAGAGAGAGAGGAAAAGAAACATTTATTAAATTTCAAACTTCAGACAACAAAGAGTTTTAAGAGGACGTAAACCACAGAATAAAAACTAAATATGTATTCTGGACAACTGAAGGACAGGGAGAAAGGACAACAGAGGAGTAAAAAAAATTAATGGCATGGGAAGAAAGGAGGGAAACAAGGAAGGAAGGGAGGAGGAGGGGGAAAGCAGGAGGAGGAGGAGGAAAAGCAAGAGGAGGAGGAAGAGGAGATGGAAGAGGAGCAGGATTAGGATCGGGAGCAGGATCAGGAGGTAGAGGAGGAGGGGAAGGAAGATGAGAAGCTTGAAAAACAACACCGAAAGAAGAAACTACACCAAGATTAAGGCGAAAAGTTATGAGGTATGTGAGAGAGGAAAGGAGAGACAACTTTGAGGATGAATGGTATGGGATGGAGGAAGGTAGAAAGGGAAAAAAGTACAGTAGAAGACAAGAAAAGGGAAAAAAGGCAGAAGGGGGAATCACACACACAAAAAAAGGCGAAAACAGACTCGGAAGGAAGAATCAGAGGAGGACGAGAATACAGAAAAGAAATTTATTAATTTAAGCCTGTGGGCGAACTTGAGTAATGTGTGAGAGGAACAGTAATGAGGGGAAGAAGAGGGAAAGTGTTAAAATAGGAAAAGGAAAGGTGGAGGAGGGGGGAGGGGAGGGGGAAGGGGAATAGGGAGGGAAAGAGGAGGAGGAGGAGGAGAAGGAGGAGGACGAAGTAAAACAGAATAACTACATATTGACCCTCGTGCGGTGTGGTGTGGTGAAGATCTGTCCCTTCTCCCCTTGGGGCTAAGATACAAATAAATGTATGTGTGTGGATGAGTAAATTGGGAGTGTGTCGTCCAGTCTCGGCTACCTCCCTTTCTTTGGGGGAAGCAGCCTAGGTATATAGATACATAGAGAAAATTCTGAGGAAATAAAAGGCGAGAGAAAAGAAACTGGCGAAAGGTGAAAGAGGAGAAGGAAGGATAAAAAAGGAAGAATTAATAAAAGAGCTACAGAAAGGGAGGCCATGGTAGAGGAGTAAAAAAGAGAGAGATAAAGAAAAAGAGACGAGTGAGAGCACGAAGAAGGAGAGGGATTAATAATGAGGAGGAGGAGGAGGAGGAGGAAAAAGAGAGATGTGAAAGAGGTAACCAGAAAGAGGAGAAGGAAAACGAAAAATAATTAATAAAGGACACATGAAAGGGAGGCGATGGAAAAGTCAGAAAAAAAAAATAGAGGGAAAAAATATGAAAATGAGGGGGAGGAGGAGAAAGAAGAAAAAATAAAGAACGAATTAAATAGCCCAAGACTCCAGGGCAAAAGTTATGAGGTATGTCAAACAATTAGATGCGGCTGGATGAAAACTTTTGTCTCTGCTTCGTTACAGTCTGGTCTAACCCCTTCAGAACGAGGATCTCTCTCTCTCTCTCTCTCTCTCGCTACCGGAAATATTCCTTTTACCACCATAGGACATTATTCTGCGTGGAAGAGACGTTTCCTATCGTAATGTAAGGAAAATTTTAATTCTCGGAGAGAGAGAGAGAGAGAGAGAGAGAGAGAGAGAGACAGAGAGAGTGTTAACGGGAACAGGAAGAAGAGTGGGGGATTGGAAGATGAAGTAGGGAAGGAAAAGGATAGAGGAGGGAGGATTAAGGGGAGGGCAAGGGGAAAAAAGAGAAGAGGAAAAGAGTAAACAGAAAAGAGAGAAGGGGAGGAGGGGAGGGAGATGAAGGTAGGGGTGTGGCAAGTGAGGGGTGGGCGGGGTATAGTGGGGAAAGGGAAGGAAAGGGTGGAGGAGACAGAACAAGGAGGGCAGTATAAAGGAGTATAAAGGTAAGCACACAGCAGCAGACCTATTGGTCCTTTCTTGGCTGTTTATTCCAGGATAGGTTATAACTAAGGTACCTATTCTATCTGATAAAGACAGGGATAGGGAAGCAGGAAGGCTCCCCCATGCACTGAACCCTCCAGTCGAAGCCGGCAGGTAATAGTGAGGAGGTACACCATGCTGCATTGAAAAATAGCCGTGGAAGTTTTATATTAAATGGCGAGGAGAAAGGACAAGAGGAGAAAGGGGTGGGGTTCGGCAGCTGGGGGTAGGGAGGAGAAGAGGAAGCAGGAAAGAGGAAGAGAGAGAGAGGGGAGGGTGCGCCGAGGGAAGCGAGGCAGCGAAAGAGAGGGAAGGGATAGGGGAGAGGGAGGGGGAGAGGGACAGGTGCAGTGGGGGAGAGGATAACCAGGAAGTGTAATGATTTCAGACAGGTAAATTTAATATTATATTTGTCCAGCTAGTCAGGTGTACGATAAGCGAATCAGCTGTGGGTAAGGGTTGAGGCAGGTCTAGGTAAAATGAGGTAGGTTTGTAGGAAGACAAATGTGAGGCAAGGGTGAATTACGAGATGAGGCAGGCTTGGGGTAGAGGTGAGGCGGTGAAGGATAGGAGTGAGGCAGGTTTGAGGTAGAGAAGAGGCAAGTGTGGGGTACAGGTGTGGAGTACATGTGGGGCAGATTTGGAGTTAGGGGTGAAACAAGTGTGGGATAATGAGGCAGGTGTGGTGTAGGGTGGGGGCAGGTGTGGTGGTGGGGGCAGGTGTGGTGTAGTGTGGGCAGGATTAGAGCGTGTCTAGAGTTAGCGAGAAGGGAATATAATGGTCATCGTAGTCAGGGAATTAAACCAAAAGAGACCCTTCAAAAAAGACGAAAATTTTAATATGCAGGAAAATAAAAGTGGAAAGAGATTGGAAAAATGAAATGGGAGAAATAAGAAAGGAGGATAGGAGTGAGCAAAGAGAGAGGGCAAGAAGAGGAGGGGAAAGGGAAGAGAGTAAGGCTGGGAAAGAGAGAGAGAGAGAGAGAGAGAGAGAGAGAGAGGGGCGACGCTGAGTCAGGCAAGGGTAAGTGATGACGACAGGGGTAAGATGGAAGGAAGCAGATAGGTAAGATATATTAGCCATTCTTTCTACTTACCTTCTGACCTTTGTCCCTGGCTGAAAGGAGTTCGTAGGTAGAGATTCACACCGACGAAAGACCTGGTGTTAATGTTTCAAAACGTCTACACTGCACGATTAACAGTGCTATCGTCAATCCATTTCCTTTGCAGTTTATTCTTTTACACTTATTTGGTCTGAAATTCATCTCTTCATCTTCAGCGCTGAGTAGCAGCAGTATTACAACACATAAAAGGTTCTCACTAAGTACTGTTACGGGAAGGATGTGGAGCCGCAGCAGTCTCTTTCTACCATTGGCCTATGTGAAATAAGCCACAACTGGATGAAAATCAGGGCTAACTTAAAGACCAACACTCAAATATGAGGCTAGTCAGAAAAACTTTAGTGGAATGAATGTAGCACCGCAGCGTTGCTGTTTTTTTTTTTCTTTTTTTTCTTTTGCCACTCGGCTATGTGCAGTACAGTAAGCCGCAAAAAGAGGATAATCTGGGCCAAGTTAAGATGAAAGAACTTGCTTCATACTTGCAAAGAAGTCTTCGGCGTGAAGCCCTGGATACGGTTTCGCTCCTGTCTTTAGTACAGGTAAAAGGGAGGAAAAAACTATGGTTAGCGAAGGTACAGTAGGAAGGAAAAGGTAAAACTCGTATAAATTACTGTATTTGCAGGTTGTTTGTGGTAGGGTTGGATATGATCTTGGTTTCTTCTCTGTGTAATTAAGAAAAAATGTAGGATTAACAGATACACTCTCTCTCTCTCTCTCTCTCTCAGCCTGTAGTCATAGCCGGCACGAAAACCCTAGATAAACTACGATCCAGGTAATATAAACTGCTATGGAAAACAGATATGCGAGGATGATTGGGTAATACACTTCTGACGCTTATTAAACGCGAAGTTCCGTCAAGTGCATTATGTGATTGCACTGTTGCTGCATCCTGCGTGATCTACAAGAGCGGTAATGACAGGAAAGCGAGACAGAGGGAGACGGAGAAAGATAAACGTGAGACAGAGATAAGACAGGGACAGAGATGGGGTGGAAGAGGTAGAATAGGTACTGATGTAGAAATAATTATATGAAAAACTACGAGAAAGGAAGAAGGTGAGGAAGAATGAGACAAATGACTTAGGATGGGACGACTTGAGGAGACACAGGGAGATGAATTGAGAGAGAAATAAGGCAGAAACAGTGAAGGGATAGAAGAGATAGAATAGGAATTGAGTGTTGAAACTGAAGGTGGATAGAAGACGAGATAAGAACGTGAAGGCGAGTGAGACTGGTGACTCAAAGTGAAGTAAGGTGATGCAGGGTGAGGCAGGTGATGTAAGTTGTATTGAGGGACAGGCAAGGTATCTGAGGTAGTGCATAGCATAAAGACTCCCCTTCCTCCAGGCCCTCCGGCTGCCTATGATATATCTTACTAGTGCTTAATTGAGCTATTTCTGTATTACTTCACAAAGCCTTATTATATTCTTAGACCTGTATCATCTCCCCCTTCCTTCTCTACGTTTGTAAATACTGGGTAGCTTCTACGGCGTCCACAAGTTATGTATTATTTCACAGAACTCCTAATTCTGTGCAAAATATCTTTCAATTACCCTGTACCCTTGTATATATATATATAATAATTAGTGTCTGTTTTTCCAGTTCACAGTTGTGGAGTCGCCTTTTCTTTTGAGACATAGAAGACTTCAGAGCACTTCTTTACAAATTCACTTTGTTTGTTGTATCTTAATAATCTCTAGTATATTACGACTACATGTTATCGATATAGGAGGATATTAAGGTCCATTAGGCAAAAGAAATTGCTGAGGAAGAGGAGTTACGAAGTCTCCTAAATGATTAGAAAAGTGATGGGAAGGATGAGATTAAAAGTAAATGAAATGATCCGAAAAAAATTAAATCAAATTATGCAAAGTAGCTTATTCTGTTAATCCTCCCCCCCCCCTCTCTCTCTCTCTCTCTCTCTCTCTCTCTCTCTCATTCTGTATTTTCCAAGTATGCTTCTTTTTCCGTCTTCTTTAATTGTGTGTACTTTTTCCATCTTAGTCCTTCTCCTTTTCTCCCCACACACTTTTGTTAGCCGGTGTCTCTGACTTTTAATCCCCTTATTCCTCCTTTTCCCTCCAGTATGTCTTTTTTTTTTTTTTTTTTTTTTTCAAGTTTCTCTTTCTGATAATTACCTTCCCGTGTCCTACTTTTCATGCTCAGGTACATTTTAGAGTAGGCATTCAAAGGGAGGAGGGTTTTTGAGTTACGCTGCTGGGTGTGGAGATGGCAAGGGAGAAAAACAAGATGAGGAGTGGAGGAGTGATGGTGATGATGATGAGAAGGAGGAGGAAGATTACGGGGGAAGGGGAGGAGGAAAAGTTGAAAACAAGTTCATGAATAAGTACAAAATCTAGATATCTTGAAAAGGGAGCAAACTTAGGTAGGGTAGGAGAGGAAGCAGGAATGATGATGATGACGAGGGGGAGGAGGAAAAGGAAGAAGAAAAAAAGAGGAAGAAGAATGCAAGTTTTATTTTCTTAACTAGGCCACGTGAAAACGCGAGAAGCCTCGGATAGAATGGGATAGGAGGCAGGAATGATGATGATGATGATGGTGAGGAGGAGGAGGAGGAGGAATAGGAAGAAGATTGTTAAAAATGAACATGAAAACTATGAGTGGGAAAGGAGAGACAAAAGATGATGATGAAGTGGAAGAAGATTTTTTTTTTTTTATGAACATGAAAACTAAAACAGTGACAAGCCACAAAAATCATTTGCTACGTTGGGTGGTGTCCATATAACCAGATTATGGCGCCTGGTGGTTTAGTGGGTAATTGAGACGCGCCAATCGGATTGAGCCTGTGCAGGTTTATACCCAAGGGATGGTTGGGGTTTATTGCTCACGTAATGCCACTCAGGGATGAGTGAGGTTGGTCACTCTCATCTTAAATGTCAGGACCAACTTGCCCCGCTCCGGGCTCCTACGCTTCTTATGGGGCAACATAGGATTTGATGATGATGATGAAACTAAAAGTGGGAAAGGAGGAAAAAAGAAGTGATGATGATGATGATGATGATTCGAGGAGGCTTGTTTGGGAATGAATCGGGAAATAAAGAAAATATATGGTATGGAGAAGGAGGTAAGGAGAACGAGGCATAATACTGTAGAGGCGTGGTTGCACTCGTAAGAAAGGAAGAGCTGTAAAGAATCTTAAAGTGGAAAAGAATGATGATGATGATGATAATGATGATAACAACAGCAACAACAAAAACAGCAACAGTGAAGAGAGCAAATGCCGCTGAAAATTTCTGCCGATAAAAAAGTAACAAAGAAACTTCCGTGAAAGTATGAATAAAACAAGAAAAAAAAGTTGTGGAGAAAAGGTGCCAGAGAACATGTAAAAAAAAAGTTCAAGCTAATAAAAGCCAGTGAAAATAAAGAAAATAATATGACGAGAACAGACGTCAGTAAAAAATAGAACCTTTTAATGATAAGGGGAAAAAGTCATTTGCAGACTAAAATAATCATATAAAGAACAAGAGATAAATATAATGACGAAAATTATAATCGAGAATGAAAGTGTGATATTGTAAGCTGAAAATCAAGTAGACGAAGAATTGGTAAAAGTGAAGAGCTAAAAAGAAAAGAGTCGTTCAGAGAAAAAGAACCCGTAAAAACATAACCGAAAAATAATGAAGAATAATAGCCAGTGAAAATGAAGTTGAAAATCGTTGAGAATAAGAGCCACAAAAAATACTTTGTGAACTGAAAAAGTCACCAAAAAAAATCGTTAGAGTAAAATTAATGCTGGAAAAAAAAAAATCATAAATAGAGTAAGACCCAGTGAAAAAAAAACAAATCTGAAGACATCAGGCTAATAAGGGGAAAAAAGCTAGTAAAAAAAAAAATGTGAATGGAATCCCGGTCATACAAAAGAACAAGGCAAAAAAAGGAGAATTCAGGATATAGATACCATAGCCTGGACAAGGGAGAGCTGGGGGAACAAAGTGAAGTAAAACCATTGCCACATACAACACTGGCATTTTTTTTGCTCTTTTTTATTTTTTTACCCAAGAATTTATCCCTCTGTCTTTCCCACACCTTTTGCTTCCATCTGTGCTTATAATACCTATTTCTTTACCTTATTATTTTATTTCTTTTCCTTCAGGCTTTTTCCGATTTCTTTTCTCTCCAAGAATTTACCTCTCTGTTTTCTCTCACCTTTTCTCCTTTTTCCCGCTCGTAGTATTTCTTTCTTTACAACAGTATTTCTTCTTTACCTCACTATTTTTGCTCCCCCTTCCCTTATTTCTTTTTTCTTCCTATGAATTGGTTTCTCTATTTTCTCTCACTCGTCCGGCTGCTCGTGTTGTTTTCATTCTCTACCTCAGTATTGCTTTTTCTTTACCTCAGTTTCTTTGCCGTTTTTTATTTTTTTTAGCATCCCAGTTTGTTGGTGAGTGCCTGAGCATGAAAAAGTAAAAATCGTGATCTTGGTGAAGGATTTAAGAAAGTAATTTTTCTCTCTCAGATTAAACCTTAAATTTTCCTCTTTTCCCAACCGCCGTAGTTTAACTTAAGACCCTCTCCCCCGCCCCTCTCTCTCTCTCTCTCTCTCTCTCTCTCTCTCTCTCTCTAATGTTACGTTTTCCTTCCCCCACGTATTATTCTCTTTGTATCCACCCTTTCCTCTCTCCACAGTCGTCTCTTTTCTTTCTAAGTCTTCCTCGGTCTTCCGTCTTTTCATACCAACCTTTCTTCCTCTTTTACCTACATTCTTCCCTTCTTCCACCTCAGTTTTCTTTTCGTCTCTTTCAGTTCTTTTCTCTTCCATTCTTCCTTTCTTTCCTTCTTGCCTTTCAGATTTTCATTTTTTCTCTCCAACATTTCATTGCTTATTTCTTCCCTCCTTTGATCTCAGTTTTCTTTCTTTTCTTTTTTTTTTCCTTTCGATTTCTCTCTTTCTTGCCCATCTTTTTCTCCTCCATCTCTCTTTCATCTCCCTCCCCCTCATCTCACTTCCTTATTCCCTTTCCTTAACCTTTTATCTTTCATTTTTTCAGATTCCCTCCTTTTCCGCTTCCTCTGTCTTCTCTCTCTCTCTCTTTTTTTTCTTCTTCCTCCCTTTTTCCCTTCCCTATCTTTCTTTTATTCATTCAACCCTTCTTCGTTCTCCATCCATGCTCCTCCCTTCTTAGTTTGTTTGTTTTTCCATTCTTTGTCGTTCATTTTTTCCATCTACATCTTTTCTTTCCTCCCCTTCTTCCTTTCTTCGTTCTTGACCCTAACTTCCTTTCAGTCTTCCTTCCTTCTCCGTCCTTTCAACTCTCCCCATCTTTATTTCTTCCTTCCTTCTGTATCCTCTCCTTCCTTTCTTGTCTTCCTCTCTCTCTTTCATTCCTCCTTCTCCATTCATTCTTCTCTTCTGTTCATCCTTTACTTCTTTCCTCCCGCAGCACACGTGCCCTTGTCTCTTTGCTGGCATCTCGAGACCAAAGCCAGCGAATGATAATGAATGAGGAGAGAAGAGGAGAGGAGGAGGAGAGATGAGGAGAGGAGAGGAGGAGGACTTTCATTAAGGTATTGTGAAGGAAAATGTTTGTTTTTACCTTTTTGTCACCCGGAAATTGAAGACGACTTTTTTTTTTTAACTTTTTTTTTTTTTATTATTATTATTTATTTTGCATCTTCCGTGAATTTAGCTGGAGACAAGTCCTATATGAGATAAATGTATTCACCCCAAATCTGTATACTTATCCTCCTCACTGACTTCCGCTTTCACAGTCACTGCATTTATCATGATACTGACAAAAGCTTCACTCCTTTGTTTCTGCTTTCATTGTTTTTATTTTTTTATTTTTTTTTTATTTCTTACTTTTTGGCTAAGATGCTGATCAGAGAAAGCTTCATTCCTCTAACAGTATTTCTGTTTCCACAGTCGTTAGATTGTGCAAAGGTACTAACGAGCAAGTGTTTCACTTCTTTGTTTCTGCTTCCACATTCGTTGGTTTGTTAAGATGCTAACCAACGAGAGTTTCACATCTTCTATTTCTGATTTCACAGTCGCTAGTTTGTGTTAAGATGCTAACCAGCAAGTGGTTCATTCCTCTGTTTCCACAGTGGTTGGCGAAAAGCAATCTAGAGTAGTTTTAGAACAGTTACCATGCAATCTTTAGTGAGCTCAGAGCCTCCCTAAACAAGCGAAAACTGTATTTATTTCACTGAGATGCAAGAAATATGAAATGTTCAGACGACTTGTAGACAAAAAATGTATGATGAAAATAAAATACGGGAAAATTAGACGGAGCACGGTGTTGTGTGTGTGTGTGTGTGTGTGTGTGTGTGTGTGTGTGTGTGTGTGTGTGTGTGTGTGTGTGTGTGTTGGCGTGCCTTTGACCTTTCATCACCACTACTAGACTAAAAATCCACGCAAAAAAAATCTCTCTCTCTCTCTCTCTCTCTCTCTCTCTCTCTCTCTCTCTCCCTCTCTGTATATATATATATATATATATATATATATATATATATATATATATATATGTGTGTGTGTGTGTGTGTGTGTGTGATAACAGTTGCTCATTTATACACACACACACACACACACACACACACACACACACACACACTCTCTCTCTCTCTCTCTATCTATCTATCTCCAATCAGATGGACATGGCAGGCAAGGGGAGTAATGAACGAGGCGAAAATGACCCTTCGTGAAGTTTTTTTTTTTTTTTTTTTTCCATAGTGGCTGACATTATTGGGTCTGAGTTCAGGCTTTTTTGTACTCGGGGCGTAATTGGTGTCGAGGCACGGTGGTGTTTGTGATGGGAGTTCTCACCCCCTGCCAGCGACTGTTTGCCTTTCTTTCTGGTTTCATGATTTTAATTCAGTGTTTTCACCTAAACCTGACCCAGATTTTCGTCATTTTGTGGCTTATTTTACCTAGCTTAATGGTAGAATGAGATATATAATGATACGGGTTTTAATGCTTTTCATTGTACATTTTCGTGTCTCAGTTTTATTCTAGTGCTAATTTGTTTTTACAGCATTCAGGATCACCTTATCTTGTCACATATATTCATCCGTTTGAGACTTATTTCGCTTGTTTAATGGCGGAGTAAGATAATGTTACGGTTGTAAATCCTTTCCATAGCACTGCTTTGTGACTACCATCATATTTCATCGTTAAGCTACTGCTACAGCTGAGGATTCGAGATGGACAGATGGCAATGATTGGCATGTCAGAATGAGGAGTACAGTGTGTTTGCCGCGATAACCAAGTTGCGACGAACATATAAAGTTGGTGCTGGGAGAATCTCCTTTCAAATGCATGCATACTTTCGTAGCCTGTCGGTGTGAATTTTAAGACACAGGTTGGAAAGGCAACCCGATGGCGTGACACGAGCTGACACATATAAATATAGCCATTCCAACATCTCGTCTTTCGCTAGCATCATTCTTAATAGAGACTCAGCTGCCATCAGTATGAGGAATCTTTAATTTTTGCCACTAATCTCCCTTCGATGGAAAAGTCTGGTCTTGTTGTGAATCCTGTTCTGACTATGACAATAATAGTCAGAGCTTCGTTTTCCCTGTTTATTGCGGAAGTTGCTGGGGTGAAAATCGTCATTCAGCACTTGTATTGTGTTGTAGGTATATTTGGATTGTTGCTTACACACACACACACACACACACACACACACACACACACACACGGGTAAAAATCCTGAGCGTCCACTTGTCCATGTAAATTTATATTGTAAATTATAGGCTAATTATGAGATAGTGTCTGCATTCGTAAAGGTTATGACTTTTTCTTCATATTTCCTCTCATTTGCAAATTATTGCATGATTTTCCTCCTTTCTTCCCATGTAATTATTTAATTCTCATCCACTCTTCCCTGCTTCTTGTCGACTTGTGCTTACGTTTATATTTGCTTCCTTTCTTATATTCCTTGACTTTGCGTTTAGCTTCCTCATTCATCGCTAGACTTCCGTACCTCTCCTTTCTCTCTCATCTCAGTCGTTTTACTCCTCGTTTCTCTCGTGCATTGCTCCATACATTCTCTTTGCTCTCATTCACTTCCACAGTCACATTTTTCCATACCTCTGTCTTTTCCCGTCTTTCTCCCCTTTCATCATCATCTCATTTTTCTTGGCCTCTCTTAGACAATGAGTCGTTACCTTTGCCTCTAATTCTTTATTTACTTTTCTAATTCCCCATATTGCTATTTCCTTTTGCACCAGTTACCCTTTGTATTTTATTTTGTTTTATTTTATTTTTTCATTGCTCTCTATCACCGACTTCCTTCCTTTTCTACATTTCTTCCTGTGTTCACATTCTTGTTTTCTCAGTCAATATTTACACTCTCTCTCTCTCTCTCTCTCTCTCTCTCTTTCTCCATTTACATACGGCATTTACACCCTCTTCAATCCACTGTCGAGGAAGCCTTAGTTGTGATATCCTCCTCTCCTCTCTCCCCCTTACCCCCGTCACCCCTTTCCCCCTTACTCCCGTCTCCCCCTCCCCCCTTCAATCCCCTCAGTCGAAGCCCCTCGATAAAGTGACGTCCCACTAACAATATTCGTATTTAGGTAAAGGAAAGAATGGCTTTAGGGGGAGGAGTAGATGAAGATGCGGGTGATCATGAGGGAGGGGGGAACAAGTGAGGAGAAGGAAGAAATAAACACACACACACACACACACACACACACACACACACACACACACACACACACACACACACACACTATAACCCGTCTCTCTTTCTCTGCAATAGACACATTTAAGAATTTTGGCTAAATATGACGACTCTCTCTCTCTCTCTCTCTCTCTCTCTCTCTCTCTCTCTCTCATTCCAGTCCTCTATCTCACTTCCCTTTTCCCTCTCCCTTACCCTTTTCAAGCTCAGTGACTCTTCCATTCACACCTGCCCCTCATCTTTCACCCTAGCTTCCCGAAATATCCCTCTCTCCCATACACGCACCCAAATACACACTCCCTCACTCTCTAAATAATATAAGGTGTGTGTGTGTGTGTGTGTGTGTGTGTGTGTGTGTGTGTGTGTTTTCGGTCCCCTCTTTCTATATCATATTGTTTTTTTTCTCTGTATCTAATTTTTCCTTTATTGTAATTCTTCCCTTTCTCACCCTCATCAGTTTGTGTCTCTCTTCGTTTTTCCAAGCCGTAATTATTTTCTCTTTCTGTCTTTCTACCTCTATTTTTTCTTTAGCATTGTTTTTCCTCGTATTCGTATTTTTTAAAAGGTAAATTCAACCTGTTATAAGGGGTATTGCTTCATTTTTCCGCTCCTTATTTCAAATACATCTGAACTCCCTTTCTCATCTTCAGGCTCTGTCTCACCATTTTTTTCTTTCTTCTCTTTCCTTTTTTCTTGGACTTTCTTTCCTCTTTCTTTTCTCTCGATTCCGTTACTCATGACGATGTCATTCTTCATTTCCCTTTCTCCTCATCGATCTTTATCCATCATCTGTCTTTATACTCTCTCTCTCTCTCTCTCTCTCCTTTGTTTACTCTGTTCATGGTTGTGAGGAAAGAAAAAATCAACAGGTTACATGGATGAGGGTATTGATTTAGTATCGTATTTTTGGCGGGGGGAGAGAGAGAGAGAGAGAGAGATGGATGGGTAGACAGATTGAGGTAGTGAGAGAGAAAGTGTATTTGTATGTGTGTGTGTGTGTGTGTGTGCTCGCGTGTGTGTGCGTGTAACCAGATAAGATAATTATACTCTTTCAGGCAAGAAAAATAAAGCACCCGAGACTTTTATCGTATTGCGGGAATCAACATGTATCTCTTTCATTGTCCTGTCCTCCCTTCCTCAATCCGACACCTGTTGCGCGGCCACAGCGTGAGGGGAAGCAGCTCTGGAAGGGTCAGGTCTGCCAAAATCCCGCGGGGTAACTTGGCTCATTTCCACAGTCGATTAATCTGCATCTCAACGGAAAGACTTAGAACATGGTAACACTGACTGGAGAGAGTTCCATGCACACAGTGATATATGGGTCTTCCGCTAGCTTCTCATGCGATATGCTGCTGCTGCTAGGTGACTCTACACTGAGTCACAAGTTTATTGGTTTCTGGTAACCTAGGAAACAATTAGTGAGTGGTAATGATGAAACAAATGAACGGCGGGTGGCCTGGTGGGTTAAGACACTTCAAACAGATGTGGTCCACAGGAGTTTAAATCCGGGAGATGGTTGGGCTTATTGCCCACATACAGTAAATCCCTTAACAGACGAGCAGCCTATCGCACTCGTCTTAAAAGAGTGAACCGAGTAGCCTAACCCCGGGGCCTTACGCTCCCAATGAGGAAAGGGAGCAATAGCGGAGTGGATGATGGAAAGAGGAACACATAGCCAGTAATAGCACACGAATTAATCCCTTTGAAGTTTCCGGGGCATTTGATGTGATTGAGTCTGAACCCTGACTTCTAATATTTTTATGATTTGCTCAGGAGGGCCAAAGAGGTAATTGGAGGGCAACGACCTCTCTCTCTCTCTCTCTCTCTCTCTCTCTCTTTGCATCCCATCTTTCCGTATCCCTCACTGTCTGCCACATGCCTCCTCTCTACCTCAATACATCCTCCCCCTCCTTCCCCCCCTCTCCACTCCCTCCTACCCTCCCTCCCGCCTTTCCTTCTCTCTCTCTCTCTTTCTCCCCCCCACTTCTCTACCCCATCTCTTCTCACAGTAACAGAACAGTATTGTGTGTACCACCAATATTGTCAGTTCCACGCAGTCACAGGAGAACGTATTAATCAAATTCTCAGTTGTCAAGCACAGAGAGAGAGAGAGAGAGAGAGAGAGAGAGAGAGGAATGGAAATGAGGGAAGAGAGAGGGAGGGGGAGGTGAAGAGAGGAAAGGGAAAATAAAAGGAAGAGAAACAGATATGATGCGAAAGAAGCCTAGAAAATTAGGCGAGGAGGGGAGGGGGGAAGAAAGCTGGGGAGAAAGACATGGAGGGAAGTTGGAGGGAGAGATTGGGAGAACAAGAGGAAATATATTAAGGGAGAGAAAACAGGTTGAGAAATAGAGCGAGGTAAGAAATGGAATGTGAAATTGGAGAGGTAGAAGTAAAGATGAGACGATAGTACGAAACAAAGGGATCGTTAGAAAGAGTGAGTAAAGGAATGCAGTGTGACGAATAGGTGTTGAAAAGGAAATAACACTGAAAAGAGGAAGAAGAGCAAGATAATAACAGACGCAGAAGAAATCTATGGGGAGATGGACGAATGAAGGACAGGAAACGAGGATGAAACGACAAATGGAGAGGAGTGAGAAACTGAAGGGGTGAATGGGACATAAATATAAGTGAGGGATAGTGAGACTAAAGAGGAGAGTGAGCAGAAAGAAAGAAACTGAGGGCAAGGGTTGGAAATGAGAGTGGGAATGAGGAAAGGAATGCAGAAAGGAAGTGAGGGAACTGACAGTAAACTAAGACTAAAGGAGCAAAGAGAGGATGGAGGAAATGCAGTGAGAGAATGAAAAAGAAAACCTGAGTTGGAACAGAATATGGCAGTGGCAGAGGAGTGCAGAATGGAAGTGACAGAATATGCAGTAAAGTGGATCTAAATGAATAAAGAGAGGATGAAAGAAATAGATGGGACTGAAAGAAATAAAGGAAAAATAAGAGAAAATAATGAAAAAGCGAGCAAAAGAAGGAACACAGGGTGAGAATGCTATAGTAGTGTAGACTAGCAGTAGTTAGATAAATACACAATAAATAATGGCATCTGTTTGGAAAAAAAAGTAAGGACAGTAAGGAGTAAAGAGAGAGAGAAATTTTTCAGCGAGTTACATGAAAAAAGAGCATGTAATAAAATAATATTTACTGTATTTGCTAGAAAGATACCGTACATGACCACTGTATGGGCAACACACACACACACACACACACACACACACACACACACACACACACACACACACACACACACACACACACACACACACACACACGTAGCACTGCTTCTCAGAATGATACATGAAAAGGTTTGTCATGTACACGAAAATCATCTATTCTCTGGGATACTGGATAGAATAATATACGAGAAACAATGACGTGAGGAATTCTTTATGTTACCATGGGATGGACTTTTGGAAAAAAATGATGTTGACAAAAATTATCTTAGTGTTATCAGTTGGAATGATTAAGGAATCTCTTTATATATATATATATATATATATATATATATATATATATATATATATATATATATATATATATATATATATATAAAGGAAAGTATACGAAAAAATAAATTCTGCCACACCAGTTCCTCCATTCTCCCTGGTAAAGAAGTTTGAGGAATAAAGAAAATCCAAATGAGAAAACTGTCACTGATATTTCACAAGAGATAATGAGTAGGTGCCTTGGGAGGGAAAAGTTAAGATGATAGAATGAGTTTAATTTTAATCGAGGAGCAGGTAGGTGGATGATAATAATAATAATAATAATAATAATAATAATGATAACGTTGATGATGATGGTTTTATTAATGATAGTAAAAATAATAATAATAGTAAATAATAATAATAATTATAATAATAATAATAATAATAATGATGACAGTAATGATAATGATAATATTAATTCTCTCTCTCTCTCTCTCTCTCTCTCTCTCTCTCTCTCTCTCTCACCACGTATCACCTTGCAAGAATACACACAAGGCTACACTGCACATAGTACATGCAAATTTATTCACATACAAACACTAATTCACAGGGGATACTGTTGCATTATTCAGGCATTCCATCCACCCCACCACACGCACAAACACCGCCTCGTTCCGTAATTTCAGGAATAGGGAATGGAAGAGCGTTTTGGTACTTTATTAATCATTAAACTCATGCTTGTGAAATGAGAGTGGGTGTTATGTTTTGACCGGTGTGTGTGTGTGTGTGTGTGTGTGTGTGTGTGTGTGTGTGTGTGTGTGTGTGTGTGTGTGTGTGTGCGCGTGCGTGCGTGCGTGCGTGCGCGCTCTCGCGCGCGCTCCTGTCTCCGGCCTTGGGCATAAGTGTGATACCTTGTTCACTAAGGCCAAGCATACTTTGTCACACTATCACATGTCTCCACTTTGGTATTAATATCCAGTGTCCATTTTGAGTACATGGAATTGCTGTCTAATAAGGGACTAGCGTGATGGTATCAGCATTTCTTTTTATATATAGGTGGGTGTATCGTGTGGAAGATCAGCAAAGACTTTTTAGCGAAATTCTAATTATCAAATAGTCCTTCTCCCAGGCTGGGATCGAACACACGTTCTTTCATACAACAGACTACTTCTTTAACCACATGGCTATCATCTCCCTGAATGAAGAGAGTAGAATGGTGTATTGCAGATATCAGCTTGATCATTTCATATTGTTTTTAGTCAAACCCTTCAAGTTTCTGTATCATGGAGCCGTCCTCTCTTTTCTTTCTCCCTCCCCCCACTTTGCTTTCAGAGTACACGATTATGGGCAGACAGAACCACACAATCCTCCTCAGTCCAGATGTTTTAGATGAATGGCCATTTGATATCCCCTGAGTGATATTAGGTTATGTGAGCAATAAATCTCCAACTTTCATCGACTGTAAACGATTATTGGACAGTATACGGCAGGGGCGCCAATATCCAGCAGACGATCAGGCGTCAGTCTGGTAATATGGCCACCACTCAACGTAGTATATTGTTTCCCTGGGTTACTGGAAACCATTTGGCTTTACACTGAGAGTAGTAAACTGAAGGTAGCACTACCAGTACATCAAGTAAATTGATTGATGGGCGCTTCGACCTACCATCAAGCTTATTGAGAGACATTGGGAAAAATAGGACAAAAACCATCTTTGCATTACCACACAATAGGTACGCTTGTATTTCCGGGAACCTTCGCCAGTCGACCAACCCACGCGTTTCTATCATTAGCTTGTGCCGCAGTTTTCACGCTGGGTCTTTTATAGCGCTTTGACCTTGTTACCGTCAGACAAAAAGGCGGATGTGCCGAATTCTTAGGCGGTGTATGACTGGGAGCGTGCATGATAAGTGTGAGGAAAGCTGCGAGAGAAATGAAGAAGGATTTAAAGTCTTCTACTCGTATGTTTGTTTATACATTATGGTGATGATGAGGTGGTGGTGTTGATAATGATGAGACCTACTAGAAAAATGAAAGAAATTATCATGCACTGTCTCTGTGCTTTTATGAATTATGTGGAATACTTGATTTTCTTGCCGTCAAATTAGTGTATATAATTAACATTGTCATCAAAACCTTCTGCTAAATCACCATGAAAAGTTCTGTCATACCATTTAGTACAGAACAGCGATGGGGAAACTGGCCACGATTAACGTTAGATATGCAACAGAACAAAGGGTGCTTCGATTTTCTAGGTATCACAGTCTAGCCACCTTTGGAAATTAAACCTTGGAATGAACAGTATCCAGACTCTTGCTAGTGAAGCCAATTACTGTTCTTAAAGTACTGAGAGATGGAGATTGGGGCATTACAGGTCCGGTTACCAGGATATTTCGGTTACTACTGTATTCTAGCTATTCTGGCAGCCTTGACTTCTCGGTTACCACGGCAGTCAGGTTACCACAGCGTCCCGATTTCCATGAAATTTCGGGTTACCTCATCTCTGTTACTACGACATTCCAGCTGCTATAAATTCCGGTTACCAGGAATGCCATCTGAATCTACGATGCTACCCAGCGGGAGGAATTCAGAGAGATTTCGATCAGATTACATTCTTACCCAAAGTCTCTGTGGTCTTCAGTCTCTACACCCTATCCGTATGTGGAAACAGAGATCTGGATGACGATTGGAGTGTGTAGGGTACAGAAATAGGGAAAAAAACGAAAACCCGAAATATCATATCCAGAAACGGGGAAACGAAACACACACACACACACACACACACACACACACACACACACACACACACACACACACACACACACACACACACACACACACACACACACACACACAGATCCGAAATGTAATCAGAATGGCCAGCGAAAATCGACAATACCTCCATTCACTCATCACTTAATCCTCCAAATTTCTCTACCCCAGAATCTGATTATGCAAAATTTACTTCATGTGTAGTGCTAGGAAACGAAAAGACCCTTGTTCATGGCGAATTGGAAAATGAATAATCGATTAATAATGGTTAGAGAGGATCACTCAAGTTATATGACACAAGGATTACTGCATACATATTGGCAAATTATTCTTTTTGGGGAATTAAATGGACTTATGCATTATTGGCAGTGTGCTCGTGAAAATGCTCTTACTGAGCACGCGGGGAATATGGACCAATGTTTCACATTTTGTTACCGTGGGAGTCTGTCCTCTTTTGACCACTTCACAACGATGACATCGTACTAATCCTTTCAGTGCGGCTGGTGGCCTTGTGTTTTTAGAGGTGGAAGGATTTCTAGGAACAGAAACGGGCCTCATCGCTTGTGTCCAGACACCGATGCAAGGAAGAAAAAAAATGAAGGCCAGTATGCTTTCAGCGTAGTGTTGGCTAAAACTAGTAAACAAAGGAGAGAGAGTGATAGAGAAGGAGAGGAACTGCACAGGAGGAACACGAATGAACAAAGGGAAGGAGAGAAAGAAATAAAAGGGAGATAAGACAAAAAAGACAGGAAGAACACACGAAGGGTGAGAAACAGAAAAAGAAAAGAAAGACTGGAAGCAGAAGAAAAAGTGAGGAGGGGGAAGAAGAAAGAGAGATAGAGAAAATAATAACTACGGGGAAGAAACCCTCGAGAAATAGTCTAAATACTCTCTCTCTCTCTCTCTCTCTCTCTTCGTAGAAAATGCACTTTCTTTCAGCAAATGTTTTTTCTCTTTCTCCTTTAATATACCCTCCATCCACTCCATCTCCTCCTCCTCCTCCTCCTCCTCCTCCTCCTCAATGGCATTTCGCTCTCTAAGTGGCTCTTCCCATTCATTACCTACATGCCTCATACACTGGGAGTCTGAATACCTTAGCATCCCTCTATTCATCTCTCTCTCTCTCTCTCACACACACACACACACACACACACACACACACACACAGGGAGAGAGAGAGAGAGAGAGAGAGAGAGAGAGAGAGAGAGAGAGAGAGAGAGAATGAGGGCAATAAAGAAGAAAATACGAGATGCTAGTAAGAGGGAAAGAGGGTGAGAGGAGGGAAGAGAGATGTTAATGGAGGTGAAAACGGAGAGAGAGAGAGAGAGAGAGAGAGAGAGAGAAACTCGATGAGAGTAAGACTGAAAGGGAAGAGCGAAGCAGCAGTGAGAGAAAAATAAGATGAAACGGACAAAAGGAGAGGAGAGGAAAGTTTAGTCTCCAAGAGTATAGTTAGAGTGAAAGTGAGATATAGGGTTAGAACGTGAGTGAAAGTGAGAGAGAGAGGGTGGGGACTGGGAGTAGAGTTAAGGTGAGGGTGAGAGGGATGGTAAGAGCGACTGTAGGGGTAAGGGTGAGAGGTGGAGTAGGGATTGAGTGTCAGTCCAAGTGAGAGCGTGGAAGACGGGGTGAAGATGGGAGTGAGAATGGAGATTAGAGTGTGAGGGAAAGGTGGAGGGAAATTGAGAGGAATGGTCTGACTTAGAGTAAGGGTGAGAGTGAAAGATAGTGCTAGAATGTGGGTATGAGTGAAGACAATAATGAGATGTTGTAGAGATAAAAGTTAGAGGAGTGAATGAGAGATGACGTAGAAATAAGAGTATGAAAGAGGAGGTGAGAGCACAGGAGATATATCAGGGAAAATGGTGAGAAGGAGAGTGAGTGAGAACCAGGATTATAATGAGAGAAAATTGGTGCGAGATGAAGGCAGAAACATACATGTTAATGAGAGAAAATGAACCTGAAATTATGATGATAGATGAGGAGATAATGAGAGTGATTGGCGTGAGAGATGAGTAGATAATGAGAAAGTGAACTGAACCCCCGGAGACGTCTTTTTTCCTCATTCTACAAGGTGAGCGAGAGTGGGACAAGGCGCACCGTTTTTCCAGGGGGATGAGGATGAGGCGATGTAAGGAGGGTGTGAAGAGCGAAAGCGGTGCCTAGGGACTGGGAGCGTCCCGGTACAGAAAACATTTTTAAGTGTTACTTTTAGCTGAATGAAATCGTCGTACGCTAGCTGGAAAAAAATTACCTAAGTTGTCCTGATCATGAGGGCGTCAACGTTTGCAGAATACTGAAATAGTGATAACTTTTTTTATTGTCAAATTATGTACGGTGTCTCCGAAATTATACAGTTTATATTTTTCCCCCAACAACAACAAAAAAAAAAAAAGTCCCCCATATAACCCCACTTTTTCCCCGCCAGATATTAAAAACGACGATTCTGCATCATTTTGCGAGCTGTTTCAAAGTTGACGAAAAAAAAAAAAATGTGTTCGGCAGAGTTGCAACGTGATTGTCAAAACGCGCTTAAAATAGCAGTTGAACAGCAAGACCATTAGCCGCACTCCACAGAACACCAGAATCATAAACAACACGCTGTTGAAGAGTACAGTCATTAACAGGAGACCAGTTGAACAGCAAACCCATTAGAGGCACACCAGTTGAACAGTGAAACCGTTAACAACATATTTTTGAACAGCAAAACCATTAACAGCATACCAGTTGAACAACAGAACCATGAACAGCACACCATTGAACAGCAATACCATTAGCAACACACCATTGAACAGCAAAACCATGCATAGTACACCATTCCAGCCTTTTCTTATCAGTCTTCTCTCCCTCCATTCTTGTTTAATACTTCCTCCCTCTCTCATATCCTCGCTCCGTCCAATCATCTCTCCTTCCAGTGTTCTCCCATCCTCCATCCCTCTCATCTTCTATCTCTCAATTACTCTCTCCCTTCAGTTTTCTCCTGTCCTCCCGCCTTCTAGATTTTCTCCAGTCCTCCACCTTTTCACTGCGCTCCAATCGACCCTCCCTCTAATATCGTACCATCCTGTCATCCAGTGTTCTCCGATCCTGACACCCTCCAATCTTCCTACCATCCGTCCTTCGTACCTCTCTTGTAACACTCAGTTTAAATAATGTCATTACGACTCATTGATACCCTCCATTACATCCACCCATCAGCACCTCACCCACTTACCTTCCCATCCCAGCGTCTTCCAGGGAGCATAGCAGATGTCTTCCCTGGAGACGTTGCTGCCTTATTCACTTACCACCAGCCTCTTTTGCCCTTGCTGCCTTCATTTTAATAATACCACCTTGCGATTCGCTGATAACCTCCACTACGTGTACCCATCAGCACATCCCCCCACTCACTTCCTCTCCCCAGCGTATTCCAGATAGGATACCAAGTTCCTTCCCAGGAGACGCTGCTGCCTTATTCGATTACCACCAGCTTTTTTTGCCCCTGCCGGCTTAATCTGGTGGGCGGGACAATCTAGTTAGGGGGACGGCCTGTGGAGTGGCTGTCGGCACAAGTTAAGGTGGAGAGGAGAGTGATGGTTCCGTGAATTTTGTGCCATCGTCCTTAGTGTACAGATATACAGTTGGTCCTATAATTCTGTCTGGCTCTCCTCCCTTTATGTTTCTATTTACTTTTCTTTCTTTCTTCAGTCTTTTCACCTGGCCGTTCTATCTGGCTATCATCTCAGGTTCTTGTGTTTGGCATCCCTTTTGCATGTCTTTCCTTTCTGATTCTCCTTCTGTCTGGCTCTTCATTTGTTAGTCTGACCTTTCCGGGTCTCCATCTGTCTGGTTCTCCTTTGTCAGTCTCATATATGGCTCGCCGTTCTGGCTCTCCTTTTATAGGTCTGTAAATTGAGTTCCCTCTGTCTCCCTCAGTAAGCGATAGTTAACGAGAGCAGTCAGACATCTGGCTCATATCTTTCTTTCTGTCTCCTTCTCCTGTTCAGTTATCCTGTCTGATTCTCCTGTCTGGCTCTCTGCCTGGCTATCCTTTTAACTTTCCCTCAGTCGGCGGAAGTTAATGTGGTAGGGGAGAGAGAGAGAGAGAGAGAGAGAGAGAGAGAGAGGAGTTGTGTAAAATGTCAAATCGCCTTCTTGATTACGTTTTATGTGCCGTGGGAGGAGCAGAAGGTTAATATGTCTGTGTCACACACACACACACACACACACACACACACACACACACACACACACACACACACACACACACACACACACACACACACACACACACACACACACACACACACACACACACACACACACACACACACACACACACACACACACACACACACACACACACACACACACACACACACACACACACACACACACACACACACACACACACACACACACACACACACACACACACACACACACACACACACACACACACACACACACACACACACACACACACACACACACACACACACACACACACACACACACACACACACACACACACACACACACACACACACACACACACACACACACACACACACACACACACACACACACACACACACACACACACACACACACACACACACACACACACACACACACACACACACACACACACACACACACACACACACACACACACACACACACACACACACACACACACACACACACACACACACACACACACACACACACACACACACACACACACACACACACACACACACACACACACACACACACACACACACACACACACACACACACACACACACACACACACACACACACACACACACACACACACACACACACACAACAACTCCTTGCTCTCGCTAAGTTTGACTATGTTGATAAGTTGTTCCAGTTCGGCTTTGAAGTGGTGCTCCTTTGTTGGGGTGTTGGCTAACTGGTGTGTCAGTGGGAAGACTTTAGACGGTGGCAGTGTTGTTCCATGGTAGTCGTGGTACCATGGGGAGACTACTATGATTATGCTTTGTTCGTTTATACCACAGAAGCCAGGTGTAATCAGGTGTAATCAGATTCGGGGATTGATTTGACTACACCATTTACTCTGACATGACCTAAATTGCTCTCTCTCTCTCTCTCTCTCTCTCTCTCTCTCTCCTATAAATGCTGAGCTTTAGCAATAGATTACAGATAGAAAATGGTGCTAGTCGCGAAGAAGAGCTGTGTTAAGTATGTAGAGCAATAGCACTGTTTTTCCGCCGCTGAACCACGTGAAATGCGCTACAAAAGGACGAGATTCCGCATCACGTTGAGATAAAATGATTCAAGAACAGCCATTTCTACCCCACAGCTAAAACTCATTGAATTTCATGCGACCACGACTTTGTATTCATGCTGTGGGAGTGGTTTAGTTCCCTCAGGTGAAAGCAGCCTAACTACTAATAGCCCAGTAATAGCCATCCACACCACTCCATAAGAAAAGATACCTCTCTCATCCTCATAACGTTTTTCTTACATAAAAGGGTATATATAGGTCTCGAAAGTTACATTGGCCCCATCAAACGGCAAGGGTCAGTATTGCCAGTGAGAGCAGATGAGGTAATATATTCGATATATCTATTGGCATTAACGTTTATCGATAATGTATCCTTGCTCTGCTGGTGCTTCTGTCTGTCTGCTTTAATGATGTTGGGTCGCTATCATCTTAGATCATTAGCTTTGTACCTGCATGCTTTATATTCATGTCTGCTTACCTCTTAACTTCACTTGTGCAGGATATTCATTCCCTTCACGGCTTGTTGATTCCTTATTTTTATCCTTTCCCGTACATTCTCTTCCTTACTGTCTCTCCTCCTCTGAGATCTCTTCATTCACCAACCAGTATATATATTTCATCCCACCCGTTCTCTTCTCTTCTCTGTGTCTTCCTTCTCCTCTCTTTTCCAGCACTTCCTTCCATTCTTTTACACCCCTTTTCAAATATCCTCTTCTTTCAAGTCTTTGTTCTTCTCTCCAGCACTTCCATTCGCTTGTCTAATCAGCCTTTTCAGTTAGTTCATCTCCATTGCTTTCCACCTATCCTGCCTTTCCCCATCCCTTCCCTTAATCCATCCCATTCCTTTTCCGTCCCTTCTTTAATCGTTCTCTCTCTCTCTCTCTCTCTCTCTCTCTCTCTCTCTTTCATTTCCCATCATTTCCACGCCTCTCTTTTCCTCTTATCTACTCTCCTCCATCCCGGATCGCCCTTTCCATCCCTGCATTCCTTTTCATCTCTCCTATGTCCCTCAGAACCTCACTTCTTCCCTCTCCTCAGATATACTCTCGCTCACACTCTCGTCTCTTCTCTTATCTCTTTGTTTCTCCACCTACCTACTTCCATTTCATTTACATTCAGGTCCAGACAAGAGAGAGAGAGAGAGAGAGAGAGAGAGAGAGAGAGAGAGAGAGATTCATTCACTTCGACAACACGCAAGCAACTATGTATCTCATTTATACACATCTGTCTGTCTGTCTGTCTGTCTGTCTCTCTCTCTCTCTCTCTCTCTCTCTCTCTGTGATAGCTCAGTCTCCAGTAAGTCAACGAGGTATAATGTAAAGTGCCGTACTCCTTTAGCAGTGGTTTATTCATCTGATTGCAAGACTTCCGTGTGTATACCTTTACTTATCGACTGCTGCTTACAGCCTGACTCAAACTGTTGGACATCCGGCTCACATCAAATCGTGATGCCGAGTGGGTATATGATTGATATTCTAGGTGAAACATTTAGCTGAAGCATAGAGGACTAAAGAACCACCAATAGCTTTATAACATATCACAGTGTAAAGAGAGCATGTTCTGTATATCCTAAGCTGAAGTGAAAGCCTGATTTATATGTAGTTTAGTCTGCCACTCCACGTATCTTTTAGAGGGGCCATTAGTATACGTCAATCTCTCTCTCTCTCTCTCTCTCTCTCGATCCAAGAACCTCCTCCATCCCCTCCAAAATTACTTCCTCTTCCACTTTCCCTCATCTCTTTCCCTCTGTCTCTCCTCCTCTTCCAACTCTCTTCAACTTTTCATATCTTCTTTTATCTCTTCGCTGTATATCCGGTCCATTCTTTATTATCAATATTTCCTGCTCCTTTTGTCGTCCTTCTCACTTCCATCTCTCTTTCTCCTTCCATTCTTACCCTGTTGCCTGACCTTCTTCCTTTCCCTTTCCCCTCTGCCTCTCTTTTTCTTATTTGTTTTTTCGTCTACCTTCTCCTCTTCCATTCAGTCTCAACTCCATATCTGTCTTTCTCTTCTCTTGCCTCTCCTTCTTTCCTCCGCTCCCTCCTTCTCTTGCTCCTCTCTCCATTCTTCCGCCCCCTCCTCCTTCTCCTGCTCACCGTCTGTCTTCATTAAACCTCTTTCTCACCCTTTCCTTCCTCCCCCTCATCCTCTTCCATCTCCTTCCACCTATTCGCTCTCTCTCTCTCTCTCTCTCTCTCTCTCTCTCCGCCACTCACCTTCTCTCACTCTCCCCATCCTCCTATGGCCATTTCCTCTCCTTTTCCTTTTTCCCTTCTCCCTCTCCTGTTTCCTTCTCCTGTTTCCTTCTCCCTCTCTTGTTTCCTTCATCCTTTCCTGTTTCCATCTCCCTATCCCGTTTTCCTTTCGCACTTCCTCTCGTGTTTCCCTCTCCCTCTCGTGTTTCCCTCTCCCTCTCCCTCTCGTGTTTCCCTCTCCCTCTCCCTCTCCCTCTTTCTGTCCCTCTCTTTCTCCCACCCTTATCTGTCCTCTCGCTTCAGTCCAACTTCCACGTCTCACATATCCCCTAATCTCTAGATTTTTCCCCTATTTGTTTGCCTTTATTCTCACTATTTCTCTGTCCAAACACCTTTATTCTCTCTCTCTCTCTCTCTCTCGTAATGCAACAAGCTCAGCCTAATAATGTTTTTCAGCCTTAACTTAGTATCACTTTCAGCCAAATCTCTCTCCCAGCGAAGGCATTTTCCGTCATCTTCATTCACATCATTATTATTATTTTTTGTACCTTTCCTGACCTGCCTATTATCCCTCCTTGGAAAAAATATTTAGAGAGGATGTATAGAGAGGATATATTTTCCTCTCCTGTCTCTCCCTCTTTTCTCTCTCCTCTCCGTCTCTTTTTTGTTTATCCATTCTATCCGTTTCTCTCTTCGTCCTTTCTCTCCATCTGTTCTCTCATTTCTTCCCTTCTTCTCCCTCGTCGTTCTTCCCTCCTTCAGTTCTCTTGCTTTCTCACTTCCCTCCTCTTCTCTCTCTCTCTCTCTCCCCACCAACCTTCCGAGTCTTTCCAGAAACTTTTCAAAGTTTGTGATACTTCCTTGAACCCTGAGAGAAGATGGTCTTCATTAATTTTTACCATCCTCTCCTTCTCGTCTCAGAATTTTTTATTTATTTATCTTTAATGTCTTTCCTCATTTTTATAAACCCGCCTTTTCTTTCATCCATGGGTTTCATAATATCTTCCTACTTTCCGTCTTTCATTAATTGGTAGCTTCCCATCTCTCTCCCCCTTGATTCCCTTTTATGCTTACTTAATGTCTTCCTTTTTCTTCCATTTCTCATTTTTAAGCCTTAATCTTTTTCTGCTGTCGCTGGGTAGCAGTGCTTTCGTTTCGTTTATCCTTGATTACAGGTATTGATATACTGGGTGTCGTGCGAGGTTATTAGAAACCCCATGAGGTTATTCTGTGGCTAAGAGTGAAAAAATAAAAAAAAACTAAATCATGTGTAGAATTCTCAACCTTATCGAGCTGCAGTTATTGATGAACTTATGGGAAGATATAGTTTCCCCTCATTTGACTCTTATTTTTCTTATTTTTTTCTTGTCAGGAACAATCTTGCGGGCTTCTGGCATTTGGTTCCTTCTTTCTTGCGTAACAGCAAAAAAAAAAAAAAGTACCTTCGTAAAGATAGAGAATCGGACCCAAGTTATGCAGCATTCTTAAAACTCAAAAATTTGTATTAGAATAACCTCCTGAAATTTCTAAAAGTTTCTCTCGGGACACACTGTATGTATCCCTTTATCCAGTATTGATAAGGAATGCATTGGTATAATCGGTTGCATACTCACTTCGCAAACGATAGGTCCCGAGTTCGATTTCCAGGCCTCTCACGGGACCTTTCGACAGGTTTTCCTTTACCCAATCTGTTCATACCTGTAACTGAATCAGGGACCTGGATTTGTAAAGTGACGGTGTGTGTCGTTGTCTGGAGCAATATTTGGTTTGCTTTCCTGATCAGTCGCCCACATTCCATCTTTCAGTTTTCATTCCAATCACCTAATCATCCATCCATTCATCCATGCTTTCTCCAGCACTGTTTACAATCCACGCATCAGTTCGTCCATCCAGCAACCCATCCATCCAGTCCATCAGTCCACCCATCCACCAAGTTATGCATCTACTCATCCATCCATCCATCCAATAATCAGTCCATCCTTCCACCAAGTTATTCATCCATCCATCCATCCAGCGTCTACTCAGAAGCCACCTTACCCTGAGTGAATATATAATTTCTGGTGAAACGTTGAGTTGTGAGTCTAGGAAATGATGATGTGCTTGTGATTTTTGTTCAGTTTAATTGTTGTGTATTTTCCTTGCAGACTCTTTGTGTAACTTTTTCTCTCATTTCTCTGGCTCTGTCTGTTGTTTCTTATTTGACTTTCGTTTATTTGCATCACGTTTTGCATCTTCTTCTTGTTTCAGTCTGTTTTCTCATTCTCTTCGTTTGTAGATATGCTTATTTTCCCCTTTTGTTTCTGCCACGTATGTCGCTGTTATGATTATATCCTGTTTTCTTGGTTTACGTCTTTTTTTTTTTTTAATGCCACTGGTTTGTTGCCTGGTCAACTTATTTCTCTCTCTCTCTCCCTCTGTACCTTTCATATTCCTGTTTGTCATCTGTATATTTCTCTTATTTTCTGACATTGTTTGGCTATTGTTTCTGTACTCACTTTTGTTTATTTACGATCTCGTTCGCTGCCTTTTTTCCTTTATCTGTTTCTCATTTTGTAAGTTTCTTATTTTGACATCATCGTCTTTTCTTTTTTGACCCCCCTCTCTCTCTCTCTCTCTCGTCTTCTTCCCGGTCCTCATAATTCATATACTTTCATTTCCCGACGTTCATTATTCCTCTTTCTATGTTTCGACATCTATCTCTTCATCCTTTTCTTCCTGTTCTAATATATGTTAATTTTTGTCGTATGCTTCATTTCCTCACTCCTTTCTTTTATAATTATTAGTCTTCCTCAGTCTTACTCTGTCTCAGTCGTCTCTCTCCCTAATACTCTTACCACTTATGCCTCTTCGCATCTGCCCTTCTTCCTTTCTTGTCATTCCTTCTCTTAGTTCCATATTTCTCCTCACCTTTTTTGTTTTCTTCATTCTATTCCTTTCTTTCCTAATTTTTCCCCTCCCACCTTGCGTTTACTTTTTCACCTTCCCGTTTCTTTACTCAAACCTGTCCAATTCTCCTCCCCCTCTTCCACTTCCGCCATCTCCGCCTCCTCCTCCTCTTTATTCAGCTTCCTTTCTTGTCCTGTCCTAGTCTCTTCTTTGTTATTCCCCGAGGCACACACGTTCTCCTCCATATTATCTCTCTCTCTCTCTCTCTCTCTCTCTCTCCCTCTCCTTCCGTTCTTCCCTCGTGACTGTCTCCTCCTCCTTCTCCTCCTCCTCTCCAGGCTTACCTCCCTTGTTTGTCGTTTCCTCTCTCAAGTATTCCTCCAGCACTCTTACTCCTCCTCTCGATCTTTCCCTCACATTTTTCCGTCTTTCTTATTTTCTTGTCCTTTTTGTCTCTTGCCTCCCATCGTTAACCTTTGTTTTTCTTCTAACTTCTTTCCATGTTTGATTTTCTATCTCTTCGTTTCTCGGTTTCTATTCTCCTGCCTTGCTTTCTTTCTTGCATTCCTCTTTGTCGTTTTTCCTCTTTCTTCTTCCATTGACATTTCTTTCCGTTGCATCTCTTCTGCAAACTCTGTTTCTCCACTTGCTTCTTTCCTCGTCTTTCTGTCTCCTTTACTTCTTTATTATATCTCTCTGCCATCATTCTTTTCACACATTCCGCTTCCTCGTTTTTCCTCCTCCCTTCCTGAAAATATATATTTTTCCTTGATATTAATTCAGAGGCGTAATAATCCTCCCCATCACGAGCAGTCTTTAAGGAACCAATATGCCTCCTTTTGTTGCTTTCCTCTGTTTTGCGTAGTCTTTCCATGGTTTTAGTTTTTTGTGCTTATAATCATTTTCTCTCCTGTTGCTTCTACTCTTTGTCCACTCTGCTTGCTGACTGCTTGTTCTTTTCGCTCGTTACCTCCCTTCCATATTTAATTTCATTCTCCCTTTCTCTCTCTCTCTTCGTGTTTAAAGCTTCTTATCCTTTATTCTTGATTTTATTCTTTAGTTCCATCATCTTTCTGTCCAACCATCTTTTCACCTCCTTCTCTTGTTTTCTTATTCTCATTTCCTTTTGCCCCATTCCTGCATTTCGTCTCCAGTCCTACAATTTTTTTTCTTCTCTTTGTGAAGTGTATATTTTTCTTCTCACACACATTGCTAGTCACTTTCCTTTCCTTCCCAATTCTCACTTTGACCTCTCCCTTACCTGCCTACCCGTTCTGAAGTTACGCCATCATGTGGTGGCACTGATATGACAGAGATATCCTGTTGTATAAGCATCCCTCAGTCCTCTCCCTGTCTACCGAGAGGAAGACGATGGATTGCAGAAAAAGGGCAGATTTGGCCAATACCGTAGCCCACTGGGTTCGCATTTAGATGAGACTATACAACTGCTACTGCTACTATCTACCTAACCCTTTTCCTCCCTTCCTCCCAATATACTTACCTCCCTCCCTACTAACCACCTGCCTACCTACCGCCCTACTTACCCCTATACTTCCCTCTCTTCCTCCCCTCCCCTACTTACCTTCTTCCCTACTCCCATAACTGTTATGTGCTCATAAGCAGGTTGACCTCCCGACACTAACTCTCTCTCTCTCTCTCTCTCTCTCTCTCTCTCTCTCTCTCTATCTATCTATCTATCTATCTATCTATCTCTGTCTCACTCTCAGTGAATACCAAATACTGTGCCACCAATCAAAGTACCGGAAAGTCTGTGTGATCTAAATATCTATATAAAATTCTCTCTCTCTCTCTCTCTCTCTCTCTCTCTCTCTCTCTCTCTCTCTCGCCCGCATGCTGCTGGTGGAGGTGGCCCAACTGAAGCCTCACTTGTGCACTGACCTCTTGCTCTCTCACTATCGATCCACTCTCTCACTCGCTCACTTTTACGTTGTGTACACCTGTCCGTGCTCTTTCTTACTCACTCATTAACTTGACTTGTGTACAATCGCTCTCTGAATTGCTTTCATTTGTGTACATGTGCCCATCCTCTCACGCGTTTTCACTCACTTTAACCTTTGGACTCTCTCTCTCTCTCTCTCTCTCTCTCTCTCTCTCTCTCTCTCTCTCTCTCTCTCTCTCTCCACCCTTCTACTCTCCCTTGCATACTATATCAAACATATTTTCCTCCTTCTCTTTCTTTTCATGTTCATTTTCTTTGATTATTCGTCTCCTTTCATCTTAACGTCTTTTCAGTTTTTTTTCTTTTGCTTTCCTCCATTAATTTCCTCTGCATTCATTGTTTTTGTTCCTTCGTTTTCACCTACTTTTCTCCCGTCCACCATAATATTCTTAGTTTCTCCTTCATGTCTTTTTTTATTTTTTTCCCCTCCATTCTCTCTCTCTCTCTCTCTCTCTCTCTCTCGCTCGCTCGCTCGCTGTCTCGCTCTAGGGAGTATATTGATCATGCAGTCTGTCTTTTGCTCTCTCTCTCTCTCTCTCTCTCTCTCTCTCTCTCTCTCTCTCTCTCTCTAATATACACATTTCTATCGTATGCATTTTTTATCTGGATCTTTGTGTTCTCATCCGTCTGTCTGTCTTTCTGTCTATCAATCCCTCTGTCAGTCTCAGTCTTTGTCTGTGTTTATACACAAATATTAGCCCTCACTAACATAAACATTTAGCCGTATTTGCATGAATTTAGGTGAGCATGGATACTCAAACACATCCAGACATATTCATTGATTAATATTCATTCTTCCTATGAATATGCTTTAACGGGGAGCGGTGATGCCTGTAGGATGATTACTATTGTTTGTGGTAGTTGTGGTAGTGTTGGTGGTAGCTGTGGTAGTTGTGGTTGTGGTTGTATTGGTTGGTCTGGTCGTGAGGATAGGTGTGGTAGTGTTCATTGTTGTGATTGCGGTTGTTGTAGTTATGTTCTTTGATGTGAGGGTATATGTGGTAGTGTTGGTGATAATTGTGGTGTGTTGGTGGATGTGGTATAAAGGTAGGTCTTGAATGGTGTTTTGGTGATTTTTTTTTTCTTTTTCTGGTTCTGGTAGTTATGGTACCAGGAGTGGTAATCATAATGGTAGATGTGGTGATGATGGTCGGTGTGGTTATGAAGCTGGTAGTTGTGACAGTGTTGCTGGCAGTGTATTAGTTGTTAATAATCCCAGTATTAGTAATAATTATTGCTCACCATTCATACCATGTTGGAGGTTACAATAGTACTAATCTGGATAACAATTTACGTTTTGATAGGACTGATAACGATGGACTCAATTTTCATGGTTATGCTAATGATTATGGTAATGTTGAGAGTTAAAGCTGCGTTGTGTGTAATTATGGCAGTCATGTTGGTTGCTGTAGGAAGATAATATAGCTCGAATGTTTGACGATTTGGCTGTACTGTTTATATCTGTTGCCGAAATGTTTTAGTTGGAAACATGTTTTAGTTGGAGTGATATTTATAGCGACAGCAGAAATGTTTACAGTAGTAATGTTAAATTTGGTAGGCAAGCAGTTGCCCCTGCAGGGCCTCCCTGTGCAATGAATCGATGTTCTTGTACGGCAGACAGTGCCTCGCCATAGCGAGACGCGGGGAAGAGCGTGTGAGTTTGGTTCCTGGATGGACGCCGCATTTGCGTCTCCACCCAGTTAACAGGGTACCATGGAAGGCTCCACATCACAGGGTTATTTGTTTGTAGGGTTACCGTCCAGTGTTGTATATGGTTTTCTTGGTTATTGGAAACCATTTGGCTTGTCGCTCAGTACAGGGCCACCTTAAGTGGAAAGAAGAGCAATAAAGAGTGACAGGAATGATGAGAGAAACAAGAAGAGAGGAGGTAAACACAGAAAAAGAATGATGAAGGTGAAGGAAGAAATAGGCAACACGACATTAAGTGAGTGGATGATGGTCGTCACCACCTACCATCAAGTTTATAAGTATAGCGGACCTAACCGTAATTTTGAGTTGATGTGACCGTGATGTTGGTGGATATAACCGTAATTTTGGTAGATATGACGATAATATTGGTAGTTGTGGCAGCCGGAAAACTGGTAATAGTGTTGGCCCCGCCCTAAAAGCCTCTACCCTAGTCGACAGAGAGGAAATTACTTGCTTCAGAGACAGGAAAGGAGGTAGGTAGGAGGGATGGAGAGAAAAAGAAGGGAAGGAGGGAAAAAGAGGGGGAAGGAAATGAAGAAGAGGAAGGGACAGGAGAGAAGAAAGTACATAGAGTGTGAATAGTAAGCAAAGGAGAAGATAAGAGGAGGAAGAAGAGTGTAAGAGGAGGAGGGAAAGATTAGGAGAGGGAGAGAGAGAGAGAGAGAGAGAGAGAGAGAAATGAACGATATACGAGAAAAAGAAAAGCTGGAAGGGGAAAAAAGAGGAATATAAGGTAAGAAGGAAAGACGGGAAAAGGAAGGAAAAAGGAGAAGGTAGGAAAGCTAAGAGAGAGAGAGAGAGAGAGAGAGAGAGAGAGAGAGAGAGAGAGAGAGAGAGAGAGAGAGAATAAACGGAGAGGGAGGAGATGAAAATGGGAAGAAAAAAATGTGAAAGATCGGAGGACACGGGATAGAGAGAAACAGAAAAATATGGATGAAGAAATTAGGGTGGGAGGGGGAGAGCATAAAAAGAGAGAGAGTGAGAGAGAGAGAATCTGCCAACGAAGGTATAATATAAGGAAAAATAATAAAGACGCGATCCAGCAGGCAGTTATAAACAGAATACCAACAGAAAGAAGTAGGGAAAGGAGGAATCAACAAATAAAAAAGCCAGATCCCTGGATTTACTCTCCACCGTCCGGAAACGCTTGGGAAGGACGGACGGAAAGAGGAGGAAATATACAGACGGATAAGACCCATCGTGAAAGTATCCTCCCCCGTTTCCGTCTGAGAAGTGTATCATATAAATATATATATACAGATATAAATACATATGTAGCATGTATGTGTATATATAAATGTTTGTATGTATTACGTATGTATGTATGTATGTTGACAAGAAACCAAGTCTTAGAACCAGCAAGTGACGCTGCATAAGAGATAAAGCCAAATTAAGTATATGTTCAGTTCAAGATGCCTATATCCACGACACACGCGAGTATAGTGTCTGCTAACCCAATATCCCTACCCCTTGTTGAAGGGTAAGGTACAGGATGATATAGTCTAAAGTTCCTACGTAACAGATCCATTTTTGAAAATCTGGCTCATTTCCATAAGCACAGAACCTCAGTGGTGTGATACTTATCTTCAAGGGCGTACCTCCTAGTGTAAGTGGGATGGAGGGGGGGGAGAGGGAGAGGAAGACCGAGGATGAGATGGAGGAATGGAGTAGACAGGTATAAGAGAGAGGGGGGTGTAAATTGGATGGAGGGGCAGCGAAGTGGCAGGGGACAGGGCGACATGGAGGCGATTCGTTTGTGGCCTACCCTTCTGGGATTAAGGCTTCAAGCTGTAAATTGGTAGACAGACTTCCTGAAATATTAACGGTATGTAAGAATATGTAGTTCATTGCGAGGTGTGTCAGAAGCACTTGCAGGATTTAGTTAGTCTGTATATACTTTTTTTTTTTTTTTCATTTTGGACCATCAGTTAAGCGTATCTGACAGAAAAAATATACAGTATATACCGGTGTTGACACAGAAAAATATATATATACTGGTGTTCAGGAAAATAAATATGTGATGCTGGTAGATGAAATTCTGCACACGATGTTATACTTGTCGTTTTTCTCAGTGGCTACTTTTGAATTGCTTTATCGTAACATATTTTTGAAAGCTCGTTGGAAAATTGGCCCTTTCGTTACGGTGCCATGTCTTCCTCACTTTGACCAGGCCCTAAAAGAACACACACACACACACACACACACACACACACACACACACACACACACACACACACACACACACACACACACACACACACACACACACATTAATTTAATCATATTTTAATCCTTTCGCAGCTTATTTCCCGTAGCTCAGTAGCGGAAATCGACATTTTTTTTTTCCATAGCACTTCATAGTGACTAACTTCATATTCTTGTGGTAGAGAAAACAGTTCTGTGTCAAGTTGCAGTGAAGAGTATAGTGCTGAAAGGGTTAATGAAGATCTTATTCAACATATCGATTTTCAGACTCTCCTGAGCTGAAAAAGCCGGAGACAGGGAGCAAAAGTGAATGATTAATGAACTCTGTGTGGTGTGTGTGTGAGAGAGAGAAAGAGAGAGAGAGAGAGAGAGAGAGAGAGAGAGAGAGAGAGAGATACCAGGCTATGAGCGAAGAAATAGTAGAAATGTAAGAGAGAGAGAGAGAGAGAGAGAGAGAGAGAGAGAGAGATACCAGGCTATGAGCGAAGAAATAGTAGAAATGTAAGAGAGAGAGAGAGAGAGAGAGAGAGAGAGAGAGAGAGAGAGAAGCGAGCGGAAATCTTAAAAAGGATGGTGAAAAAGTGAGGAACGCAAGGCAGAAGAGGCAGGGAAAAATACAAGGTAAGGAAAAAGCGTCACATGAAAGCTAGGTAGGTAGGGAGAGAGAGAGAGAGAGAGAGAGAGAGAGAGGGAGGGAGAGAGGGGGGGGGTATTACGACCCACATAGGTTACTATTTATAGCCCATAACGCACTACAGTCATGTACTTCTTTGTACCTTGCCTTCCATTTGCATTGTATCACTCTCTCTCTCTCTCTCTCTCTCTCTCTCTGGGATATGATTCAGGGAAGAAAGATAACAGAGTGTCAGTCTTTGGAGATGTCTTTCAGTAAATGAATAAGAAAGGGACAAAGGTGGCAGAGTGATAGAATCTTTGGAGAGAGAGAGAGAGAGAGAGAGAGAGAGAGAGAGAGAGAGAGAGAGAGAGAGAGAGAGAGAGAGAATTTTAGAATCTCAAATTTTATACGTGCAAAAACGATTAAAAAAAAAGTAGATGGCGATGAAAGAAATTGATAATTGAAATTCGTGGGTAATGATTGTGAAGAAGAGAAAGAAATAGGAAAAATGCGTGGGCAATGATAACTGTGGAGTCGAGGTATGATGAGAGATGATGAAATTGTTTGAGTAGTTGGAAACTGTGTGTGTGTGTGTGTGTGTATGTGTGTGTGTGTGTGTGTGTGTGTGTGTGTGTGTGTGTGTGTGAGAGAGAGAGAGAGAGAGAGAGAGAGAAGGGGGAAAAACTGAAGTGGAGTGAAAAATAAAAGGAAATATGGAAAAACAGAGTTACATTCACAAGAGAGAGAGAGAGAGAGAGAGAGAAACTGAAGAGGAGCAGAGAGAAGGGAAATAGGGAAAAACTGAGTAATATTCACGAGAGAGAGAGAGAGAGAGAGAGAGAGAGGGGGGGGGGGACCTCATAAATTCTATTACGTAACTTTATGAGACTGGAAACTTGCAAAGGGGATGAAGTGCAGTTCCGAAATAAAGTAAGGGGAACCGAATAAAACTTGAGTGATGGTTTTTTATAAAGAAAATTGACTGACAGATAGAAATTAGTAGATATGTGCATAGAATAAAAAAAAAAAAAGTATGACAGAAGAGGACGTTATTATAAGTTAACCAAAAGGGAAACCTTAGAATTTAGACTGTGATCTTTCGTGACTATAAGCCGGTGGGTGGAGGATGGTACGTAAACGCCCATCCAGCATAGTCCTTCACTCAGCAACCCCAGGCAGTAATGGATAAACTTTCTTGGCCAGATGACGTAGTTTTTATTCTTTCTTAATGCTATGAGACAATTGTATTTTATTTATTTAAAGGTGATATATTAGTAGTTGATCTTGTTCTTTTTTTAGATGACTTTTTAAGCTAAAGGTATTCTATTTAAAAAAATATATGTTAACCCCTTGATGTCTGTTTTTCATCCCATAGTTGATGAAAATCGCATGGAGGTGATAGGAATACATTAAAGCTGCCCGCCATCTTAGGTAAGCGTTAACCTATACAGTGCACTGATAGCTTAGTTTATTGGTGGTACCTGCAGACGATATTTGTTAAACTTAGGAATGATCTCTTATTGAAGGGATTAATAAAGGATGTATATAACCCCTTTTAATTCCTAAAATCTCTCCTACACTGAAAAGAATCGCCCGCAAGTAATAGAGGTACACCAAAACATATGTCCTCGAATTGAAGGGGCTAGTGGAGGGATAGGTAGATAGTTTGAGTCACTGATTAGTAGATAAGTACGATGTTAAATTTATATCGAAGGTAGATTTAGAAAACTGACACGCGAAGAGATATTCACAAGTAGTTGGATAGATATATAATCTTTGGTAGAGAGATAAGGGAGTGGAGAAGTGGACTGGCAGATGGAATTAGAAAGGCATTGATGACGATAACTGTGAATAAATAAACAAGTAAACAGAGAGATAGGTAGCTAGATGGAGGAAAGATAGATGGACATAGGTAGATAAATATACATAGATAGACAAATAGAATACGTAGGTTAGATAGGAGAGATAGTAGGTGAATCCATAGGCAAATATGCAGACTGAGTGACAAATTGATAGACAAACAAGACAGATAAAAACAGTAGCGAACGTTTAAGATGACACACAATCAAAAAAGTTGTTGAGGCGGAAAATGTTATGAAGTTGAAAATTGAAAAGCATGGGAGGGACGAATCACAGATCAAAGGAGAATTTTTCCACCGTCATCGTGTATGAGTGAAGTGAATAATGCGATGAGAGAGAGAGAGAGAGAGAGAGAGAGAGAGGGGGGGGGGGAGCTGTATACGGACTCTAGTACATGCAAACACAAATCAGCTCATATGCATCACTCTTCCCAGACACCCATTTCCCATTTCTACTTTGCCAGCATGAGAATGGTTAACTCTGGCCATTAGCTTCCCCGTCGAAGAGGGGGTCCTGTCCTAAGGTACGGGAAACTTCGTGGAGCATGATCCTCTGCGATTCATTTTGGTTTATTCCACCTTTTTATCCTCGTATACGTAGGTGGGGCAAAGTAAGTCGATACTGTAAATAAGTAAATAACATAAAAGAGAATGTCGTAGGGTGTAATATGGATAATAGATCGCTGAGAAAAAGGTGCTACGTAGCCTCCTATGCCATTTGGTACAGTAGAAATCATATAGGCAGATTAAGATATAGATACTGATTCTTTTCCTACTGAAGAGGCCATCTCGAATCCTCATCATTTGAGCTTCGGTGTAGCTTAAGAGACGTTCGGGATCAACTTTTATATTTCTAAAGTTTTAATATCTTTGGGTTATGGGTTGATTAAGAGACTTTTGAGAGTCTTCCATTTACGCGCCAGAGTTATGTGACGTTTTGCTCTAATAACCAAGGACCGTCGATGGCAGGTGAAATTGAAATAGAAAAATGAAATATTCTTTGTAATTAACTTGTGCATAGCCTTGCTTATACTCTGTGCACATACCGTTAACTATGCGCGTTAAATCTAACTTGGCCTAAAACTCCCATCTCCCAGTCTTGAATGCTGAGTTGTAAGAACAGACTGACACTTGATTATGATGCTAGGCACAAAGAAGTGCAATGATAAGTATGTGGAGTTGTAGCTTTGTCCCTTTCTGCCACAAAGCTACGTGAAATAAGCTGCAGAAGGAGGAAAATTTTGGCCAACTTAGAGTAAAAATAATGTAGACATAAAATAACTATATCTTCAGTATTGAGTTGTAATAAGAGATCCACGTTAGAATACATTGCTGGTCCCAGAGAAATACTACGAGAGATCCACGTTAGAATACATTGCTGGTCCCAGAGAAATGCCACGAAATGGAAGAAGTGACATAGTATTCTCTAATTCTGTCACTGAGCTACATGTAATAGGCCGCAAAATTATGAATATCTCCGAAGGTTAAGATGAATAAGCTGTAGTACATGTGCGTGACGAGATGAATAATGAAAGAGAATTATACACCCACATTCATAGTTCTAAACCCACATAAAGTTCTGTTCCTTCACTGATACTTCAACTGTTACTCTCACTAATACTACCTCATACCTTATACCTCCCGATCGCCATCATACCTGTAATCCCTCTCACATCCTTTCATCTTTTTCCAATCTAGTTTTAGGAATTGAAAGAGACTCGCCTTTCATTTGATCTTTTACCCCTTTCTCCAGCTCGCCCCTCCCCCCCCTCTCTCTCACACACACACACACACACACACACACACACACACACACACACACACACACACACACACACACACACACACACACACACACACACACACACACACACACACACACACACACACACACACAAGATAATCTGATAAGGCGTCTGAGTGTCCTTTGCTCTTTCTTACTGAGAGGAAAAGAGGGAAGGGGCAGGGAGTTGGAGGGGGAGAGAGACGAGTGAGGGGTGGTGGGAAAAGGGGTAGGGGGCAGGCACAGAAGGAAAGTAGGTGGTAAACGTGGAGGAGAGAGAAAAGGAGGAAAGTGAAGGAGGAACTGGCAGGAGGAAAGGGGGAGAGGGGTATTAGTTACGAGGGAACAGAGAGGAGAAGAGAAATGGATTGTGAAGTTGGGACGAGGAGAAAGGAGGGGAAAGGAAGAAGAGGGGCAAGGAAAGGAAGAGATGAGGAGAGGTATGGAGGGGAAGGGGAGAAGGCTAATCGATCGTCTTTTTTATTTTATTTTTGTTTATTAATCTATATTTATTCATTTGCCCATATCCATTTATATTTGCTAAGTCAAAGTCATCTTCGCCTTAACTAAGGCATACTTTCTTTATAAAAGCTTGTACATTTTACTTATAACTTTTAATCTTTCCTGCTCACTTATTCGCACCTTTGTTCTTCTTATCCCTTCTCTGCTTTTATCTCTTGTCTTCTCTTTTCTTCTGTTTATAATCATCTCCACTGTTCATTTCGTTTGGTTATCTCATGTTTTACACCATGTACACACCTCTTTTTCACTTTAATGTGATACTGCACCGTCATACTGAAGATACTGATGGAAAATAATATCCCTAACCTCATCGCCATCTTAGGTCATTTCTCGACTGAAGAAATGCATGTGCAGTTAAGAAGTAGCGATGAAACAGAATGTACACACATCCTAGTCAACAGAAGTTCACATTCACATATTGAAATGCACACAGAAAATGTACTTTCATAATCTTGTGATACACAGTCAGTTTTACATGAAAGCACGTAGGTAGTGACTCATTCCACTCAGTTCGATACAGCCACTTACACATGTGTTTTTAATATCAGTATTTTTATGTCATTTTGCACACTTGTACTCTCTCTCTCTCTCTCTCTCTCTCTCTCTCTCTCTCTCTCTCTCTCTCTCACACACACACACACACACACACACACACACACACACACACACACACACACACACACACACACACACACACACACACACACACACACACACACACACACACACACACACACACACACACACACACACACACACACACACACACACACACACACACACACACACACACACACACACACACACACACACACACACACACACACACACACACACACACACACACACACACACACACACACACACACACACACACACACACACACACACACACACACACACACACACACACACACACACACACACACACACACACAACTTTAAAGACTCGATTAATTGCGTGATGGAGAGAGTGAAATCGAGCATCCGAGTCTGTCTGAAATGACAGAGGAAGTGGAGGAGGAGGAAGAGGAAGAGGAGACGTCGATGTGGAGAGGAAAAAACCAAGAGGATAAGAAAGAGGCAAAGGAAGAAAGGGAAGAGAAAATTCCGAGGAGGAGGAAGTGGAAGATAACTGAGAAAAGGAAAAGAAAAAGGAAGAGGAGGAGGAGGAAGAAGATTGACAGGGAGCGAAAATTGAGAGGAGGAGGAGAAGGAGAGGATGGAATGATAAAATAAAAAGAAATAGAGACAGAGAAATAGGAGAGAGTGTGCCAAGGTAATACGATGAAGATTGAAAAGAGGAAGAAACAAAAATAACGAAAGAACTTAATGGTGAATGGAGAGGAAAAGCGGAAGTATATAAACAAATCTGATACATAGAAGTAATAAAGGGGAGCTGAATACATGGAAACAGTCATAACAGTGAAACTGGGATTAAGACAAATGGTAGGACAGAGGAAATTATAAATAAATGAAAGGCATCAAAGAGACGGGAACACAAGGAAGAGGCTACACAAAAGAAAAATGTCAACCCGAAAATTAGAAGAGCAGTGAGAGCGGACAAAGTTAAGAAAAACAGGTTACTAAAGAGGACGAATAAAAAAGGAGAGGACGTTGGCACATAGGAATACATAGGAAATACAGATAACACAGATACCAGGAGGCCTGTTGGCCCATGAGGAGGTTATCCAATGGGAAAAGAGAGAGGGGGGAAAATATTACGTTTGCTCTAATCAAAGTTCATGAGAATAGTATAGAAAAAAAAAAGGCACGGTGGAAACAGAATACGTAAGAGAAGCAGATGCAAAGAAGGAAGTAGAAAGCGTTGAAGGAAAAAAAAAAGATGAAATAGGAAAAATGGGTTCGATGGAAAATGAATTGATACTCTGATGACATTGGAACAGATAACACATTCAAGAAATGAAGATAGAAATGTAAAACAGACAAGAAGGCTGGAAAAAATGTAGAAGAGGAGCAAAAAAAGGGCGAAGACTAAGAATATAAGTTGGACAGAGAAGAGGAGACGAGAGAGAGAGAGAGAGAGAGAGAGAGGAACGACAAGAACTTAAACTTGGCAGGGAGAAGGTGGAAATCAACAGAAATAGAAGGGAACAAAAAAAGAAAAAACTTCCACTGGAGAGAGGAAGGTTGAGGCAGGAGAGACGGAGGAAACGAATTAGTGGAAAAACCACTGCAAAACTAAATAGCAACTGATACGATTCAACAGGGGAGAAGGCAGAGGATGGAAGGATAGACAGGTAAGCGAGAGGCCTTATGAATATAATACTGATTGAACAGGAGAGATACGCTGACGGAGATAATGAGAGAGAAATAATGAGAATATAGTTATTCATGAGGAGAAAGACAAACTAAACGAGACAAAACCGAGAGGAAAAGAAAATGAGAACATATTGATTTAGGAGAAGACAAGCTGAAGGCTGGAAAATCAAGGGAAAGGAACCTAGAAAAAAATATTGAATTAAAAAAAAAATAGGAAGAAACAGAAGAGAACTGAAAAAGATTGTCTATGCAAGAGGAGAGAGGCAGAGCGAACGGCGAGAGAGAAACGAAAGGAAAAGGACCGGGGTTAAACTGGCTCAGGAAAATTAAAAGAAAAAAAGGAAAAACATCAGAGTGAAAGAGAAATGAAGAAAAATGTCGCTTCAAGGGGAGAGCAGGAAAGCGAAAGACGAGGGCCAGATATTGAATCGAGGAGAGATTGGAAAAAAAAAAAGAAAAAAGAGAGAGAGAAATTAGAGAAAAAGGAAATATTGCAAGAGGAAGTTACAGATTGAAAGAGAAAAATCAGATTAGGAAAAGGGAAACACAATTGAGAGAAAACAAAATAATACGACAGAGAGAGGAGGACGGGGGAAAGAAGAAAGAAGACCAATCAGACTACTTCAAGAGGAAAGAGGCATGAAAAGATAGACAGATAGACAGATAGATAGATAGATAGACAGATAGATAGATAGAGAGGGAGAGAGAGAGAGAGGACAAAGCAAATGGTAGCCAGATTGCCACTTTTGGGACAAGCAGCTCTTTAAGAAGGGATCAGGGAGTCCAATAGCCATCCAGAGAGAGAGAGGGACAGAGAGAGGGACAGAGAGAGAGCCTTTGTGATCAGGAATATGGGAATGGAGGTACTCCAATCAGGATATTGAAAAGAGCGGAAGAAAAAAGCATCTATATTATCCCAACCTCAGCTCCCTTCATCTTTTTTTTCTTCATCCCATCTCTTCCACATTGGATTCACTGTCCCATTTTCCAGTAAGTTGGTCTCTCTCTCTCTCTCTCTCTCTTTCTCAAGAAAATAACGAAGCAAGGACTCAGGGACGTGGGAAATGTTGGTGACAGCTTATCCTGTATAAGTGAGGGATGCGGTGAGAACGATTTAAGTCGTTTGCGAATTAACGTTGAGAGAGAGAGAGAGAGAGAGAGAGAGAGAGAGAGAGAGAGAGAGAGAGAGAGAGAATGGATGAGGAGTGGGAGAGGAGATGGAAGAGAAGGAAGTTTGGGAGGGAAACAAGGAAGGAAGATGGCAAAGAAAAATGGTGAATGTGGTTGAGTCGTTTGGGAATTAACTGAGAGTCGGAGAGACAAAGTTTAGAATGAGGTAACCCGGACGGCGTACTGGTGAGCGGAAAAGGGAAAATGGAGAAAAAATTTGGCTGTGTGAACATGTATGGAAAGAGGAAGAGGAAGAGAAAAAAAAAGGAGGGGGATGAACAAAGAACAAGAAAAAGGAGAAGGAGGAGGAGGAACAGAAGGAGAAGGAGGAGGAGGCATAAAAGGAGGATAAGAATAAGGATGAGAGAGAGAGAGAGAGAGAGAGCGGAAATTAATGGTTGGCCGACTGGATGAATTATTTACCGGGAGAGGTAAAGTGGAAAAAGGCGAGAATTAGGAAGTTTATGAGAGAAAAAATTATGTTTGAATAATTTATGAATCACTATGAGAAAGAGGAGGAGGAAGATAGAAAGATGGATGTGAGAGAGAGAGAGAGAGAGAGAGAGAGAGAGAGAGAGAGGGGGGGGGGATAACTTAGACTAGAAAACACGACAGAAGAACTTAAAATGAGAAAATAATGAGGACAAATTAAGAATTGTTCGGAGCTAAAAGGTGAATCAGTGCGTGAGAGAACAGGAACTGAAGGCGCAAATGAGTGTGAGATTTAATAAAGGTAGAAGGGCCATAAATATACAATTTCTTTAATGATATATATGTAGTCCAGTATATTTTATTATTTGTTAAAAGTACTGAGCGGTTTCATGCCAGTATAATATTGTGGAGCCTGTGCCAGTAAATATGACTGTGATGGGATACGTAGTGTATCATGAGGGAAGCACTGTACATGTGTGTGTACGTAATGGATACACTATACATATATGTGCGTTTGATCAACAACATACAGTATATGTTAGGGTGTACGTGTGAGCAGTACTTTACATTTAGGTGTGTACATCGGGACAACATTATGTAAGTAACCGTGAATGCGGGGGCAATACTATATATGAAGAGATGTAGCAGGGGAAATGCTAGATGTGTTTGTTTATAAATACCTCACAAACTGAGAATGTGACTGTAGGAAAGCACTTCAGTTTTAAGTGCATAAGTGGTCAAAATACCACAGTTTTAAGTAGCTGAGTTACTACATGTGAGTCCGACTGAGTGCGTGAGGAGACTGGCTGAAATTATTGAAGGGAAAAAAGTCCAGCCTGTTGAGAGCTGGGGAACGTAATATCCAGCGTATTGAAGAGTAATATCGCCGCCATTGGAGAGTGTGGAGCAAAGTTTGAGAAGTATTGGGAGGATGAGAAGGAGAGCGATGATTGAATTAGATGTGTGTGTGTGTGTGTGTGTGTGTGTGTGAGAGAGAGAGAGAGAGAGAGAGTCGAATCTTTCATTTACACCTTTGTTTAACCACAGCCGTATTATCTGTCTATCTATCTATCTATTTCCAGACGCCTTAATCCCGTAAAGGGTGGCCACAAACAAATCGCCTCCATGTCGCCCTTTCCCCCGCCATTTAACTACCCTGCTCCCAGCTCACACACCCCTCTCTCATAGATTGCCGTACAATGGATATTATTCTTTCAAACACCAAACGATATTACCCACTTCGGGGGAAACATTAGTGTCAATTACCACGGATTGAGCTCACTGATTTAAAATGATCTGTGGCGAAAAGTTATCAGTGTCAGTTGCTACGTATTCACTACACTGATTTTCAAAGTCCAGAGTGAGAAAAAAAGTTTAGGCGACAGGACTTTTGATGTCGACTGTGTAGTAGCATGAAACCCGTCATCGAAAAGGATTATGGCATGGTTGGAGGTGAATATAAAGCAGGAAGCGATATGAAGGTACACGGAAGGTATGGGCACTACATATTGTGAAATGGTAATGGTTATGGTAGAAGTTATGGATATGAGATCGTTCTGGGATGATATGTGAGTGCAGGGTGGGTTAGTGTGGGTGGGTGGGTGTGGATAGGGATGTGTGGTGAGGGTGTGTTGGTGTGGGCGTGAGAATGTGTGGGTAGGAATGAGGATGTGAGGTTATATGGGTGTGTGGATGTGGTCGAGGTTGAAGGTGTGTGGGTGATAGGTGTGTGTGGATGTAGATGAGAGGGTATGAAGAGTTTGAGTGGGTGGGAGTGCATAAATGGGAGTGACTTATTGATTGTATGAGTGAAGACAAGACATAATTATGAGTAAATGTGTACGCGGAAGGGAGTATGTGTGACGTTGTTTGAATAAGTGACTATAGGTAACTATCGGTTAACGAAACACAAGAAATTCCTGGTTATTTCAGATTAAATAAAAAATGAAATATTGAATTGTGTATGCCCGTTTATATAATGGATCAGCAAAGGGAAGGTGTTTATATGAGGGAGAATGTGTGCTCTGGGAAGGGTGAATGAAGGTGGGGTGAAAACGGGAAGTGTGTGTGTGTGTGTGTGTGTGTGTGTGTGTGTGTGTGTGTGTGTGGTAAGAGGGGTGGATGTAAGTGCAAAGGCGTGTGTGCGTGGCTTGAATGAGGGTAAACACCTACTTCAAGCTAAAAAAACATGAGATTGAATAGTGTGAACGGATGTTTGTGTCACTACAGATCTGGAATCGCTAACACCCAAAATTGTACAACGCTTTCATTATTATTATTATTAGTAGTAGTAGTAGTAGTATTAGTAGTAGTAGTAATCTTGCCACATTCAGACATCTGTACTCGTGTTTGGGAGAGACCCTTCAAGCTAGGTGGATCTAGATACAGCTTTCATTAATTCAAGAGGCTAATGACGTTTTTGTGTAGCATATTCTGACTGGCACGGGAAGCTTTCTTTCTGTCCCGGAGATCCCCTGGTAGTGAAGAAGCTAATCAAAGTCCAGGAGTTGGAAAATTTATCCTAACCTGAAAAAGTCGTCGGAAGATGGCAAGAATGAAACAAAACCGTAACAGAAATGAAACAAGCATAATAACTGGTAACAACAGGCCTATACATTTTTCATGAACTGCAGGGCTTATATGGTAAAATTTACATGTTAATTACAAAGACTTTTTGAAATTCTTGTTAGCACCCATGGTTATTATTTAGCTTAGAGAGGCTTTTCAAACTGATGGAGTTAGATGTGGTCTACACGAACCTTTTCAGTACAAGAGGCCTTCCTAAGCTAGGCAAAGATGTTAGGTAGTTGTAGGGATATGATATAAAACATAATTGAAGGGAATTTATAAAAAGATCTCTCTCTCTCTCTCTCTCTCTCTCTCTCTCTCTCTCTCTCTCTCTCTCTCTCTCTCTCTCTCTCTCTCTCTCTCTCTCACGCAATATCTTCCAATATATTGGAGTGATGCAATCCACTAAGCTGAGGAGAGTAGTGGTAAAAACTTTTATTGTTACTTCTTGAAGTTCAGTCGTTTTATACATATATATATATATATATATATATATATATATATAATAAAGTTCTTTTTCTCTTCTCATACCTTAAAAAGTCTTCAGCTCCCTCGATCAGATACAAGAAAATATATATGTATATAGCTATCTATCTATCTATAAAAGTATGTATGTATGTATGTATGTAATAGAAAACATTAAAAAAATACCCCAGGCTGAGGAAATTGCCCTTTTTTCTTTTTTTTAAAGAAAGTTTAATAAAAAAACAAAAATCCTGTGTTATTCCGTCAATTCAAAAAATGAAAATACATCAGGAAATTGTTGGAAGGTGAGAAGAGCGTGTGCGATTACAGAAAAGCCCACGCGGGGATTATATCTACGCTGGGAAGTTGATAGAACAGACAATATTAGACGGTGAGGAGAGAGAGAGAGAGAGAGAACTGGGGAAAGGAAAAAAAAACGGAAAAAGGAAGGATTAAAGGAAGGAGGAAGAAGACTTCAGAGAAGCAGGAAGGGGTGATGGAGAGAAATAAAAAGGGAGAAGGAAAAGAAGGTAGGAGGAAGAGAAAGAAAGGTGGAGGAGGAGAGGAAGCAGAGAAAAAATGAGAAAAACCACAAATGAAGTGGGAGGAAGCGAGAAAAAGAAAAGTGGCGAGGTGAGACAAAGGAAAGAGGAGGGGAAAGTGAGAGAAAGGAGGAAGGGAAGGGAAGAGAGAGAATAGGAGCAAGGGAAGGGCGAAACAGCAAGGGAGGCATGATAAAGAGAGGAGGGAAGGGAGAGGAAGAAAACGTGGAGGGAAGCGAGGGGAGTACAGAAGGTGGAGAAAGGTGGGAGAGGAAAATAATATGAGATTTAATTACAAGATACCGGAGACAAAGTGAACACACGAGAGAGAGAGAGAGAGAGAGAGAGAGAGAGAGAGAGTGAGTGGGAGTGTGCGGGACATGTAGAGAGGAGAGTGAAATGTGAGAACGAGGTATCCTACTCAGAGAAGAGGGAGCGGCGGTAATGGGGGAGGGAGAAAAGGGAGAGGGTGGGGGAGAGGGAAGAGTGAGAGAGGGGTTGAAAGGGAGGAGGGAACATAACAAGTACATTTTCCAGTTTACCTCGCACCACCATTCGTGTCAGTTATTCGTAGGTGTTAGTGAGGTGTTTGTATATTTTTTGAAATTAATTTTGTGGTTGTTCTGGTACAAGGCAACTGTTTTTTGGAAGCGCTTGGGAGAGTGTGGAATAAGCTCTCTCTCTCTCTCTCTCTCTCTCTCTCTCTCTCTCTCTCTTACACACACACACACACACACACACACACACACACACACACACACACACACACATCAACTCGAGCACTCATTATAGACTTTGAAGGAGTTCTGGCGGTTTCGGCTGTTTTCTGACTCGTTCTGAATTGTTTGTCGTGCTAAGATGGTTTTACCTCTTGTGGTTTGTGTGTGTGTGTGTGTGTGTGTGTGTGTGTGTGTGTGTGTGTGTGTGTGTGTGTGTGTAGACTTTCGGGTTTTTGTGTTTGGGGGTTTTCGTTCGCTATTAGTACCTCTTGTGGTTTCTCATTGTCTAAAGTATTCATTTATTTATCTAATTAGGTTTCGTTTTGACCATATTTTTTCTGTTACTCATAGTTCCTTATGGTCTCTCTCTCTCTCTCTCTCTCTCTCTCTCCCCTTGTGTCATATTTCCTTTTTTTTTTCCTCCACGTTCTCCAGTACGGTAACGATCTCGGGGTTAAAGGGGTTCTCTCTCTCTCTCTCTCTCTCTCCACTGTTCTTCCCTTCTCCCCTAACCTTATTCTTCTTCCTTTCGGCCTTCTCTTTCATGCTTTCCTCATTTCGTATAGCACAACATATTTTTCTTTCTTTCTTCCTTTCTCTCTATCTCCAGTCTTTTGGTTCTTCTGTTTATCCACTGTTCTTACTCTTCACTCCCTCCTCTCTTTATATTGTTCTTCTGTCACCCTTCTGTATCATTTTTAATCTTTTTCTTAATGTCCATCTTTTCTGCTGTATCTACCATCGTTTTATGATACTTTATATTCTAACCTCCTTCTTCCCCAACTTTTGTCGTCACCTCTTTCGTCATGCCATTGTTTATGCCTCCCTCCACCCGGACTGTGGTTTCCCTTCAGCAGCAGCAGCAGTAGTAGTAGTAGTAGTAGTAGTAATTATAATAATAATATAATAGTAGGAGTAGTAGTAATAGTAGTAGTAGTAGTAATAATAATAATATAATAGTAGCAGTAGTAGTAATAGTAGTAGTAGTAGTAGTAGTTGCAGCCCCAGCAGCAGCAGCCCCAAGTTCAACTGAAATGTGAACCCAGTGGACTGAAAGCTGATGTTGCCTTTCTCCGCTAGTCCACTATCCAGCATTACGGGGAGAGGGAGCGGGTTGTGGGACGTTTTCATAACCATGCTGCACACCTACCCGGCTATATCGGTGTCACCACATGAAGGCGTCACTCTCCAGCACCGGTTTCACCTCAGAAGCACATAAATTTTTCTCGCTAGCCAGTCTTCCTCCTCCCCTTTACTCTCTCCTTCTGACTTACCAATTCCATTTCACTCTGTTGCCTCCCACCCTTTATTACTTCTCATTCCTCTCACTCTCTCTTTCATCTGTCCCTCTTTTCCTCACTCTCTTTCAGTTAATCTCCAGTCGCAGTAATTTCAAGAATTACGTATCCTTCCTCCACCTAACTTGGCAGAGATATTCATTCTTCTGCTTATTTCCGATAACTCACTGACAGAATAAGACATTACTACGGCCGTCCATCCTTTCCATAACACTTCTTCGTGACTAGCACCTTATGTTTATCTGATGTTGTAGATCAGCATTCGGTATTAAGTTACGGAATTATTATGACAAGTTAATTTGGACAAAGTATAGAAGCTTGTGATCCATAAATATGCTCATATCTACAATTGAGAGAGAGAGAGAGAGAGAGAGAGAGAGAGAGAGAGAGAGAGAGAGTACTACGCATAAGCTCTCAACAATGCCTCGAGCTTCATGCACTTCCGTCCCAACTCTCTCTCTCTCTCTCAAAAGTTGAATGCTTTCTTTGCGTGTGGTATTAAAGGGTATATGCTTGCATGAAGTGCATGAGTATATGCTTGTGGTGCTAAAGATTGTGTGTGTGTGTGTGTGTGTGTGTGTGTGTGTGTGTGTGTGTGTGTGTGTGTGTGTGTGTGTGTGTGTGTGTGTGTGTGTGTGTGTGTGTGTGTGTGTGTGTGTGTGTGTGTGTGTGTGTGTGATGCTGAGATTGCATGCGTATGTGTTTGCAGTTAGTGCGTGTGAGTTTATCCATTCACTGCTCCTCCGATCTCTCTCTCTCTCTCTCTCTCTCTCTCTCTCTCTCGCTGTAGTTGAAGACAGAAGATTAATTACTGTCGTCTGATTGTTGTGGTAGATGTGGTTATTATGGTGGTGGTGGGTGTGTGGGTCTAGCAGCTGTGGTAGTTGTAATTGTTGTGGAGATAAAGGTGATGGTTGTGATGAAAATGTTTTGTGGTAGCTGTGGCTTGAGTCCTGTTAGTTTTGGTAGTTGTAGTGGTTGTGGTGATCATGGTGGTTGTGTAGATTGTTCTTGTAATGGGTATGATGGGAGTTTTTTGTGGCAGTTGTGGCTAAATTTAAGGGTGTTCTTGTTGGCGGGTTTTGCTGTTGTGGTAGTGATGATTTTTTTGGTAGCGGTGATGGTTGTGATGGTATTTAGGTTGTGGTCTTTATGGCTTTGTTATTGTTGTGGTGGGTGATGAGATGGTTTCGGCGGTTTTTATAGTTGATGTCATTGTTTTGGTTGTGTCAGCATTTTTAGGTGTGGTAGTTTGGCAGTTGTGGAGGCTTTGCGTTACGTGTGGTCCTTTCATAGACTCTACCAAGCTCTGAGAAGTTATAGTTGGCGTGCCTCATTGTCAGAATTGAAGTTTTTTTTTTTTCCTCCAAACAGAACTATGTTGTAAGTAACACTGTGCTCCGTCGCGTATGAGTTCTTAATAGAAGGTTCTACCTCGCCTGTGGGTCTTTCAAAGAATCTTCCAAAGTTACGAGTAGCTCTAATTAGTTAGCTTGTCTCATTGTTGCACTTGAATTTTTACCAGACAGAACTTTGTTGGAAACTTATCTGTTGTTAACGTGTAGCACTAGTGTGTGTGTGTGTGTGTGTGTGTGTGTGTGAGAGAGAGAGAGAGAGAGAGAGAGAGAGAGAGAGAGGGTATGGTAGGGGGATTTCAAACTTGTCCTAAAATTATTAAGTTGTGAGTATCAACGAGTTTCATTGTCATACCTGAACTTCCTCCAGACGGAACTCATGTGGAAGTTGTTCTCTCTTACCGGGTACCACTGCGTTGTGGAGGGAAAACTTCATACAGGCGCAGAAAATAAAATATCAAAGTTGTGCGTGGTTCTTGGCGAATTTAATTGTCACACTTCAACTTTTCCCAGTCAGAACTGTGTTGGATGCGGGTGTGTGTGTCACGGATAGTGCTGTGTGTGTGGGTGGGTCGGTGCAGAACGTCATACTTGTGCGGAAAATAAAATACCTAAGTTGTGAGTGGTTCTTGTCGAGTATCAATGTTGTCCTTGAAGATGAAAATGTGTTGTAGGTGGTATTATGGGCTCGTATTTATTTGCTTGTATCCACTTGTTTTATTCCCGGATGGGGTGGCCACAAACCAATCGCCCTTTTCTCTCTATCCTCCACCATTAGGCTGCCCTCTCTCCACTCCCCTCACTCATACACCTCCTCACCCCACTCCTACAATATAACATTCTCCGGGACGCACACAATGGCGGATCCCAATTACTGTGCCGAGAAAAATTATTTATCTTCTATTTATCCTCACGACTCCTGCGGGTCTGTCCCTGTTGTCGTGGGGCGCACACAGGAGTCTTATCAATACCGGAGCTCCTTCGTTATTTTTCAGGGAGGGAACGCAGAGGAGAAAGGAGCGGGGAAAGGGAGGAAAGTGGAGAGAGAGAGAGAGAGAGAGAGAGAGAGAGAGAGAGAGAGAGAGAGAGAGAGAGAGAATGAGAGGGAGCTTGGTGGAAGAAATGAGGGTTGGGAGAAAGATAGAGGGGAGGAAGACTCGAGAGATAGAAAAAGGTGATGGGGGGTGGAGTTAAAGGGGTGAAGGAATGAAGTGGAGGGGATAAAAGAGAGGAGAAAGAGAGGGAGGCAGAGAGAAAAGAGAGCGGAGAGGAAAGGAGATGGAGAGGGGATAAGAGAGAGGAGAAGCAAAGGAGACAGAAAGGAGAAAAGAGAGGAGGGGGATTTGGAAGAGAGAAAGTGAGAGGAAGGAAAGAAAAGTGGAAGAAAGGGAGACAGGAGAAAAGATAAAATGGGAAGAGAGAGAGACTTAAGGGAGAAAAGAGAGAAAGGGGAGCGGAGGGGAGAAAAAGAGAGGAGGGTTGGAGGAGAACGTAGAGAGGTAAAGGAGGTAGAGGGCTTTTGACAGGGGAGAAGTTGGGAAGGAGTTGGAAAGAGGTCAAGAGGAAACTGAGAAAGTATAAAGAGAAAACCAAGGGAGGAGAGATGCTCAACCACTTCAGTACAATGGTCTCATTTCACTGTTCTTACATCCAGACAATCTGTTTCATCTTGGAGATCTCTTGCGGTGACAGTTTTGCGCCCAGATAAAATGAACAGAGTATACAAACAGAAAAATGAGAAACACATTGATTTCGCTAATGTAAGAGGATATCAGTGATGCTAAGGAGATGGGAGAGGACTGAAAAATACCTAGTTGGAAATTGAATAGTGGGAAGGAGGTTGGAATGAGAGTGAGCAAACGTTTAAAAAACACATTTAGCTCTTGGATCCGATCGCGTATTTTTCTACTCCATTATTGCTACTTTCATCCGTTTCTCTGTCAGGTCAGAGAGAGAGAGAGAGAGAGAGGGAGAGTTGTGCAGGGCTTGATGGAGTCAGTTTCGAATCCCGGCACAGCCAAAGGTCTCTCCAGAGTTTAACAAAATCGTTTGAAGGTTGCAAAATGGACAAAAAATCGTTTTTGAAGATAAGCTCTTGGACATGACGACGTCACATGCCTTATTTTTGTTCCTTCTTTCTACTGACGATTTGATTCAGGTCAGAAGACATAAAACTGGAGAATCTAGAGACTTCTTCACCGCCCGGTGTAGTAGCAGCAAGAATAAAGTATAACAGACATAGCCAGACTGAAAGAGTAAAAATGAAATGGAAGAGGTTGCATGAAGGAGTGGAGAGATTGGGAGACATTGGAGAGAACTGACAAAGGCCTGGTTGGTCACTGAAGAATGGAAGTTAACAAGCTGGCAAGAAGAGAATGGGGCAAGAGAAGGGCAAGAAGAGACGTGGTAAGACTCTAGGGGACAAAGAGAGGGAGCGTAAGACGCTAAGGGACCAGGGGATAGGGTGTACGACGGTAGGGGGCAAGGAGAGGGAGTGTAAGATTAGAGGGCAAGGAGAGGGAGTGTAAGATGCTAGGGAGCAAGGAGAGGGAGTGTAAGATGCTAGGGGGCAAGGAGAGGGACTGTAAGATGCTAGGGGGCAAGGAGAGGGAGTGTAAGATGCTAGAGGGCAAGGAGAGAGAGTGTAAGATGCTAGGGAGCAAGGAGAGGGACTGTAAGATGCTAGGGGGCAAGGAGAGGGGGTGTAAGACGCTAGGGGACAAGGAGAGGGGTGGGCAAGAGGAGACAATAAAAATGAGTGGAAGGGGGAGCAAGAAATGTGACAAAACTGGACAAGAAATGAGAAGGGCAAGTAAAGAAAAGAGCAAGGAAAGAAAGGGGCAAGAAAAGAAGGGGACACGAAAGGACGAGGCAAGAAAAGAGGGAATCGAAGGAAGATCGGCAGGACAAGAGGTAGCAAGAAAATGAGGTAGTAATGACAGTTTAAAAAGGGGCAAGAAAATTGAGTGGTAAGAGGGCGTAAGGGGGGAGGGGAGACGAAAAATGTTGGGGGGGGGGGCAAGTTTGATTACACTGAGAAGGAGGCCTTGCTGGGAACAATAGCCCTTTCAGCGAGCATTTTAAAACTGAGGCTGTTTGACATTTTCTATTACGGGATATGAACATTCTTTCTTCCTTCCAAGCTTCACTCAAGTCGTATACCTTCAAGTTCTCTTACATATTCGTTGTAATAATGTTCGCCCTCGTCACCTGAGGACCTTATTTCTGTATCATATTGCTGCAAAACGATTTTATTCAGCAAAGGAAAAGTGCGGGGGCTTGGTTCCTGAGTGGATGCTGCATTTGCGTCCCTCCACCCAGTTAACCGCGGCATTACAGTAGACTCCGCATCATCCTGTTAATTAGTTATTTGGTTACCACCCAGTGTTGTAAGTGGTTTCCTGGGTTATAGGGAACATTAGACATGTCACTTGGTGTAGAGCCACCAAACGTGGAAAGAAGAGTAATAAAACGGACAGGAAAGATGAGAGAAATAGGACGAGAGGATGGGAGACACAGAAATAGAGTGATAAAGGTGAAGGAAGAATATGCAGCACTACATCAAGTGGGTGGAGGATGGTCGCCGCCATCTACCACTTAGTCTGGTAGTTAAAAAAAAAAAAAAAAAAAAAAAAAAAAAGCTGTCTTTGGATTATAGGAATGAAGTTTCGAGTTGTGGGTCGAGGTCAAAGTGAAAGAGTACAAATTAAAGCAGCCAACACAGTAATGGTTGTTCGTGTCCTCTGGATAGTCTTGCTGGCACCCGTAGCCCCCGGAAAACTGTACATTCAACAATAACAGTATCACGTCCTGTCGCTCAGTGGATAGGAATATGAGCAAATTCCTGAGGCACAGTTGTATCTGCGAAATTGGAACTAAGGAGTACAAAGGAAAGGAAGCAACAGTAAGACCCACTGGCTCTTTCTAGACTGTTATAAAGTAAGCTGTAACTAAGGTAACTCGTTTATGAGTCAAATACAAGGGTAGAAAAGCGGGAAAACTCCTTTAGACTACGTAAAACCGTATACTGTGCCGCTTTATGTCATTTCGAATACTAAAAAGTACCAACGATTATTTTTGTAATTACATCCTAGTGTGGCCCATATATCACAATACATCGTCCAAGTTTCAGAATGTTAGGTCCAATAAGTGGCGCAATATTTTTTCTGTTGATTTCCCAGATGCAGACGTAAACGGCTGTGCACTTCATTACGGTAAATAATTAGACAGCGAACAGTGATTTTTCCAAACCCAGTGCAAACTTTTCAGAATACACAAGACTTTCAATATTGTTCAGCTGTAAGGTGCATCGCATCAATATTACTCTCCTTATAATACTAGTACATGCTGATAATGTTAGTTCTGTAAAAATATTCTTACCTTTATTGCAGTCCTGATGACGGCGATGATGTTGGTGACGGAGGTTGGCTTGACATGGCGAGACAGGTCAGGAAACAGAGGGTAGAGGTCACTCGTGTTCTTATAGGTTCATGGTTATAAAACAGATCATAACCACATTTTATGTCTCCGTGGTAGTTAGTTTATATCGAAAGTCATTTTCTTTGGTCGCATTTTTTTTTTTTTTTTTAATATTCACTCTGCTTTGGTACTGAAGTGCATGCTAGCTGCATGTCTGGAGGCAAATGTGTAATATATACAATGAGTCTTTTAATAACAAGCAACCATTTACACACCTTAAGCCTACTGTTTTATCTGCCGGAACTGGCTCACTCTCACAACAAAAATATTAAGTCAAATTTATCCTGCAGTCAGACTACGCTGAGCCATCGACTAAGCCGAAAGTGGTTGGGATTCTTTGTGAGATGAAAACAAACCGACTACAGAGTTTATGAATACGGAAAATAGTGTCCAAAGCGCAGTCGCACGATTTTTTTTCCCCCCCAGGCTAAATATCGCTGGTGATTTATTGCCAAGCTGATTTTTTACGGAATTTGCAGGTCATATTTGGTCCCATGAAGTTTAACCGAGTTTTGCACCATTTCTGCCCAAGTCTGCGACCAAACCAAATGTTTGATGGCGCGGGCGGGAGTTCTGTATCACTATAACCCATACAGTAGATGATCTCGCCCGCATCCTCCTGCGTCCAATGGGGCTTTTTGTATGAGTTACGGTGAGGGAGAACTCTCACCCGCATTCGCAAGCATCTGGTGTGGACAGGAGCTAATTCGATGTACAGTAACAACAGCTTTGAATTATCTTAATGTGTTAAGCCTTTCAGTCCAGTGGCGCATTCTTTGTAATCATCCCACCTCCAGCCAATTTAACTCTACCCAGGAAGGATCACCAGTGGGAAAGGGATTAAGTAAAATCAATATCTAACCCTCCTGTTTCGAAAGTCTCTCATGAGCTGAATATAATCATTTGATGGTAGGAATAATGAAATCGAAATCACATAATTGAACTGAGAGGCGACAGAATAGCCTAAAATACACGTCAAAAGTTGCTGTACAATATACGTTGCCTTAGGTATTAAATGTATTCCTTAAATGAAGTTATAATTTGTCCATTTGTTACTATTTCATGTTTATACACTTCCAGCTGAGGCCACTGACTACTGCTCTGCATTAGTTCTGTTTGGTAAATATTCTCTTTCAGAATATACTGCTCGACTTGTCCCTTTGATCTCTCTCTCTCTCTCTCTCTCTCTCTCTCTCTCTCTCTCTCTCTCTCTCTCTCTCTCTCTCTCTCTCTCTCTCTCTCTCTCTCTCTCTCTCTCCTCTCTCTCTCTCTCTCTCTCTCTTCCTCCCTCCCTCGCGAATCCAGTCTCCTTTCATTTCACCGTCAGAGAAGTTCTGACATGAGCGGATAGGTGGATGGGTGGGTTCGAATAAGCTAAGCGGTGGGTTCGGATAAGTGAAAGAGAGAGATAGAGAGAGAGAGAGTGAGAGTGAGGGGGGGGGGCAGACTAAGTAGGAGGGGGCGTGTAAGTGGGAGAGAAAAACAGATGCCCGCCACTTAAACGTAATTAGTTAATCACTTAGACTCATGGGGAAAGGAGCTTGTTTTAGAGCTTGCATCTTAACACGCTCATTGCCGGGAAAAAATGCAGTATTCTATTGCAGCTTAAAGCAGACAGTTAATTTCAGCTGACTGTGGGTGTAGGAGCATGAGTGTTAATCTATCTATGTATCTGTTGCCAGACACCTTAATCCCTGAAGGGGTGGCCATGTCCCCGAGTCCTGTGTCATTTGGCTACCCATCTTTCAACTCACACCCTCCTCTCTCATATATCTCTCCACTCCATCCCTCCATGTCACCCTTGATTTCCCCCTTCTCTTTTCCCCATCTTTCTCACTCGTACACTTTTCTAATCAGTCTCTCATTCTGTCAGTTACGCACTCTTCTAATCAGTCTTTCATACTGTCAGTTACTGAATATTCAACTATCAGTGTGTCATAGGCATCTTAGAGAGTAAAAAACAGTCGCTGTTATTACTGCGGTTAATTCACTTTAACGTGCTCGGAATTTCATCCCTTTGCCGCATATTTCACGGAACTCATTGGCAGAAAAAGACAATACTGTGACTCTATATCCTCTCTGTAGCAAGAATCATATTCTAGTGTTAATTTATTGCTCAGCTTTCAAGATGGAAGGATGTCAATTTTAGGCCTAGGTAGAGCGAACACAGTATAGCACCATTAACCTATTTATGCCTGAGACAGATTTAGCATTGTATACTAGCCAATTGCAGACGATTAACAATTGGTGAGCTGTAGGAGCTTAAGTGTCAGTACTGAAACCATTCATACTTCCATTAACCCTTCAGTGGTCGAGCAACTGTCCTATTCTGTTTCAACTATCACCAGACGATTTTATTCAGCTGAGTGAGTCATTGGAGCCTGAGATAGTTAAAGGGCATCCTGGGCAGTCTGTATGGAAGGAGTTGAAGATGAATGAGAGAGAGAGAGAGAGAGAGAGAGAGAGAGAGAGCATTGTAGTGGGGGAGGGAAATAGGGAAATATATTGTGTTGGGAGTGGATTAGAGGAAGAACAGAAAAAGCTGGGGAAAAACTGAGATTTGTCAGATAAAATTAAGCAGAATGGAGGGGTGGAGAATGAGGGAGGGCGAGAATATGAGGGAGAGTGGTAGAATGAAAGAGGGATGGAGAATGAGAAGAGGCTGAATGATTGAGGGGAAGAGAATGAGGGGGAGGGAGAGAATGAATGAGGGATGGAGAATGAGAGAGGGAGAGAAAGAAGTAAAATGATGGATAGTAAAAGTGAACGACAGTGAGTGAATGAAGGAAATTGAATGAGGGAGGGGCCCAGAACGAGGGAAATTGGGTGAATGAGGGAGAGATGGCTAATGTAGCAGATCGGGAGAATGAGGGAGGGAGTGCGAATGAAGCAGGGAAGAAGTATAAGGTAGATAAGGGAGAGAACAAAAAAAGAGGAAGAAAAGAATAATGATGGAGCGACAATGAATGACGAAAAGAGGAGACTAAGGAACTGGTGGAAAATGAAGAAGTATTGAATGAATCTGACGGTAAGGTGAAGGAAACAAAATGAGAAGTGAAAAAAGAACAGATTTTAATTTGTGATTAAGAAAATGGATTGGTTGAACAAAAGAGTCATGGAAAGTAGTATAAAATAATGCCATAAAGACAAAACATGTTGTAACAATGAAAAATGGAAGGTGTGTGTGTGTGTGTGTGTGTGTGTGTTGTGTATGTGTGTGTGTGTGTGTGTGAGAGAGAGAGAGAGAGAGAGAGAGAGAGAGAGAGAGAGAGAGAGAGAGAGAGAGTGTTAATAGATTAAATTTGCCAGATGAAAGTCAGCACCAGACATGAAGAATGATGGAATGAAAGAAGATGAAGTTGACAGCATGGAGGATGAAACTGAATGAGAAATGAAAGGGATCTATTAAAGCCTGTGAAGAAAGAAGAGGATTAGTGTAGCGAGGAGTCGCAGAAATTAGCTTATGGCAAAAACAAAGGAATAAATTAATAGATAAATTAAAAAATAATGATGATACTAAGAGTAAGAAAATTAGGAAAGGATTATAGGGAGGAAAGATAGAAGTTTGACACAGAAGAGAGTCCTGAGATGAAAGTCAAGAGGAAGGGTTAGATGGAAAATGAAGGGATGAAGTTGACGATAAGAAGGACAAGGTAAAGATTTATTGAGAATTGGGAATAGAATGGACTGATGATAAGCCTATGGGTACGTTATGAGGGGGTCCATTTACTCTCATTAGGTCATACGTAATTGTAACTCTGTAACTGGTGAGATTTGGACTTATTAAAAAAAAAAAACTAGAAAAACCTGGAGGAAGGAAAAAAAAAAACTCAGAATATCCCGTATAAATGAGGCCACACGACAATAGGGAATTACTTGGGGATGAAAAAAAAAAAAAAAAGTTGAGCTAGGGACTTAGCGTAAAATATAACCAAAAAAGATAAAGAATGATATATGGATGATTTTACAGTTCGGAAAAAAAGAAAGGAACTGAGAAAGGAAGAAATAGATGCAGAACTAAGGTTAGTGAAGCGAAAAATTCATTTGGAAAAAACAGAAAGAAGAAAACCAAATGGAAAAAACAAAGTATAGCAAATCTCTTGTAGTGCTTCGTGGGTTGTGAAGCCAGAAATAGATGGCGAAAGAAGAGAGAAAAAAATATAGCCAGAGGTTCGGAATTGGATAGAAAAATTAGACATAGATAGGTATCAAGGCAGAGAGAGAGAGAGAGAGAGAGAGAGAGAGAGAGAGAGGGAGGGAGAGAGATCCAAGATGAAAAGGAAGGAGAGCATGAAAGGGAAACACGACTGAAAGGAAAGAGCTCCACTGATCTTTCCCACGGGGAGGGAAAGTGGAAAAAGAAAGGAAGGATAAGATATAGAAAAAAAGAGTGGATGAAATAATTAAGTGGAGGTGAGAGTGGAGTGGATGAACAAAGATGCGATGAAAGGACTGAAGAAGAGAAGTCGAGGAGAAAGGAAGGAAAGGAAATAAAGGAAAAAGAATGAAAATCCAGAAGCCAAGACTGGTGACGGGAAGGAAGGAAGGAAGAAAAGGAAATAAATGAATGGGGAAAGGGAAAGATGAGGAAAATGGAAGGAAGGGAAAACAGAAGCAAATACCCCGAAAAGTCAAGAAAGAAGGAAGAAAATGCTATATTTAGACGAAGAACAACAAGTTAGTGAAGAACTCGGTGGAAGAAGAGTTTTAAAAGTTTAAAAGGGAGGAGGCTGCAGATTCGTATTTGTAAAGGGAAAATGAGAGAGAGAGAGAGAGAGAGAGAGAGATGAGGGAAGAGGGAGGAAAGATGCGGGAGGGGAGAAGAAAGATGAGGGAGGTGGGAGGAGAGGCGAGTGGCGGAGGGGGTAAAGATTAGGGAGAGGAGACAAAGAAAACCCGAAGGTGGGTAATCCAAAGTGTGTGTGTGTGTGTGTGTGTGTGTGTGTGTGTGTGTGTGTGTGTGTGTGTGTGTGTGTGTGTGTGATAAAGCCTTTGTATGGTTTCTTTGTGTTTATCGGTGAAATTTTTGTACGTACTTTTAAAAATGTTGCTTGTACGTGTAATTGTGTGTACAATTTCGTGTGTGTGTGTGTGTGTGTGACTAAGCCAGGTGAGCGCAGTATTAAAAGCCGTACATGTGTGTCAGCGTGTCTGTGTGTCTATCGGCCCTAGTGTGAGTGTGTGTGTGTGTGTGTGTGTGTGTGTGTGTGTGTGTGTGTGTAACTAAGCCATGTGAGCGCAGTATTAAAAGCCGTACATGTGTGTCAGCGTGTCTGTGTGTCTATCGGCCCCAGTGTGTGTGTGTGACTAATATATGTATTTTGGTAACATAAAGGGCACTTATTGAAAATGTTATCGAATTATTAGTAGGCATTGATGTTTGTGTATACTTTTTTACTAGGCCTATTGATCTGTTTATCTTAGCATTTTCCATATGCCTCTTTGTTATGGTTTGCATAAGTTTGCAATAATGTCGTAGTGGATTTGTTTATGTCTGAGAGCGATTTCATTGTAATATTTAATTTGCCCGTCACTGAGTACGCGTTTCATAGATTTGTTTGTGCGTGTGAGTGTTAGTGTGTGTGTAAATGTATGTATATGTATGTGGTTGTGTAAATGGATATTTGTAACAGTCATAAAATGCTTTGTTTGTTGATATGAGTGGGATTGAGAGCACGTGTAATATTATTTGTGTCACTGAGTTTTAGTATGGACATATGAATGTATGTGTGTGTGTCATCAGCTGAGGCACAGTTGCCAGCACAAATATCGTTCCACTTTTTACTCGAACAATACAAAACTGTTAGATAATATTCTGAAAAAGTTTCCAGGGTTCGGATAATAGCCTCACACATTTCCGAAGGCCATTGTTTACCGTCTCGGTATTTATCGTAATTAAATGGCTCAGTATCTGTGTCCACGTCGTCACATGACAAGCCTACAATATCTCTTCCTTTTGCAGCCTACCTTCCACACCTGACATGAGCGACAGATGTTCACTAAATTAAAGTGTGAAGGAAAACGCGCATAAATCATTGAGTAACCTGACAGGCCACGAATACCGGTAGTAATAGTTGTAATGATTATGATGATGATGATGATAGTAGTCGTAGTAGTAACAGTGATAGTAATAATAGTAATAATAATAATAATAATAATAATAATAATAACAACAACAACAACAACAGCAACAACTAGAGTTGCACTCAGACGAGCACATCTCTTCGACATGGGCAACGTGATTTCCAAACCACTCTTCATAATGGGTTAGGTTTTTTCATGATTTATTAGGGTATCACAAAAAATGTTTTCCGGATCCAGAACTGTAATACGATCCGGATCGGTCCCAAAAGTTTATCGATTGTTCCCTGGGACATGGGCATCTACTCACCAAATTTGGTCCAAATATCTCCTTTAGTTTTGAGTAATGGTGCTAACAGACAAACAAATTAACAAACAAAGAAACACGGTTGAAAAACTTACTCTTCTTGTCGGAGAGAATAATAATAATACCGTAATAGTAATAATACTAATGATAATAATAATATTAATAATAGTTCAGAATTTACAGTGCCGTAAATTATTCGACTTACAGAATTTTATCTACGTAATGAAAATGTACCCTGACAAGAAACATAATATGCGATTGTGGGTAAGAATCTCCTTAATAAACAGAGCAATAATAATGATGGTGATGATGATAATAATAATAATAATGAAGCATATTATTAGCAGTAATTGTCGGTAAATCGCAATTACTTTAGACCGGTTGAATTAGGGAAACTTACAGTTTTCCATTTTCCACTTATGCGCGTCCTAAATTGGCTTCGGAAGTTACGAAAGGGGAAAAAGAAATGCTACAAGAAAGATAAGGAAATGGAGTAATACAGACGTCTCTCTTCGGCTTCGAATTAACACGTAATATGCAATAAAATCTTTGATTGCACTTTGACCTGATTGCAGAGCCCGTTCCTGTTACATGCAATGTTACACTCACACGCTTTTCTGATTTCGTTCATTCCACTTGCGTCACAAAGAGGTCATTTGGGGGGACTTTTTGATCGGGTTTTTACGGAAATTTGAGGCACGGGGGAGTGGGAATGAGAGTTCAATGTGGGAGGGTGAGAGGGAGCGAGAGGGGGCTGTAGCGAGAAGTTCTCCCTGCGACGGTCAGATGAACACTGAGTCCGGGTCGCACGAGGCCGAGACTGGGTAGGGAGTGAGCTGGAGAGCAGGTACAGTAGGTTGGGAGGAGAGAGAGAGAGAGAGGGGGGGGGGTTGGGAGTGGGCATAAGTGGGAGGAAGCGAGTAGGTAAGAGGGGAAAGAGAACGAAAAGGTAAAACGGGAAACCTGTGTAAGAGTGCGAATATAAAACAAGAAAAATGAACAGAACGTGTTTGATGAGGACATAGATAAGCAGGAAGGAATTGAGCCAGTGAATGCGACAAAGCTGAGAAGATAAAACAGAAGAGGCTGGAAAAAGAGTGAATGAAAACGCAAGGGGAATCCAGAGAGTGTAACGCCCACGCCCACCAAGTACTCTAAGGTAGTAAAATTGACTTTGCCCTTTTACCTTCAACAGATTACTCCCTAACTTGAATTACTGCACACACACACACACACACACACACACACACACACACACACACACACACACACACACACACACACACACACACACACACACACACACACACACACACACACACACACACACACACAAAACCCCCCCCTCTCTCTCTCTCTCTCTCTCTAATTAATCCAGAGGCCAGCTGGTGCGTAAGATTACATGGCCTAAGAACATGTACACACACTACTACTGCTACTTGAGTTCTGAAAGACTGAGACGGAGAGGAGGGGGGGTTGTGGATTTGTGTCGTGGGGTTTTCATTTAAGTCTGTGCTGGTTAGGTTAGGTGTAGCTCGATTAGATTAGGTTGGGCTAATTTAGGTGTGGTTTAGGGATGGCATTGTCTGTGGAATTATGTTGGGATTGTGGCTCAAAGGAAGTATGTGGCAGTTAGGTTAGCTTAGGATTACTTAAGATAATAAGGAATAGGTTAGCTTTGGTTAGGTTGGGTTACATTGAGAGGGGGATTGTTCGTGAGATTGTGTTGGGAGTTATGGGATGTAAATGTGGGGATATTGAGGGACTAATGAATGCCAACCCAAAGAAGACTCCAGTTCCAAACATGTCGCTTTTCGCCGAGTAGATTTTTCGTAGATAGCAAGAATTCAGTAAATATATATGATTATGGATTGAGGAGAGAGAGAGAGAGCGAGAGAGAGAGGTGGAAGGGAGGAGGGGAGACCGACGACGAGATGGAGGGATGGAGTGGAGAGTTGTATGTGAGAGGGTGAGTTGAGAAAGGACAGCCTGATGGGGGGCGACGGGGTGATTTGGGGGCGTTTTGTTTGTGGCCACCCCTTCCGAGATCAAGACGTCTGGCTGTAGGTAAAGATATAGTTCTTTGGAGGTTAAGGGTCAGTGATTTTGTGTGCTGAATTTTGTTTCTGATGTGTTTTGGTAGAATTTGCCAGTGTAAAGAAAAAGGGTCCAAACTAACGGTTATTGGAGATTGGCTTTACTGTGAGCTTTCCCAGCGGAATGTGGAAAATGTGCCTAAGTGTGGAGGGTGAGAGAGTGGAAGAGAACAAAAAGGGGGTTACTGGAAGGCTTATTGGATCTGTGGAGGCTAGTAGAAGGGAAGAGGATCCTTATCTGGGGATCGTGAAAGATGAAAGTGGATAAATATGCCGAGGAAGATTATTGTTTTTCTTTTGCGATCCACTGTATTGTTCTTTAAAACCTCTGTTCTCTGGTTATTCGACTGGCTTGGTTAGAATACGTGAATCCTTCAGACTGCGAGACAATATTTAACTTTGAAATATTCATCTCCTAAGAAAGGACTGCAGAATCTTTATACGTTTTAATCCTCGTGCGCTGTTGTATGCCCCAAAATTATTCGTGATTTTTAATAAGTTGTTTCAATGTTCTCCTATGCTAATCCCCTCAGTCTCATGACGTATATTGTATTTTATTTTTGCAGCCATCTGACGATTTTTTTTTCTTTCGTAAGACTCCAGTCAGTGAAGAACTGGAGCTTTCTCCTCCTCTTTCTGTCATCCCACATGAGTCATAGCTTGATCCATTTAGACTAAGTGCCTCCATTCGTTCAGTATGGGGAAAAAATGTATGTTACTGGGTACACAAACCACGTGGTATTTTTCAGGATGTTGGGAGTGGTAGTTTTCATACGTTTGTTCAGTACCCTTTTCACCCATCTCTTCTTTATTTATTTATTTATTTTTTGAATGGTGTCGTATAATTGACTTTGGCTCTGAATTCATGATAGTTCCTTAATTTGTTCTACCTGGTTTACATTCTGAGACTGTCCGATACAAACGAGTTGTTTTTGTTGTGACCCCAGACTCATCTCTAATGCATACTTGGTGAACTGGAGGCCGAAGTTCCTGTGGTCCACCATCCTCCTGTGGGGGGATAGGGCGAATTTTGTATATCAAGTTGGCAAGTTTTATCGGTGCTATGGCGTAAAGGCGTTCTTCTCCAGAACCACAAATATGTGCGCTGTTTATATATATCTGTACATGAATCCCCATATAAATGAATACAGTTTAGCTACAGTTTTTATCTAGGGCATAACATAATACATATAAACGTTAAAATACATTCACATATGAACAGAGGACAGTTAAACCAAGTATTGACACACTCATATCAAGCATGCATTACACTCTTTTGCCAGCAGTCCACGTTAACACATCACACAGACATGGACGCCAACCCACTGAATCATTTATGTGTATCTGCATTCACTCGCTCACTGTGAAATTTTGACTACTGGTACTGTGTTTTTAGTCCCTTGCAGTACCGTGACGCGTTTTATATATATATATATATATATATATATATATATATATATATATATATATATATATATATATATATATATATATATATATATATATAAGTGAATTTTGTGTAACCGATGATTTCATGAAATCCAATGGGAATTCGTGAAATGAGTTTAAATTAGGATGGGTTAATTATGGTTAGATTAATTTAGGCTGCGGTTAGGATAGGATGGGATAATCTAGGTTAAGTTTAGGTTAGGTTAAGCTAGGTTAGTTAGGTTAATTTAGATGAATGCTGAGTTATGTTAAGTGTTAATCTAAATTAACTTTACCTAACCTGACCAAACTAATCTGGCCTGACCTACTCTAACCTACCCTAAACTTAACCTAGATTATCCCAGCCCAACCTAATCGCAGCCAGAATTAACCTAATCATAATTAACCCATTCTGCCTTAAACTCATTCCACGAATTCCCCTTGGATTTCATGAAATCATTGGTTACACAAATTCCTTGCAACATATATTTGTAATGTCGCGGTACTATTTTTTTTTCCGGACTATTGTGAAATTCTAATTATCGTATCTTGTATTTTGTTCTTGCTATTTCCGTTGAGTTTTATTTAGTTTAGGACATGCATTCTAAACCGGAGGGATTAGATACTGCCTTCATTACCCCTTCAGAACGAGAGATACAAGCTGAATAAAATTTTCTGTTGTAGAGGTAACGTAAATCAAAACATTCACACACACACACACACACACACACACACACACACACACACACACACACACACACACACACACACACAACCATTTACAAGTCCTCCACACCTCTTGCACTTTGATATTTGGCGTTGCAAGGGGCCTTTCAACTTGCAGTGCGAGGCACTATATTATGCAAAGTTACAAACACGAGGTATTGTTGTAAAGGAATCTGGGAGACGGCTATCCCTAATGTTTAGGCTGGTTTGGTTTGAATAGGTTAGATTAGGTTTGGTTAGCTTTGGCTAGGTTTGATTAGGTTAGATTAGATTAGGGTACTTTAGGTTAGAAGAGATCGTTGCGTTAGATTATGTTATGATAGACTGTGTTAGCTCAAGATTAATTAGTTTAAATTTAGTAAAGTTAGGATAAGCACTGTGTGCAGAGTTACTCACAGAATGAATTATTGTTATAAAACGATCATAGGAACAACGGTAACATTTACATATGTTTATTATGAAAGTAATGCTAAATTCTACCGAGTGATATCACACGTCATGGACAGAAGACATACACACGGAAATCTTAAGTGAAAACAGTAAGGGTACAAGAAGAAGAAGTAGGCATAGGAGGAGGAGGAGGAAGAGGAAGTGAAAATAAACCTGAAAGAGTGAGTGAAAGAGAAAGAGAAAGAAAATTAATCTTAAATCTTTCTCGCTTCGCCTAGCAAATATCAGGTTAGATTAAAGGCTAACACAGTGAGCCAGTCTCGAGCGAAAGCAATATCTTTCTGGAATGCTTGCCTCATTTCAGATCCATTGTAGGCAAATTTGTTTTCATAAATTGGCAGAAAGAGTGGGCACAGTACCTCTGACTTATTTTTTATTCCAGCTGCTGTATTCTTTTCACTATAATGGCCTAAAATTACTGGATGTCCATCTTGGATTTTAAGTTGTCATCCATTCATCCATCCATTCATCATTCAGTCGTTTTTTGCCCCGTCAGGAGTGTAAGGGCAAGGCTGCTCAGTTACGATACATAAGGCAAATTTAACAAGTTTCTGTCGCCCTTGAATGACTTTATATGAACAATAAACCCCAACCATTTCTCGGATGTAAACCCTTGTGGATCTCATGCGGATACAGCACCTTAACCCACCAGACCACCAGGCGTCATTTGGTTACTACTGAAAATCACAGTAGATAACCTTGGTTATAGGAAAATATTTCACGTTTCACTCAGATTAGAGTCTCCTGAAGGCAGCATTGCGTTGAGTGGTTGATTGGTGTTCCCACATACGACGAAACACACATAAAAAGAACGAAAACACACACACACACACACACACACACACACACACACACACACACACACACACACACACACACACACACACACACACAAACGCAGTCAACCAATCAGGCCTTTCTGGAAAAAGCTCGGTCGGACCTTCTCAAGGCAGGTTCAGAAGAGATCAGTGTCAATATTTACCTGCGCTCGCGCGTGCGTGTGTGTGTGGGTGGGTGGGTGGGTGTGGACTTTGCTATCAAGTTGTATATGTGCCTGTCTGATTGATTGATAGTTAGGTTTGTTTTGTTTTATGTAACCCTGTCCGTTTTTCCATGGTTTTGTGTGTGTGTGTGTGTGTGTGTGTGTGTGTGTGTGGAGAGAGAGAGAGAGAGAGAGAGACGTATCCACTTTCTCCACCCACGTTTCCTCTTTTCCCCATTGTTTCTATTATTCTTTTTTTTTTCTTTGTTTTTTGAACCCCAAGCGTTCCATGTTTTCTCTCACAGCTCAGTAAAAATATCTACGTAGGATTTCTTTGTAAGCCTGAAATGTGGGAAGGATAAGAAAGATAGACAATCGTTTATCCCCCCCTCCTTTCTCTCTCTCTCTCTCTCTCTCTCTCTCTCTCTCTCTCTCTCTCATTTCTTTTATCTCTATACAAATCTTATATATATATTTAACACCTTTGTAGCCGTAGTTTCCTTCATTTCAGATCTGCAATATTTAAACTAACCGAAACACAAACATGTCCATCCTCATTCTTGTTCAACATCTTTGCCTTCCACTACCCGCTTACCCTCCCCACACTTGTTCTCGATCTTACTCTCCCTCTTCTTCCAACTCTGCTACACTCTATTACTCAGTCACCCACCCTTTATTCGCTCCTACACTGCCGAACTACGTCCGAGTGTTTCCCTTTACCACAGTTCTCACAAATAAGTCCGTTTTGTTCTTGATCAGCTACTTCTCCTTCCATCACCCCCTTCCCTCCCAATACTGTTCTTTTTCTACCTCACCCTGTCCTTCCATCTCTCGTACTGTCCCTTACCCAATCTCGCACAGTCCTCTCGCTCCACACGGCCGAACCACTTCAATGTATTTCTCCACAATTACTCACAAATTCCTCTGTCCTTATTGCTGGACTGTTACTACTTCTCCTCCTCGCTTGACCATCGTCACCTCCACGCAATTTTTTTCTCTCTTGGTTTTCCTCTCCCTCGTCCGCCAACTCTTCTAAACCCTCGTACCCTATTTTCCACTGTCCTTTCGCTTCGCACGGCTAAATCACTTCAAAGAATTTCCCTTAACCAGATTACTCACAAATATGTCCATCTTTATTCTTGACCTGCTTCTTTTCCTTCCACCGCGTCGTCACTCTCATATACTGGTCCTGATATACCCCCTTTCTAACAAAATCTCCTACTCTCCCCACAAACACTTGTACTCTCCCATACCCAGTCTCCCACTCTCCATTCGCTTCGAACCACCTCTTTAGTGTTTCTCCTCACCACGTTTCCCACGTACACCCATTTGCCCCTCCACGTCAGTTCCCAGGCACTGCCGTGGCAGTTTGTTTCAGCTGTCCTCACTCTCGATTTCGATCTTTCTGTTTTTGTGCACGCTTTAAATCCTTTCAGCGTGAGAAAGTTTCTTCTACAGTTTTTTACTCCTGTTGTTCTATGAACCGTACCCCGCCCAGAGGTTTTAGGTGATGATGATAATGATGCTGATGCTGATGATACCACACAATTTTATTCATGTTACGAAAGAATCCTAGGAGGATGTATCGAACCCTATCATTTTCCCTTGGACCGAAGAAAGCCGAATGATGAAAATTGAGTGAAAAAATGACATAATTTTTGTTATCTCTATTTAATGTTGCTCGTTAGTGATGGATGGAGTGCAGTGTCGTGGAAAACTTCCTTTATTCAAGTACTTCCCATTGTTATTTATTGCTAATGCTCTCAGTCTTATCACCTTCTTACTAACCTATAATGTGTTGTCTTCACTCCAACCCGGACCTTCACCTACCAGCCCTTCACATGTCGTAATAGCAGTGTATCATCGGCAATAAGGAGAGCTGAATATCCCCGCTAATTGCCTTCTTCCTCCTGTACCATTAACACTTCGCGTTCAGTTTTCTTTTGACTCTGCTCCCCTGATTTACTAAGTAGTCCTTCCTTACTTCTGTTGTATCATCAGTTTACTTCTCTCTCTCTCTCTCTCTCTCTTTCTCTCACACACACACACACACACACACACACACACACACACACACACACACACGCACGCACGCACGCACACGCACACACACACACACACACACACACACACACACACACACACACACACACACACACACACACACACACACACACACACACACACACACACACACACACACACACACACACACACACACACACACACACACATGTTCATTTCTCGAGTAGGGCACCAATTTTTTCCACCATATTTGTTTTACCTTCCAATAACATTTTTCTGTAAGCGACATTACGGGGTCGGGGACTGAAGCTGGTTCTTTCTTCAACCCTCCACTTTGATATGGTAGACAGTCCCGGATTTTGCTATTTTCATAGATCTTGGGTGTTCATTCCCAGGCCTAATATTCTCAGATAATGATAATAATAGTAATAGTAATAATAATAACATCAACAACAATAACAAAACCGTTGTCACAGTTCACTGAATAAAACGTTTCTCTTAATGTCACCGTGAGGTTGTCGGGTACGGGTCGTCAGCCGTGAAAATATTTGAGTCTTAAAAATATTTAAGCCTTAAAAATATATGATGGAAGTGGGAAAAGGCCTATGTGGTGCTTATTTTTCCAAGAAGTGCTGTGAATGACTTGTGAAGTATTTTTTGACTTTGATAATATTGCTCTTATATATATTTTTTTAAACAGAAAAGGGAGGTTGAGTCGAGAGCTACGGTAGGTGAGTTATAGGCATATGTAGAAAAGGAGTAGGATAAAGAGGGTGCATAATGCATAAGAGAGAGAGAGAGAGGGAGAGAGAGACAGAGACAGAGACAGAAAGAGAAGGTCGTGCAGAAGGAAGGCAGACCTGAAGCAAGCTGGATGACAGGGAATGACAAGGTGAGGCAGGGTGGAAAGCAGACAGGGTAGATGGAAGAGAGGTGGAGGGAGAAAAGCGGAAGAGAGATGAATGAAGAAGAGAAGAAAAGCGATGAAAAAAGGAAGGGAGAGAGGTAGAGGAGAAAGGAGGAAGAAGGGTAGAGGAGAAAAGGAGGAAGAGAGGTAGAGGGAGACAGGAGGGAAAGACGCAAAGGAAGAAGTAGGAAGGGAAATAGGGAAGAGGAGAGACACGAAAGGACGAAGGGTGGATGAAGCATGATTAGAAGTAGGCAGAGAGGAGAAAAAGGGAGGCAGGGGAGAGGGGGAGGAAGTGGGAAAAAGGGAGGCAAGGGAGGGAGGGAGGAAAGGAGAGAAAGGTAGATAAAGTAGGGAGTGAACCTGGCGGAGAAAGAGAGTTACGTAAAGGAGGGAGAGGGAGAGAAAAGGAGGCAGTGGAGGGATGGAGGGAACCAGGGAAAGAAAGAGAGGCAGGGGAGAGAGGACGGCGGAAGTGGTAAGGCAGGGAGAGAGGATGGCGGAAGTGGTGAGGCAGGGAGAGAGGCTGGAAAAGGAGAAGGCAGAAAGGAAGGTAGGAGAGAGTGACAAACAGCAGAAACAGCCGGAAGGGATCCGGGTAGAAAGAGAGAGAGCGGGGAGACAGTGTTCAAAGGAGAGAGAGAGAGAGAGAGAGAGAGCACGGTGGACTGAACAATACCCCTCAGTAAAGTGCCATGAGGCGTGTAGGCAGAGAGGAGCACAAAGGAAAACATTCTGTGACAGTATTGGTTCCCCGGGATGCTATTCATTCTATAAAAATATCGGCGAAATATTACAGGATAGGATGTGGAAAACATATTCTTTATTTCAGACAATCATAATCTGCCGATAAGAGCACAAGTTTTTCATCCTGAGGATATCATTGTAAATGGTGCTATTGTTAGCAATTAGAATCGAGAACTTATATTTTTGCGACCGCCAGATGCCTATATTAAGCTAAGAAGAGCCCCATCTTTAGTGAAGAGGCTATCCAAATTTAGAAATGTCTTTCTTAAGGTAAATAGAATCATTTAGTGGTGGGAAATATAGATTTAAAAAAAAGGGAGAGGGGAGAAAAAAAAAGATATCATGAGAGTAAGTTGATCATCAGCTTCTTGCGCAAGAGAAGCACGAAGCAGACGGGCTAGACGTGTGCCTGATGATTGCACGTGTATCAGTAAGGCAGATAATTAAGTTCTGCTAGGTCCAACTCTTTCGCTAGAACACAACCCGCAGTATTTGATGTTACATCCAGGTCCCCAAGTTTGCTGCAGAGTGAACAGGTAGTAGTTGTTGTAGCAGGTTCAGCTGAAAACGTGAACCTGGTGGACTACAGGCTGAAGTTGCCCTCCTGCGATCTACCGCCATCTGTGCAGGGGGATGGGGAATGAGTTGAGATACATTTATGTAACTAAACTAGGGAGTTGCCCAACCATATCGGTGTCACCGCGAGAAGGCGTCCCTCACCAGCACAAGGTACAAGAGGGAAGCAAACTTCGCCCAACAATATAACGGGTCTTAGAATTAAACTCTGGTTCTTCCAGTTGCAAACTTTATACACTGTCCATGATGCACCCCGGTCTCCGTTCTTCAGAAGCAACAGATGGCCAGAGAGAGAGAGAGACAACCTATGTTAAGCATATTACAACTACGAAGAACCTCATTAACATTGGCGACTCCTTTCCCAAAGCTAACTGAGGCAAAAATAACAGATTAATCAACCTTTTTCTTGGCGAACAAATTAGGTATATTAAACCCGATGTAAGTTAGAAAAGAATAAGTAAATAAAAGCGAGTTTCCGTAGTTTGATTTTTTTTTCTTTTCTCGAGGGGGAGCGTGAAATATTATGCCATCGTGTGTAATGAAGTGGTGGGGTTTGGAGGGTGTATAGCGGTGGAGATGGTGGGGTTCCGAAAGTGTGTAGGGGAGGTGGCGGGGTTGGAAATGTGCAGGGGAGGTGGTGCGGCTGGGCAGGTGTGTAAGGGTGGAGGTGGTGGGGCTGGGAGGGTGTGAAATAGTGGAATAGGGAGTTAGGAAGAAGTGGAGGTGGTGGGGTTGGAAGGGTCTGTAGGGGTGAAAATGAAGTCCGGAGGGGGTACTTGGTTGGAGATGGGCATGGGAGGATATGGAGGTATTGTTGAATAGAGTCGTCTACGGGAAACGAGAATATATTGCAAATTACGTCACCAAATGCATGAGTTTAAGGCAGTACGTTATGTTTGTAATTTCTTGAGCTGTTTGGTTGATTCTTAACGTAGTATTTGTATAGTGCTTGTCTTAGTGTTAGTAATAGTGTTAGTATTGTAATAGCTCAAGGTTCGTCTAAGACGTGAACCTGGTGGACTGCAATGTGACGTTGCCCTTCTACTACAGTCCACTATCCTCACAGGAAAAAAAGAATGTGGGGGAGGGGGGGTGAGTTTGTGGATGTTTGTATGACCGGGCAGCGGAGCCACCCGGTCATATTAATGCCACAGCACGACGGCATCCGTCTCCAGCACCGATTCTTTCGCCAGTATACTGTAGTTTCTCGACAGTCACATTTTTATTGTCAAACTCCGGTCTCAGAGAAGCAAATACCTCAGCAACTTTAGGTCCGACGCACTAAATCACCAATCAGTTTTCAAACGATTTCTTTTCAGCAGTAAAATCGCGATAAATAGCTCTGGGTGCGTTTTTGGTGCGTATTCTGAATGGTTCTGGAGGTTTTGTTGCAACTCTTCCTTAGCGATTTATTCTGCACGGTACACCTCAGTATCCTTGTGTATGATACTGATCCAGATTTTTTGATACTGAAACGGAATATATAACGTGCAAGAGAATGTTTAAATATAGACATGGTTTGATTCTATAATATACGAGAGAATATTGGGATGCTGTCAGAAGACTAAATCGCAACTGGAAGAGGTGTTACGAAATCTCAAAGCCGCTGAAAATAAGACCCCTCAATCTCTACAAGCCATTCTTCTACATTAACACATACGAGTGCCTTATTATTATTATTATTATTATTATTATTATTATTATTATTATTATGAGTAGTAATAGTAGCAATAGTTTTCATTGCAGTATCTTTCAACAACTTTTTTTTTGTAATCTCATTTTTACGCTGTTTGCCATGCATTACTCTAGTGTGCTACTTCATAGTTTAACTCTCTCATGGTCAGGACAACTCTAGTATTATATTCTGGCTAACGCCAGATTATTATATTCAGCTGAGATCCTTCAAAAATCCTTCCTTTAACCTGTATCCAACTTGCTTTGTTTTTTTTTTGTTTTTTTCGCGGGTTCTAGAGAAGTTGTATATATATGTTTTGTGATTCACCAGTTTGATGTCTTGAAAAGGAAGAGTTGGTGCCTGGATAATACAGAACTACAGGACGCCAGAACTTTACTTTTTGTAGCGTGTATCCAGCTTACTTTGTATTTCACGGAATTCTGAAAAGTGGGAGATCGTTGATAGGTATAAAATTAGCTTCTTGTAGCCTGTGTCGAGCTTCCTCTGTATTTTGCACAATTTTTCGACGGTGGAAATGATTTTTCCCAGAATAACATTGTCTTGATTAAATTAACTTGGTACTTGGAGAATACAGAATGGCAAAAGCCAGCATTTTACTTATTGTTACTTTTATCCACCTTGCTTTATTTTTCGTAGTCTTTAGATAATTAAAAAAAATGGTGAAGGCGCTAATGAATCATGAAGAGTACAGTTGGGATACATAAAGAGTAAAAATTCAAGTGTGTAATAATAATTACCGACTTATTGTACCTGTTCCTTTATCCAGCTGGCTTTATTTTTTCTTACTAGAATAAGGAAATGGTATTGAGCTCGCTAATTTATCTTGAAGAGTAAATTGGTTCATGGAGAATTACAAAAGTTTTCAGATTAACTACCAACTTTTTGTACCTGTTTCTTTATCCAACGTGCCTTTTTTGGTAGTATTTTGAGAACCACAAAATACTGGTGAGCACGACAGTATATCTTCAGGGGTGGAGTTGGGGCGAGGGTAACGAAGAGGAAACGCCGGAGTTGAGAGTAATTGTGTGTGGGTAAGGCGTGAGTTGTGACCATTGGGGGTGTAAATCTGGTGTGTGTGTGTGTGTGTGCGAGAGAGAGAGAGAGAGAGGGGGGGGAGGGGGGAGATATTGTACAGTACGTGTTGTAGCTACACAAGGCAAATGTATGCCAGAATATGTACGAGTATGTATCTGTGTATGTATCTACCTGTCTATCTGTCGGTCTGTCTGTCTGTCTGTCTGTTTGTTTATCTTTTTAAAGTGTGTGTGTGTGTGTGTGTGTGTGTGTGTGTGTGTGTGTGTGATAAGTAAATATGTGTGTATGGGTGCAGAAACGGTAAATATCTGGGTTTTGTCGCGGAATTATGTGTACGGTAGTGTAGTGCAGTGTTTGATGTTGTGTTTGGAGAGACTGATACGAAGTAATGGTAGAAGGTTTGTCGCTCTTGGGGCCACATCGTAAAAGCGTATGTGTCGGATAATGTCTGTGCGGCTGAGTATTTTTTATTTATGGTTTGAGGAACATGTAACTGAATGCATACCGTTTTTAGAGAGAGAGAGAGAGAGAGAGAGTGTGTGTGTGTGTGTGTGTGTCCGACTTTGACAGAGATGATAGTTCATTCGCAAAGGCTCAGCTATTCTCCTACGTGGCAGACACCTTTGCATGTCACCATTTCGGCGTTGATACCCATCGTCCGTAGTGAATCCATGTAACGGCTGTCTCATACATAAATGGTATGATGATTGATAAGGAGCTGTTTGCGATTTTAACCGCGATCAGTGGGATGACGGATTTGTTTAGTTCGTTCGTGTTGGTACTGGACGATTTTGTTTGACTTAGGAAAAGGGATTAATGAAGGGATTATGAAGACGGTACTTAACCTTCCCAGTTCGCAAAATCTCTCCTACGGGAACAAAATGTCTGAAGATAACAACAGTAAATAAAAAATAGTGTTCACAATATGAAAGGTTGCTTCTGCGCGTTATTCTTCTTCCATTTATGAATTGGCATGAACGAAGAGGAAAAGAAGTCATAGAAAGGATTTTAAATATATGAAAAACGAAACTGCAGTAACCAGAGAAAATCACTTGGGACCTGGAGATCAAAGAGAGATTGAGTAGCGGATATAATTAGCTGTAAAACGAGGGAAATCAGAGAATGTGACGCTGAAATACATGAAAGACACATCAGTATGGTTCATTCGTCTTAATTATACTCTTTTTACTTAACTGCCATCTCTCCATCTTGAATGTTGAGTGGTAGCAATAGATGTACAACAGAATATGGTGCTAGTCGTGAAGTGCTATAGAAAGGATGTAGAATCGTGGTATTGTCATTTATTGCCACTGACGTGTGTGAAATAGACTGCAAAAAGACGAAAAATTGGGCCATGTTAAGGGGAAAAGAGTGTAGGCAGAGTTTTTCATCCATTAGCAGCTTTTTTCCCCGAGCCCCATGACAGAATAGGACAATAATACGGCTGTACAACCATTTCACAGCAATTTTTCTTGACCAGCATCATATTCTGCTGTTATTTTCTTGCTGTACTCAGCGTTCAAGATGAGTAAACAGATTGTAGTTAATTAAAATAACCTAAGGACACATGAGACGGAGAGGGAAAAGCTTAAGAGCGAGCACTGGGGAGAGAGAGAAAAGAAAATCTTGGAGTATCCGCCTTAATATTGTGAACATTTACCTGATGAGACCGTGAGGTAAAATAGACACGAGCAGTGAAGGACATATGAAAAGTCAGGAATATTAAAGATATACCAGGAAAAGCCAGAGATTAAAGGAGTGTGTGAAATGAGTAAGAATGGGCTGTATGAAAATATTAAGAAAGTTAGTAAGAGAAAAATGTAACAGAAAAGAAGAGGTCAGAGAAGAATCAGGGAAATTGAGATATATGACAGGTGGGCAGGTGACGGAGAAAAATGTGTGTGTGTGTGTGTGTGTGTGAAATAAAATTCGCCCTCCGATGAAGGGGTCATCCATCACTTTGTCCTGTCGTTTTATGTGTGTTTGTGTGTGTGTATGTGTGTGTGTGTGATCAGTCTCTCTCTCTCTCTCTCTCTCTCTCTCTCTCATGATCCTTGTGACAGTGAGTGAGCTGTTGACACCTTCCTTTTATTTTCTTACGCCCTCCCCTTCCCTTCCCACTCAGTGGCTTGCTAGCCTTCCATTCTCTTCCCTTTTCTTCTTGATCATGCCTTTGTCACGAGTTTCTTAACCTTCGGTAGCAGTAAGCCAACGGATCGATTAAACACTCCCCGACAACAAAAGTGTTTAACAGACCATATGCCATAATACAACTTCTCGTTCAATATACACAGTATTTCTCAGCCATCTTGGCCATGCTGACCCAAGTTCATTGCTACACCCATTGCAATAGATCTGGGTATAGTTCCGTTCCGTTTCGTTTTTAAAGGCTCCTTCATGCTTGCATGCGTCGGTCTTGGTCACCTAATGTCGGATCTCCATGCGTCGGCCTTCGTCACCTAATGGTGACTCTCCATGCTGCCCTATCCCTGGCAGCTTCCTTATGCAGTCTCTTATCCCTGAGGTCACAGTCAATGATCTTGTCCCTGGTCTTTTTCGGTCTACCTTTTGCAATAATACACTCCAGTCTCATCTTGCCTCTCAATTCTTCCATCGCAAATCTAGCCCCCCCAGGCATCGCACTCAAGGACGAACTTCATATCCACCTAATCCAAGTTAGTGGTATGGGAATCCGAAAGGAAACGTCACTGATCTCTGATGGTCTAACATCTTTTAGTCCTGTATAACGATCGCGCATCTTTTAGACCTGAATTGGCGACTTGACGTCGGTGCCTCCTTAGAGATGTTAAACAGACCCGTTTATAATATTTCTCCTCGTCCCCCTCTCCACATGCTTCTCATTACTCTTACCTTCCACTTTTTTTCTTTCCCTACTTTCCTCTTTCATCCTTCCTTTCATTATCCTGTGAGTTAATGGCAGTGGGAACCTTTTTGTTTTTCTATCCTTGTTTTTAGGCAGTAGGAAAGTTTTACTATTTATAACCTTCCTAGAACAAACATCCTCGAATATACCAAACGGACTTGCTGTTTGCTCTCCTTTCACCCCATTGTATATCTTTTCTCCTTTAAATCCCCCTTCCCGCCCTACTCTCTCCATTCCTCCTTTCCAGCTCCCTCCCCCACTCCATTACCTTTCCTTCCGTCCCTCCCTTCCATCCCCCCTCTCCCCTCCCTCCGTGGACCGCGTACCGTAACTAGAGGTAACCCGAGGATCCGGGAGAGCAAAACTTGCTTCATTAGGGCCCAGGTAACCAAAGCAGGTATACAGGGGGGGGGGGCAGTGGGTAGGGTTATAGGTGGGGAGTTTATTTACACAGAAGTTGAGGTTAAAGATGAGGGGGAGTCGAGGGGAAAATAGGAGTGAGAGTATTTGAGGAACAGAAAGGAAGGAAGGAGAAATGACCGGAGAATGTACAAAAGTATACAAAAGCGTACAAAGAAAAACAAACAGCAACAGACCTAGAGATATTTTCAAGGCTGTTTGCTATATATATATATATATATATATATATATATATATATATATATATATATATATATATATATATATATATATATATTAATGCAAGGAAGAAGGAACTAAAGGCCAGAAGACCCGCAAGATTGTGCCTCCCCCCCTGCCCACCAAGGCCTCAAATGAGAGGACGGGAGTGAATTTAATGAAGTGCGGAGAGGAGGCAGCAAAAAACTAGTGCTGAGAGGGTGGAAGATAGGAGAGAGAGAGAGAGAGAGAGAGAGAGAGAGAGAGAGAATTATGTCATCTGATTGAAGAGGCTAAGGCGTAGAGGGGTGCTGAAGGGGGACGGGAGGAGGGGGAAGAAAAAGTTGGGAAGAGAAATTAGAGGGAAAGAGGGAAGGGGGGGGGGAGTGAGGGAGGTGATGGGGATGGGAGGGAAAGGAGGAAAAAGAGAGGGAGGTGATGGGGGAGGGAGGGAAGGGGGGAAAGAGAGAGGGAATTAAAGAAAGGGAAGAAGAGAGGGAGGAGAGGGGGAGTAAAGAGGGGAGAGAAGGTGAGGGAAGGGAGGCAAAAGGGAGAAGGGAGGGAGGTAAGAAGGGGAGGAAAGGAGGTAAGGAGAGGGATGAAGGGAGGGGGAGAGAGCGAAGTTCTGGAGCTGAAATGAGGAGAAGCTTTAATAAGGAACGAGTGTGTTTAATCAAGGTGAAAGAGAAAGGGGCAAAGTTGGATGAGAGAGAGAGAGAGAGAGAGAGAGAGAGAGAGAGAGAGAGAGAGAATGTGGTACTTTGAAGAGTAATCTATCTAAAAAAATGTTTTGCCGGAAAGTTCTTTAGATTAGTTGCTTAAGAAACAAGCGTTGAAGTACTAGCTGAATGCGGGATCGTATGAGGCTACGCTAAAGTGAAGCACCACATGAGGCAACGCCAATGTGAAGCGTTATATGAGGCTACGCTAAAGTGAAGCTCCATATGAGACAACGCTTATGTCCCTTGCGTGTGAAAACCCTTGGGGAGGTAAAGTAAGCGTCCATATTGATCCTCTCTACAGTGAAGCACCTTGCATGTGAAATTCTCTAGGATGCAACTGACTAACCGGGCCGCTTTTAAAGATACCCCTGCATATAAAAACGAACATACTCATTGCATCCTGTATCAATTACAATTATGACTATGATTCTCTTAATATATCGAACCGTTCTCGCGGATTTCTTTTACATATAACACCTCAGTCAGATTACATCATTTTCATTTTATTTTTACAGTTCTAAAGCTTTTTAATACCGTTTAGGAGGCCGCCTCATTAGTGTAAATGTTAAGAGCGGCTACATCTAACCATTTCCGTTCGAGAAGTTTGTCCAAAGTTTACTATACTTGTTTTACTCAAATTGTGGTCCTGATTTCAGTCCATTTATACCGTAGTTTATTTCACATGGCTAAGTGGCAGGAAATGACTATTACGGATCTACATAAATTCGTAACGCTTCTTCGTGATTAACACCATATTCTGTTGTTAATTTTTAATTGCAACTCAGCATTCAAGATTAAGAGATGGCAAATTTAAGCCAACTTATAGTAAAAAGGGTATAGAACTCTCCTTAAAAAGGAGAGAGGAAGTGTAAAAGGAGAGAAATTATCCCTTTGAATTTGTAAAGAAAGTACTGTTTTTTATGAGCAGACGGTAACTCCTTCGATACCATGATTTCTAATTTAATATATCCTCTCTACCTCCAGGCGATTTTAATAAGCTTTAGAGAGACTTTTCAGACTAGTTTAGATACGTCTTCATTAACACATTCATTAACAGAGTGCAGAGGAAGAGAGAGATTAGTTGGAAGAGGAGCACTGACAGGAGATTAGTTAAGGAGGAGAGGAAGGGGGTGGAATAATGAGTTGGTTACGAAAATGGAAACAGAAACAAGGCGGAGAGTATGTGGAGATGGAAGAGAAAGAGAGAGAGAGGGTGGAGGAGGAAAGGAGAATGAAGGAGGAGAGAGATTAAGGGAGACTGAAGAAGAAGGAACTAAATATTCGAAATATGAAATGCATATGTAGTGAAGGAGAACACTACAGTAAGTAATTATAATACATGTGTATTGTTCATTCCTCCGCGGGCCCGAAAGCAGGAGAAGGTACTTCACTCCCTCATATTCCGTCTCTCCTCTTTCCTGTGTAATGTTGTATACCAAGGCAGCTTTAAATTATCCAAAACCAGGCTTCAGTGATTCACTGTTTACATCTGGGTAGAGCAGAAAGAGAAAACAGACAGAGGATAATATGAAACAAAAGGAAATAAATGAAGTATGAAAAGAAAAGATGAGGCTTCTACAGAAAGGAGGTTCTAATGTGTGTGTGTGTGTGTGTGTGTGTGTGTGTGTGTGTGTGTCAAAAAGAAGGTACGAAGTGAAGAAAGGAAAGGAAAAATGCAGTGCGAGGAAAAAAAAACGCATGATTACACAGAGAGGTTAAAGTTTGAGAGAGAGAGAGAGAGAGAGAGAGAGAGAGAGAGAGAGAGAGAGAGTGCGCACTCCTTTTAACGAGACCATTGGGTGGAACATGAGCCTGGTGAAATTACTGTGTAGTCAATTTGGACGTGATGTCAAGAGTTACATGCCTTGCAGTCTTCATTCTTACTTCCTCTTGATGCCGGGGAGGGGCACCTTCGCTTGGTGGCGCCGATGTGACCATACGGCTCCACTGTCCGGTTATATAAAGTTCCCTCTACTCCCTCCCTATCCCTCGAAAGGAGGATGGTGGACTGCGGGAGGACAACTTGAGCTTGCGGTCCATTGGGCTCATGTTTTAGATGGGCGTGAGGCTACGAATACCGCTGCTGCCCTCTTCATGTAGCTTGATGTTTGAACGGTGATTTTTCTCTCGGGTATAGAAAATAGTCTGCCGTTAACTAGATAATATTGCAAAATTCGCTGAGATGGACGATTTCTTTTGTATTCCATTGTGCTCTGTTCCTGTTATCTTCATAGTATATCATTCGGCTTGAGTACACTTTCCGAGAGAGAAGTGTTAGATATTGCCTTCGTGTACTCTCTCGCTATAAGATTTCTCCCATCAACTGAATATAAATTTTTTTTTTTTACCTTGTCCTTCCCTGACCTACCCCATCCTACCATGACTTGTCTGTCCTACTCGACCCTTCCTTTTCCTACCCTGCTCTACCTTACCTTGCCATGTTCTACCCAAACCTGCCCTGTCCAACCCATTTTCCACCCTGACCTGTCCTGTCCTAACATTTCCTGTTCTGCTGACCTGCTCTGTCCTGATAATATGAAGGCCCCCCCCCCCTAAAAAAAAATATGGGGGAGACTGTATTGTAGAGGTAAACATTATGGGATTTGCATGATAAGGTACTGATGATTTATAATCGAAATGTATTATTGCAGTCTATGTGTAACCAGATGTGTATAAAAAAAAATCACGAAGTAACTAAGCATTTTACGATTTAGATAATAACAGTCAGTATGATATTCCAGGTTTATAACGGAAATGTATTATTGCAATATACAGTATAATTAGTTTCGTGCGTAAAGAGTTTATGATAAAGTAGCTGACAATACGGAAACATAATATCGCTTTGAGGAAAGCTAAACAGCATTGCATAATGCCAACCTGCTATGCACTGACCGTTCATACTTTATCATATCTGTGTAGAACGTGGTGGAGTTATCTCGGAATTTTAGAAGGCGGTAGGGGATAGATTTAGTTGACCCATATGTGATCAATGTCCAGGAGCTGACTATAGTGCTCACATAATGCCACTTAGGGAAGAGTGACTGATCATAGTTTTCTGGACAGTGCAGGATGTCCCAGGCTATATGTACGATATTTCAGGTTATTCTGGAGCTAACTTTGAGTCATGACTTGTATATAATCATGGGTTGGCTTCTAAACCGTTTAGGAGGTAAAATTACTGATGACCTCAGGAGGAATTATAAGATGAACCAGTTTTACTCACAGAGGTTTACAGAACCTAACTCCTTTAAACTTGGTTGATGGTCAAGTGTAGTCAGGCTGCTGGATCGATTAAACTAGTAACCAAGGAGACATAACTACCTCATAACCAAGGCTCATCGAATTTCTTGCTGCCACAACATAATAATCAAATTGTGATATTGACCCATTTGCGACATTAGAAAACAGACGACTGTATTACTCAAAATTAGCCCAAGAACTACTTCTGAAGTCTCAGCTTTCCTTGGACACCCTGTATAGCCTAGACTCGGGCCCCTACCCTAGTGGTGGGGCAATACAGGGCTGGATGATGGATGAACTAATTAGGGGAGAATAGTGGTCTTTCTCCCAAATTGCTTGGCTGAGGAGTGACATAAAATCGATGTAGTTAATTATCGTGTCCATCAGGCAAACACCGTAGCCAATTACGATTTTTTTTTATTTCCGTGATTGATTTAACGGCCAAATTAAGATCTCTGATTAGTGAAGGAATTAAGGTTAGGAAGACGAGTGTTGGATCCACGGTGGATCACTCGTTATCATGTTCGCCTTCCGACCTGCTGTGCCTTGTTTCTGGGTTCAGATTCAGTTGTGGCACATAGTAAAGTGAGTGCTACTATATATAATATGTCCAGTGATATGATAGCGTACTGTAAATTCACAAACTCTCGGTTTTTATTGCTGACATATGCGGACTGACAGGCAAAACAAATAACGTCGCTCAAGAGGAGGATGGATTGCAGGAGAGGGTCAAATTAAGCCTGCAGTCCACTGAGTTTACGCCTCAGGTGAGTCAGGGGCCACAGCAAGAGCAACAACCGTATCTCATTTCCGCTATCCCCACTTTTCATCCTTCCCTCTCCCCACTTTTCATCCTTTTCTCTCCCATTAACTGCCCCCTCCCTTCATCATCAGGAACCCGAACCCAAAGCAGATTACTCATGGGAAAAGTGATAATGAACTACTTGTAATTGAATCTGGCAGTTAACACGCTAATTACTTCAGGTGAGCCGGGCCGAACAGGTGAATGAACCAGGTATAGATTAGTTTGGGGGACGAGTTTGGTAAGGCAGGTGTGTGAGAGCAGGATAGGCAGGTGTTTGGGGTGGAGTGTGTGTGTGTGTGTGTGTGTGTGTAGCAAGCAGATACAGTATATGGGCAGGTGTGTGGGTGGGTAAGCATGTGTATGGGTTAGGCAGGTGTGTCGGGGTAAACAGGTTTGTGTGAGAGTAGGCAGGTATGTATTGGCGTATTCAGGTGTTTAGGAGTAGGAAGATATATATATATGAGATAAGCAGCTGCGTGTGTCAGTAAAGTTTGTAGAGTAGAATTAGCAGTGAGACAGGTGTATATGCGAGGCAGGTGCATGTGTAAGGCAGATATATATGGAGGCCGGTGTGTATGTGAGGCAGATGTATGTGAGGAAGAGTCAGGTGTGTGAGCCAGGCAGGAAGACAGATGACAGACAGGCAGGTGTTTGTTGGATATTCTGGAGAGGTAATTAGTTATTCCATCAACCTAACTGTGTGTCTTTCAGTTACATGGACAAGCAGGGGGATAATAGGGAACGAAGAGAGAGAGAGAGAGAGAGAGAGAGAGAGAGTGAAACTTTTACGCTAATCCCCTGTCTGATTGCGTCTTTCTTCAGTCTCTGCCGATACTTCCAATTCTTATTTCTCACACACACACACACACACACACACACACACACACACACACACACACACACACACACACACACACACACACACACACACACACACACACACACACACACACACACACACACACACACACACACACACACACACACACACACACACACACACACACACACACACACACACACACACACACACACACACACACACACACACACACACACACACACACACACACACACACACACACACACACACACACACACACACACACACACACACACACACACACACACACACACACACACACACACACACACACACACACACACACACACACACACACACACACACACACACACACACACACACACACACACACACACACACACACACACACACACACACACACACACACACACACACACACACACACACACACACACACACACACACACACACACACACACACACACACACACACACACACACACACACACACACACACACACAAAATTCCAGTTTCATTTCCAAATTTTGCACAGTGGCATGGTTCTAGGAAATCTTGTATATCCTCACATTCACCTTCTTGCATCCCTGTTGTGCTGGCTTCCTTGATTATCCCCTCAAGGCGGTCTTTCTTATATTTGTCGCAGCTCAACACAGACACAATTTTCTTCATCTGAGAGTGAGTCATTGGAGCCTGGATTCAGTAGTTTTCCCGACCATGAGACGGTTAATAATACTACTGCTAATACTTTCAGTCTCTGATACTTACTCTCGTCTGAATAAAATCGGCTGACTTTAGCTAATATATAACATACTAAAGACGCGACCAGGAGAGGTTTGATTTCTCCTACCTCCCTCTATCCTTACCTCTACCCCCTGAATATTCCCTGCACTTATCCCATGAATATTCCCTGCACCTATCACATGAATATTCCTTGCCTCTCCCATGAACTTCAGTGCGGTATCCGCACTTCCTCCCATGTATCTTCCTGTTTTCTCTCCATCCGTATCTCCCTCCCATGAAGAGTCCCTCTCCCCCCCCTAATGATTTTTCCTTTCCTCCATTCCCCGCGCAAATCTCTCTGTTTTCCTTCCATTCCTACCTCACCTCACCCCTTTAAATATTCCCTGCATCTCTCCCATGATTTTCTCTTTCCCAGATCTCTCCCATGAACCTTCTTGTTTTCCTTCCATCTCTTCCATTAAACTTCCTTTTTTTCCCATCCCAGCCTTCCTCCAGCTTTCTCCCTCCCTCTCTCCCATGAATTAACTCTCCCTCCGACCACTCCTCTCTTCCATGAATCTTCCTCGTATGATTTCTCTCTGCCACGCCCAGTCCTCTTCCATCAGTATCCCTCTTTTCTCTCTTTCTTTTCCTCTTTTCCCCTCCTCTCTTCCATGACTTTTTTCCAGCCTCCACCTCCACTTTTCCTTTCCTAAAAATATCCCTCTTTTCTCTCCCTCCCTCCGTCCCTCTTTTTCTCTCCATCTCTACCTCTCTACCATGGCTCCTCCCTTCCTCCCACCTCCACCATGATCCTATCCGCCTCTGGAACGTAATCATGGTGGAAGGGAAGGCATAATAGGACTTGCCCTAATGAACTCGAGAGAGAGAGAGAGAGAGAGAGAGAGAGAGAGAGAGAGAGAGAGAGAGAGAGAGAGAAGGGGGGGGAGAGTAAAAATATCTCTAATTAATTTCCTTGTTTTACGAATCATTAATCCCTTTCAGTACGGATATTCATTTTTG